>NW_023270447.1:24218106-24339591 GCF_011800145.1 Mirounga leonina
TTTTTTTTTTTTTTTTTTTGAGAGAGAGAGAGGGAGTGAGCATGAGCAGGTGGGGAGGAGCAGAGGGAGAGGGAGAAGCAGACTCCCTGCTGAGCAGGGAGCCCGATGTGGGGCTCGATCCCAGGACCTCGGGATGATGACCTGAGCCGAAGGCAGACACTTAACCAACTGAGCTACCCAGGTGCCCCTGTGGAGTCTTTTGGGTTTTCTATGGAATATCATGTCATCTGCAAAGAGTGAAAGTTTTATTTCTTTGCCAATTTGGATGCCTTTTATTTCTTTTTGTTGTTTGATTGCTGAGGCTAGGACTTCCAGTACTATGTTGAACAACAGTGATGAGAGTGGACGTCCCTGTCATGTTTCTGGGAGAAGATATTTGCAAATGACATATCAGATAAAGGGCTAGTACCCAAAATCTATAAAGAACTTATCAAATTCAAAACCCAAAAAACACAAAATCTAGTCAAGAAATGGGCAGAAGACATGAACAGATATTCTCCAAAGACAATGTACCAATGGCTAACAGACACATGAGAACATGCTCAACATCACTCGGCATCAGGGAAATACAAATCAAAACCACAATGAGATACCACCTCACTCTGGTCAGAATGGCTAAAATTAACAAGTTAGGAAACAAAGAGGTTGGCAAGGATGCGGAGAAAAGGGGAACCCTCTTACATTGTTGGTGGGAATGTAAATTGGTGCAGCCACTCTGGAAAACAGTGTGGAGGTTCCTCAAAAAGTTAAAAATAGGACCACCCTATGACCCAGCAATTGCACTACTAGGTATTTATCCAAAGGATACAAATATAGTACCTCAATGTTTATAGCAACAATGTCTGCAATAGCCAAAATATGGAAAGAGCCCAGATGTCCATTAACAGATGAATGGATAAAGAAGATGTGTGTGTGTGTGTGAGAGAGAGACAGAGAGAGATACTGGAATATTACTCAGCTATCAAAAAGAATGAAATCTTGCCATTTGCAATGACATGGATGGAACTAGAGTGTATTATGCTAAGCGAAATAAGTCAGTCAGAGTGGGGCATCTGGGTGGCTCAGTCATTAAGCATCTGCCTTCGGCTCAGGTCATGATCCCAGGGTCCTGGGATCGAGCCCCACATCGGGCTCCCTGCTCCGCGGGAAGCCTGCTTCTCCCTCTCCCACTTCCCCTTCTTGTCTTCCCTCTCTTGCTGTGTCTCTCTCCATCAAATAAATAAATAAAATCTTAAAAAAAAAAGTCAGAGAAAGATAAATACCATATGATTTTCCTCATATGTGGAATTTAAGAAACAAAACAGATGAACATAGGGGAAGGGAGGGAAAAAGAAAATAAGATGAAAACAGAGAAGGAGGCAAACCATAAGAGACTCTTAACTCTAGGAAACAAACTGAGGATTGCTGGAGGGGAGGTGGGTGGGGGGATGGGGTAACTGGGTGATGGGCATTAAGGAGGGCACATGATGTAATGAGCACTGGGTGTTATATGCAACTGATGAATCACTAAATTCTACCCCTGAAATCAATATAGTACATGTTAACTAAATTGAATTTAAATAAAAAATTTTTTAAAAAAGGAAAAGGAAAGACTTACCATGCCCAGTTAAAAACCTTCAAAGAACTACCATTTTATAGTAGTTTTCAAACAGGGGTCAGTGGCGCTCCCAAGGGAGCCTCAGTGTGTGTACACGTGTGGAGTGGGGAGTTGTAGTATGAAGCGGAGTGTGGATTCTGCTGTCAAGGGCTTTACTCAACTCCTCCCCACCCCCTGCTCATCTCTTTCTTTAGTCAGAGAAGCTTGGATTTTGAACTTTAACAAGAGATTTCCTTTGGGAAG
This sequence comes from Mirounga leonina, assembly GCF_011800145.1. Taxonomy (NCBI): domain Eukaryota; kingdom Metazoa; phylum Chordata; class Mammalia; order Carnivora; family Phocidae; genus Mirounga; species Mirounga leonina. The sequence continues at coordinate 24,219,947 of NW_023270447.1, forward strand.
TGTTTCTCTACTTTTTAGAAAACTGATTTGAAAAACCACTGATCTGTAGAAGTGGCTTATACTTTTTTTTTTTTTTTAAATCAGGACTCACAATAAAAAAATAGTGTACCTCTGTATCATGGCCCAGTACACACACACTGTTTTGTGGGTAAGTGAAACATGTTTCATGAACGCACCCTTGCTATACTTAATGCATTCTGATGTTTTCTTTCTTTCTTTCTTTTTTTTTAAATTTTATTTATTTGAGAGAGAGAGAATGAGAGAGAGCATATGAGAGGGGGGAGGGTCAGAGGGAGAAGCAGACTCCCCGCTGAGCAGGGAGCCCGATGCGGGACTCGATCCCGGGACTCCAGGATCATGACCTGAGCCTAAGGCAGTCGCTTAACCAACTGAGCCACCCAGGCGCCCCACTCTGATGTTTTCTGTTCTGTTCTATTTCATCTTTTAGAAAATTGCTGGTTGCAACCCACTAAATTGATTTCACAGCTCACTAATGAGTTGCAATTGAGTCTGAAAAAACCTCTGATCTAGCCTTTCTCAAGGGGATTCTTTTATGAACCATGGAACATAGAACTATTAATCTTCCTAAGGCTGCTGTATGACTCCCACCATTCTAGATGCTTGAAAGAGAAGTTAATTCATTACATATAATGGATACCTGAGGGCAAAGGCTATGGGGTCTGATCTTTACAATAAATCCAAACTCCTGAGTGTTGTGCGCAGGGCCCTTGCTCAGAGGTGCTTGGGTGTGCATATGTGTATGGGGGCGGGGGGTGTGGTGTGAAGGTGACCGTGAATAGGCAACATGGGTCTGCCCAGGTCGTCTCAGACTTCACCGTACTTACTCAATCCCCTCTCTGGGTTAAAACCATCCTGAACTATTTGGAATTCCCCCAGTGCCTCATGCTGTGTCTCACCTCTGCGTGGCTGGTCTTAACCGTCAACACTCTGCTCGCTCAACTGGTTGTCACTTCACCTGAGGCTTTCTTTGACCATAGTCAGAACTGTCACACGTCGCATCCAGGTTCGGACCAGACGCCATACCAACAGCAGATGCTGCAGCTGCTGCGGTACCTGGCCGCGTGAGGCCTCTTAGGGAATCTCACTCACCTTCAACCGCCTCATCTCGGCTACTGAGCGTGGGGCTCCGTATTTAGTTCTGAGGATACAGACTGGTGATGAGTCACAGCCCACATCCTTAGGGAGCTTCTAACAGGCCTGAGAAAGAGGATATATGTATTAAAAACTACCTCCAGTTGAGCCCAGTGCCCACGAGTTTGATGGGGGAGTCAGGCCTGCGTTCGAATTATGACTCTCCTATTTGTTGGCTTCCGAACCCAAGACAAACTCTTGAGCTACTTCTACACTTTAAATCACCATATGCAAGATTGGGCTAACAGTAAGAGTGGCAGTCTCACAGGGCTGTGAGTGTTAAATGACTCTTGCCTGTATCGCCGTGAGCGCAGAGTTCTTGGGAGATGTTAGAGTGAAGCAAGCAGGTGATGTGCTCAGTGCCACGTGGCTGTTGGGTGGGGAAAGTGCCCCATGAGTTGAGAGGAAGGAATGATCGCTGTGGGTTGGCCAATGGGAGAGGTCCAGTGGAGAAGGCAGAATTTGAGCTAAGCTTGGAAAGAAAAGTAGACCGTAGATTAGGAGGCAGGAAGGCATTCCTGGCAGGGCAAACCAGAGAGCAGACGAAGGCCAGAGGAGGACGTGCATGCCTTGCCTGTGGTCTAGTTGTGCTGCTAGTGTTCATACATTCATTTATGTGTATGATGTGTGCAAACATTTTTCCAAATAGAAGCTGAAGGTATTGACCTCTAGAGATGTTTATTTGCTTATTTTAAAGAATTCTGCCCCCTCTCTCTTTTCCATGACTTTTTGCTAAGTCTCTATGGAGTCTACAGTTTTGCTGACAGGACAGCTTGAGTAAACCGTTTTGAGTCAGCATAGAGAAATGGTGTACAGAACTGGCTGTGCATCATTACCAACCAGGGAACTTTTTCATCCTACAGATATCCACATCCCACCCCAGAGGTTCTAACTCTTGGGTCTGATGTGGGTCCAGGGAATTTGCATTATTTTTTAAAATTTTATTTATTTATCAGAGAGAGAGAGAGTGCATACGCATGAGCGAGAGGCGAGGCAGAGGGAGAGAGAGAGGGAGAAGCAGGCTCCCCCCACCACCCCTGCTGAGCGGGGAGCCTGAGGTGGGGTGGTGGGGCTCCATCCCAGGACCCTGAGACCATGACCTTAGCGGAAGGCAGATGCTTAACTGACTGAGCCACCCAGGCGCCCTGGGAATCTGCATTAATGAAACCTCCCCTGGTAATTTGGATGACCAGGCAGGTTTGGGAACAGCTAGCTCAAAGTATTCATCTCCATCAGTTTTTAAACATACCGTATGATAATTGTGTCCGGGAAACAAACAAGTCAAATTTGTTTGAATTTTATTGGGAGTCGAAATTCACAGTTTTGTAGAATGTAGCAATATTCTACTTGGAAAAGAATTCAGAAACCACTTAACTTTATCTCTCATTTAGGAAAAATGCCTTCCTTTTGTACATCTCAGGATGATCCAGGCAAAGGAGGTGTTCTGCTGATGAGAGGCTCTCTGCCCACTCAACAACCAGTTCCCCTCCTAAATAGCTTCATTTACTTAGAAAGAACTCTTACATCCAACTTTTGCCCCTTTGTACTTTTCCCTCTGTTTCAGGGTGACCTTCTGGAATGGCCTGGGACAAGTCTGTGTGTCCTCTATTTGATGGCCTTTCAGGTTTTTGAGACAGTTAGCACATGGTGTCTTTCTTAAGCCTTTTCTTCTCCAAGAGGAACATACTTGATTTTTTCCACTGGTTCCCAAATAGACACCTTGGATCCACCCTTATTTGTGAATGCCTGATAAAAAAAAGGGGGGGGGGATTAGGACTTGTCATGACCTCTCTTTGAAACCTCTGCTTATTCCCAGCTGGCATGGTCTTAGCATTGAGTCGAAATACTCAAAAAACATTTCCATTAGTTTTTTCTTCCAAAACTTCTTGGAACTTGATAGGGGACTGACTGATCTATATTTCCCAGGATCCATCATCTGCCCCCTTTGTAAGAAATAGGCCAGTTGCCCATCTGTTTGTTTATGACATCCCCTGTATTCTCGAAGAATTTCTCCGAGATTACAGACTCCCAGGGCCAAAAACATTCCCGACATGTTCTTCTCCTTCTAGATGGTGGAAGATTTGGGGGCCTCATATCTAGCTGCCGACATACAGTAAGGCCCCCCCCCCCCACACACAAAGAATGAAGTGTTAGATGAACCTTGCATCTCTGCTGAGATGTGTTCGGTGGGGGAAGGAGGCTGCTGGGTGGAGGAGTCCGGAAGCAGTGTCTTTCCCTGGGGTTACTGCCCCGAGTGCGGCCATCACCTCAGACAGCATGCCGGAGCGGGCTCTCTGGCAGCGAAGGGTGTCTGGGCAGTTCTGTCAAAGAAGACTTGCCTTCTGTTGTTCTTGGAAACAGTATAAAGGAAAGGTCAGCAGATTTTTGTTTTTTCTTACTCCTACAGCCAGCCTATATTTTTCTTGGAATTCTTTCTCCCTTCCTCCCCCCCTTCTCCCTCCCTCCCTTCCTCCCCCCCTTCTCCCTCCCTCCCTTCCTCCCCCCCTTCCTCCCTCCCTTCCTCCCTCCCTCCCTTCCTCCCGGACAGAAAACCTTTATGCTAGGAAACCAAAGCATGACTTAATTGTTATATATGTAGCTTCACAGTCAGATATGACATACCACAGATGGGACTCTAAAAGCCAGGAGTACCCTTCTCCCTCCCCCATCACTCATTTTAGGAATAAGATTCTCTGTCCATTGCTGAACAGCCTAGCATGTGGACGGAGTACAGCCTCTGGTGCCAGGCTGCCTGGGTTCAAATCCTGGCTCTTTCATTTATCAGCTCTGTGGCTTTGAGCCTATTACCTCGCTTCTCTGTGCTTCAGCTTCCTCAGGTTTAAAAAGAGAGTAGCATTGGTATTTTATTAGGTAGTGTTCATAAGACTCCTGGGGCTACCATGAAGATTAAATGGATAATTCACATAAAATTCTTAGAACAGTGCCTGGCATATATAATCATTGCTCAATGAAAAGTTTGTCAAGTGTTGATTGAATGAATTATTGTATGTAATTCAATGCAAATGGAAAATATACATGAATTACTGCATTGTGAAAAACAAGACATCAGTTTGGAGACTTTATTTAGAGTGTTTAGGTCCCCTGACTAATCTAAACCAGAATTTTGTTCTGGGCGGGGTGGGGGGGGGGGGGGAAGCTTTTATGATTTAAAAAAATGATTTTAAAAACAGTTTTTAGGAAAGCATATTGGCAATTTACTTTTATCCTTTTTTGACATGTGTATGTGTGAAATAATATCATTCAGACAAAATTATAAACAACATATGTATAGTATAAAGAATAACACTTAAAAGAATTAAAAAAAACTTTAAAAATGCCTGTGTACCTGCCATCCAATGTAATAGAACATTTCCAGTATATTCAGCATCGCCTATGTGGACCTGCCCCAATGACCACCCTCTCTTATGGAGAAATAACCGTATCATAAATTTCATGTCAATCATCTTGCTTTTCCTTATGGTTTTTTACCACATATGGAGGTAATGTTAGGCATCAAATTGTTTAGATTCACCTGTTTTTAAAAAATAATACCACAATTAACACTGAGTTTGATTGTCAGTATATTTGGATTCATTTCCAGCATCTCCTTTTGTTCTTTCTTTGTCCCACTTTTCTATGTTTGACTTTTCTCCCCCTCCTTTTTTTATATTGAGATCTTGCTTTCCTTCCCTTTGGTTCCATCCTTCCCCTTCCATTGGTTTGGAAGTTATATACTCTATTAAATTTTGACATGCATATTTAACAAAGTATGAAGTTAATCAATATTTTTCCCTCTTCCCCATTAACATAACTCAGTGTTGGGCACAACTTTCCATTACTTCTGACCCCTCACAACCAGCCACACAGTCGGAATTGTTATCTTTACTTTATAAATGAGGGAATGGGAGGGTGCTTGGGTGGCTCAGTCAGTCAGTTGAGCTTCTGACTTTGGCTCGGGTCCTGATCTCAGGGTCCTGGAATAGAGCCCCTTGTCAGGCTCCCTGCTCTACAGGGAATCTGCTTCTCCCTCTCCCTCTGCCCCTCCCCCCCCACTCATGCTCATGCATTCTTTCTCTCTCTCTCTCAAATGAATAAATTAAAAAAATAATAATAATGAGGGAATGGGGGCTCAGAAAAGTGCAGTGATTTGCCTCATTTTTGTAGCTCATAAAGTGAGGAGCTGGGCACACCTGTCTGACCCCGAGGCTCATGGCATTTTATGGCCTCTCACAGCTTTTTTATACTTCTTGACTTGACTTGCTTATTAGTGTATCTCTCAGAACAAAGATAAAGTGACAAGAGGAATACCGTCCAGGACTAATTCTAACCAGTAAGAATAACTATCTGGTGCTGTGATTTACAGACTTGCTTGTTTATTCTGTCTCCCCATTAGCACTTTAGCTCTCGGAGTGCATAGTCTTTGCCTCATTTACTGTCTAGTGTAGTAAGCTCACAAGGAATGTTTATTGAATGGATAAGCAAGGGCGTTTAGAAATGATAAGGACTTTGGGGGAAAGAAACCATATCACAGTATGGAGAATAGGTCACATACCATAGTAGCTGAGAGCACAGCCTATGGAGAAAGACTGCCAACATTCAAAATTAGATGTCCCTTACAAGCTGTTTGATGGTGAGAAAGTTACTTAACTTTTCCTTGCACCTCCCTTTCCTGGGGATGGTAACAATGCCTACCTCATAGTGTGGTTCTATTCCTTAATAAAGGAAAGCATTTACACCAGTGCCTGGCTCACAGTAAGCATGGTATAAACGTGAGCTCTCACTGTTATCCAAGGTGATGGTGACAAAGTAGGGGAATGTTGAACTTACGCCTCATATTTTAGGAACAACATGTCGGAAAGCTTTAGTGGTAAGCTAAGTATGATCAGATGTCTAGTGACTCAGAAGACACTACCCTTCACGTGCAGTTGGTGCTAAAATCGTGCTAAATAAATAAATCTGCTACAAGCACATCGCTATCTCATCATGAAACAGGAAGATTTATTTCTGACAACAACTGACAAGAACAAAAAACTTAATCCAAAGCAGAGAATTAAGCAGATGGCCTATGAATATGTCAAAAAGAATACTAGTGCTTACTCAGCATCAACATGGATTTATGGAGAATAAAATTTGTGAGCAGGTGACTTAGTTAAGAGACTAGGAGAAAGCCATAGATGCAGTGTGTCTTCTTGTCAGGAGAGCATTTAGCACATCTGAGGGAGAGAACAGTGGAGCCTCGGGCTAAAGGCTGAGGCCTTCCCGGACGTCCCCCTGGCGTTTGGTCTTGGTTTTCTCATCGGCCAAGCGTGGATGGTGACTACAGCAGCCTCCTAGTGTGCTTTAGAGAGCTGGCGGAGAGAAGGGTGTGGAGGGCTTAGCAACCGGGAGGTAAGTGTGAGCGCCTTATGACGAGCCCCGGGGAAGCAGACAAGGAGCTGAACTAGAACACCGTCAGCAGTCAAGGGGGTGCCAGCTGTTGGCCTCCAACGAGCCCAGGTCGCCAGTGCTCAGAGGAAGGGTGGAAGTTTGCTTGCAGTTGTCAAAACAAACCCTTAAGGCCCTTTGAGGCCACGACTGAACGCTGGGCCAGAAGAAACCTCAGTAAGCAGCCGCTTCCTTTTGTCTCCCCGCAGGGGCCTTCGTCGTGTGCTGGACACCGGGCCTGGTCGTTCTGCTGCTCGACGGCCTGAACTGCACACAGTGTGGGGTGCAGCGCGTGAAAAGGTGGTTCCTGCTGCTGGCGCTGCTGAACTCCGTCATGAACCCCATCATCTACTCCTACAAGGACGAGGACATGTACAGCACCATGAAGAAGATGATCTGCTGTTTCTCTCAGAAGGACCCAGACAGACGTCCCTCCCGCATGCCCTCCACCGTCCTCAGCAGGAGCGACACGGGCAGCCAGTATAAGGAAGACGGTATCAGCCAAGGCACGGTCTGCAACAAGAGCAGTTCCTAAGCTGTGGGTGTCCCCCTGCCCACCAGGGCCTCCTCTGGGAAAGGAGCTGTTAAGAATGGCTACCTGTCTCCAACAACGCCCACCTACAGTGTTATTTCAGGTCTAAATTAATCACTGGTGGATTTTTAAAAAAATTATTTTACATAGTTTCACAGCATGGGCAGTAAAGAGGGGACACAAGGCATTTGCAGAAAATGCACAAAAGAGGGAAGACAGCACGGTGGGACCCTCAGTGACATCCTTGGAACCGCTCAGAGCACCATTCTGGGCCCTGCTGCCATCTGGTAGCCATTCTTTGTGTTTTAAAAGGATGCTGTTGATAAAGGGCGTAGGCCAAGATAAATAATAATGTTACTTGAGCCACTTGATATAGCTGCTTGGGAAGCCTGTGTAGTTCTTTCTGCGTGCATTTAAAATTTTGAAAATGGCTTCAGCTATGATATTTCTTTCCTCAAAGAAACCGTGGCCAGTAGCTAGGTGTTCAATAGGAATCTCAGAATAACAAATCAGTAAGGGCTCTAGGTTTGACTTGATTTTTAAAACTAAAAGAACATTCTGAGGAAGAAGATTGAGTTAATAACAAAAAAAGGTAAATGTTAGAAACTTCCCTTGAAGCAGAAAGAAAGGCCTTGATGTGGTCGTCTAAGTGTGCATGGGATGTGTATACACACCTGTATGTTTATACATTTCTAGTTTGTATTTAAAGACCTCAAGGACAGTGATGGTGAAATAAATTCACTGGCCATCTAGACTGTTCAGTCTAGGACTATAGCTGTAGAAATGACCTGTTGTGCTCTAAAAGAAAAGAGAAAGAGGTGATTCATTTGCAAACAGACATACAGACATACAGCAGAGTAAAAGGTATGTTGATAAGTTGGCTGAATTCCTTTCACATAGGATCAAATATGAGCTTGACTTGAGTCCTTATTTTCAGTTACCTCCATACCACCGGTGGCTTGTCAGACTTAGTATGTGGAATAATTTTCACGTTTCATATTTTGCCCACAGTTAGAGACATATTTCTGGTACTTGTCTTACTTCTGGACTGAATTTTGATCTGAGTTCAATTTTAAAATTTTCTCCTTCAAAGAACTAAGTAAGCAACATAAAAGGCAAGTCATTAAAAAAAAAAAAAAGTGTCATACACATAGGCTACTGACCAAAGTTTTTTATGTAAAGCATTTAGAATATATTCTGATTTTAAAATAAGAATAACTTCAAGGCAGTTATTATAGTATTTATGTAGTTTGCAAAAGAAGTTTACATTTTTTTGCTATTGTGATATAACATTTATGTGCGAGAACTACTTGTAATAAAAGGATTTGAGAAGTCATGCTTTTTAGATATAATGGCCTAAAATAGAGAGTATTATGATTGGAAGGTGTAGATTTCACAAACTCCATGTAGTAAGTGGGTCTATCTGAAGCTTATATCAAAGCTACCGATAAAATAAAACAATTTGTTCTCTCTTGTTGAGGTGCATTATTGCTTTGTGTATTTTCTAAGTAAAAATATAGTCTGTAGTAACTATAACACACAGTTCTATTGCAGAAGAAAAATCAGATTTGCCATGAAGTACATACTCTCTTGATGTTTTATGTAAGCATTTTGAATCTACAGCTGGCCAAAGGGTGGAGGATTGAAATTGAATTCCAGTCCCTGAATAGCTACTAAGGGATCTTTAAAGGTTTTATTTTGAGGAAAGCACCATTTTCAGTACCCTGCAGCAGAATGTCATATTCAGAATAGTGTCTGGAGGGGATCCAAGTGTGGAAATTCGTGATGGAAATATATAGCTTTTGTTTTTATATGCACACACATATCTCAGAGATGGTGCAAGAGTAGAGAAGTTGTGTGTATTTGGAAATGACAAGTGGCAACCATCACAAGGTTCACCCAGGGCATGGCAAGCCATCTCTTGGAGAAAAAATGAAGAAAGAACATTTTTCCTCAAATCCTAGGACCCCAAGCTTACCTGCAAGTCATTGAGAGGATGGTTCTAAAAATTCGATCTAGACATTTTCAGAAACCAACCCTTGACTCAAAACATGGACTAACCCCTAGCCAAACAAGATTTAATTTTCTTAGATTTGTAGCACTGCCCAAGATGTTCTCATATATCTGTGTTGGTGACGGAATTTGGTTCTTTGTGAGGACTGCCTGCTTGGAAAGAAAGAATTTTTGGAAATAAATTGAAGATTTTTGGTGATTTTTTTAAAAAGTGAATGGTAGACTTTGGGCCATAATGTGATCTTGAGAAACACTAAGCACTGAAACAATTTTGGCCCCCATTTATCTAATTCCAAATACAAACAATACTAAACCATAGGATAAACGTAAGCCTCTAACAAAGCTCTCATTGCCCTCACAACTGGCCCTTTGATGCTTTTTATAAATACTAACAATCAAAATTTAGAAATTTCACTGCCCCCGTTTTACTGAGCATGCTGAGCACATGCCCAGGCCATGGTTGGATGACCCAGGATCCAGGCCTGGCTGAAGTCAGCAACATCAGTATCAGGTGGCGGGCGGTGGGGGAGACATGGGAGCAAGTGATACAGCTCTGTTCAGCTGCTGATGCCACCCCACATACTACAGGGTGTGCCATGTCTTGGGTCTGCAGACTAATTTCATGAGGTTGGAAGTGTTTTGTGCTTATTAGCCCATTAGTCCTTTAATCATTCGGGGTGGGGGAGAAGAATGCTCGCCCTCTTTTAATTGACTGAATAGCCATAATGAAGGTAAGCCTGTGAAGACACCGTGAAGGTGACTTGGAGACAATCTTATTAGAACCTGGAGTGAAAATAACCAAAGTGTTACTCTACATGATGATCCATCTCACTGTGTACTAAAAAGAATTTAAAACTTGCAAGCACCGATCTGACTTCTGGGATACTTACCAGAGAATTCTATCCCCTTGGTGGACTACTAAATGTGATACTGAATTGGAAACTCCTAGGGCTCCTTCCAGTTTTACACATTGTCTTTCAGGCATAGGCATAGGGGTTAGAATCACCTAAAGATATGAAAAATTTTTAAAGTAAGGGAAGCTGCATTTTGTGTGAGTGATGCTCTCTTGAACACATCACTTAAAATACTCATAATTTAAGACCAGTTTTCACAGAAGAAGAATGTTAGGATGGGAGATGCTGTTGCTGTGGGGGTTGGGTTTTTGGGGGTCCTAATGCTGTATTTTATTTTTACAGCATTCTCTCCTGTGCTTTTTAGAGTGTGCTCCCTCCAAAATTAACAGATGGTAAACTATCAATGATAATGATTAAGAGTTGGGAGTGTTTTATCATCTATAACTTCTGAGCTAAAGGTTTATAGTGCAAATGACAGTACAATGGTCACCAAAATCATATGTGGAGGTTCCAACGGACATCAGTAAGAATGTGGGTCACATTGTGCTAGGGATACAATGAAGTACCTTCGCATGCCAATCCACAAACACGGTTTGTAATTCATTGGGTCAACCAGTCTTGGAATGCACAGTGCTTGCCAGCTTTTTAGAGAGTTGCAGTTTTGTACAGCAAAACTTTATGAATTTTTTCTATATCAGCAACTTCAAGTTTGAACAATTCAAATTTCCATAAACCATCTGTGTTGTATTTGTTACTGAGATTAGAGCTTGCACATTCTATATTAGTCATATGGTTATATTGAAAAAGTGGGGAGGAGGGAGGCTGCCTGTCACAAGCCCAGGTTACATGTTTGTACATATTAGAAAATGCTAGCCCTTCCTCAAGATACTCAGCTTGCATCTATTGGAAAATCATCTGGTATGCTAATTTTGTTAGGACTTTACTACTACATATTAGAAAATTATACTAATATATCTGCATGTCCACAGTATGACTGGCATACTTAGAGTTGTTCAGCTCACCACTCACACAAATGTACGTGACAACCATCTTAAAGGAATCAGTAAATTGAAATTCAGAATCCCGGGGTTCCAATTTTTGTTCTGCCCTAAACTGTCAATGAAACTCTAGATATGATTGCTGGCTTACTAAATGAGGGGCTTAAATGATCTATAAAGACCCTTTTAGCTCCAAAATTCTGTGATTCCATACATCACCTCCCACATACGAATCATGGAAAGAACCCTACCCTAAGTCTTTGGATTCTTTGGATTTCTCTCCTTGTGTGAGGATTTCAGAGAAGGAACTCAGTTTTCGCTTATTAAAATGGTTCTCAAGCTTGGGGAACCTGGGTGTCTGCCTTCAGCTCAGCATGATCTCGGGGTCCTGGGACTGAGCCCCGTGTTAGGCTCCCTGCTTATCCCTCTCCCTCTGCCTCTAACCCCATTTGTGCTCTCTCAAATAAGATCTTGAAAAAAAAAAAATGGTTCTCAAGCTTTAGTGTACGCTAGAATCACCTAGGGAGACCATCTAAAATCTATGCAGGGCGCCTGGGTGGCCCAGTCTGTTAAGCGTCTGACTCTTGATTTTAACTCAGACTGTGATCTCAGGGTCATGGGATAGAGTCCAACATCTGGCTCCCTGCTCAATGTGGAGTCAGTCGGCTTGGGATTCTTTCTCTCCCTTTCCCTCTGCTTCCCCCATCATGCACGTGCTCTCTCTCTCTCAAAAAAATAAATATTTAAAAAAAAATAAAATCTATGAGATTAAGGTACGTGTGAAATGTGTAGTTATAAATCCATCATCAATACAGGGGAAAGGATTTCTGGAATAAAATTGAATTGCTCATCAAAATGGAGAACATAAGAGACCTGACGGCCTGCTTATGTGTGCTAAAGTGAACTTAAATGTGAAATGTGTGAACTGCTATTTACTCCAAGGCAAATAGAAACCCACATACTTATTTTTACATTTAACCCAAATCTTTGAACATTCTCTACGTGCTAGGGAACAAATAAAAAGTCCTGCCCTTAGGGGTGCCTGGGTAGCTCAGGTGGTTGAGCATCCTACTCTTGGTTTCAGATCATGTCATGATCTCAGGGTTGTGAGATCGAGCCCTGTGTTAGGCTCCACACTCAGCACAGGGTCTGCTTGAGATTCTCTCTCCCTCTCCCTCCCCCTCTGCCCCTCCACCCCCTGCTCGTGTGCACTCTCTATCTTTCATACTGAATAAATAAAATCTTTTTTTTTAAAGTCCTGCCCTTAAAAGAATTAACAAAATCATAAATCAAACATATATACAAATAATCTAAGGGAAATATAGTGAAAGGGAGCTGAAGATATTAAAGAGGGGCATGAATGGATGTAGCCATCCTCAAGGTATCACTTTGGAACATTGGTGACATTGGTGTTATATTTTTTAGATCTGGCCTCTGTGTATAATTCTTGATACAGAATTACCCAAGACCAGGTAGAAGAAAAAGAAATCACATAAAGGGGCTACTTTTCGGGTTAAAATGAGTTTACAATTTATGGGTTAGGGATCTGTTACTGGTAATCTAAATTAGACTTGTGTTTCTCTTAGGTGAATGCCTAATCACAGGTTTATATAAAGTGGGTGATGGGACACCTCAACCAGGCTTCAGTTAGGAAAACAGAAACCATTCTGGGTACTTGAAGCAGGAAGGTATTTTAAATAGGCAATTAGGCACTTACAAAACAGTTGGAAAGGCTAGAGGAACAAAGGGAAGGGAAGCCCATAATTGGCTCTCAGGTTTGCAGCTAACTTTCTGGGATATATTGCCACACTGCTCAGGAACTTTTGGAAACTGCCTCCTGAGGCAGGTGATTTGTGAAAGGACACCCAGAGGCCACCACAAAATCTCACATCTGCTGCTAGAGGCAGAATATGGCTTCGGCTTCCCTTCTGCCTTCCTCATCTCTCATAACTGTCTGGCCCTGGCAGCATCTAGATTGGGGTATTTGCTGGCTTTGTGTTCTGGGAAATATGGTTCCCAGGCTTCCCAGTCTTTCAGATTTAGGGGAGATAGAAAAGATCAACATTACAGCTGACTGCAAATAGCTAATCCAGCACAAGGAGAAAGGAAAAAGGAAGGGAAGGGGGACTTCTTGGCTTTTGAGAATTTCCCCTTTCTGAAATATGTGTCCTTTAGTTCGTCTTGACTGAAAGTAGAGGACACAGTTGGTTCTGGAATAAGGGGTGAAAGTTCTCTAAAAAAATAAAGTGTTGGTACATATAATTTAGGGGTTCCACATTTTAGCATATGGATCTTCTGAAGGCTGAATGGGAATAAGACAAAAAAGAACATAAAAGCAGAGTTCACTTATTATTGGCTATTCATTATCCAAGCCTGTGATATCAAAGTTAAGATTAGAACATGAGAAATAAAATATTTGGGGCGCCTGGGTGGCTCAGTCGGTTAAGCATCTGCCTTCGGCTCAGGTCATGATCCTGGAGTCCCGGGATCAAGTCCCGCATCGGGCTCCCTGCTCAGCGGGGAGTCTGCTTCTCCCTCTGACCCTCCCCCCTCTCATGTGCTCTCTCTCTCTCATTCTCTCTCTCTCAAATAAATAAATAAAATCTTTAAAAAAAAAAAAAAAGAAATATTTGTGTCACAGTTGATATACAACCATGACAAACACAGCTCCATTCAATCTTTCCTTCAGGTTCAAATAGTGAGTAGAAGGGGATCTTTTTTTTTTTTTTTTAAGGAGTGAGCCGAGGTAGGTGTAAAACTCAGATTTGCCAAGTCATTTAAAAGTCAGAACTCAGTGTTTCGAAGTCTTAAAAGATGTAATGAATCAACCCCTTCCTGAGTAGACCAGTCATAGATCTAAGCTTCAGAGTTTGTGGTTTGCTTGGGGGAAAGTAACACTAAAGGTTCTTCTTTTGACAGAAATTAGGACCCGATAAATGCATCTTTGTGAGGAAGTTGTAATGTTGGGATTATCTTGAATTTACAAATGGGGAAAGCGAAGACCACAAGATTGAATGAGTATGTAAGGTACACAGTGACTAAATCAAGGATCAAACTTAGCTATTTAAAGTTCTTTAGATTTTCTTCTCTATTCAGAAAACAGTCCCTAATAGCTGTACATGACTTCAGATTTCAAAAAGCCAATGTTAATTAATAATAGGTTAGCCATTTTAGGGATTAGGAATGCTTATGCTCTTTGAGCAATACAACTTCTGAGAATGGTTTTAAACTAGGAAAAGGCTTTGTTTTAGAAGTTTCCAACGCTGGAAACTTCTAAACAATGTAATTTTTCCAGCACCGTGATGAACAAGTGTAAAGCACTGTAGTCAAGCACATGGACTCTGGAGTCCTGTTGCCTGGGTATCTCAGCTTTTTCACTTGCTAGCTACGGGACTCTGGGCTAGTTCCTCTTTGGGCAGCTCCACCTACGATGGGCTAGTTACGGAGATTAAGTAACGTCACGCATGTAACACAGCTTTGGGGCACTCTGTATGTGTATTCATTGTTACGGATGGAATACTGTTCAGCAATTTTAAATTAAGGGCAAGGTTAATCTAATAATATTGAAAAACGTGTACGATGGAGGATTTGCTGACGGATTTGATATGGTCATGAGAGATGTTTCTTAAAGAGACTTTAGGGTTTGGGTTTGAACTACTACAAAAGCAGAATTTTTCTCTTTCATTCTTTCTTCTTTCTTTCCTCTTTCTCTCTTTCTCTCGCTCTCTTTCCTTTCTTTCTTTTTTTTAACAGCTTTACTGAACGTTGAGAACCGAGCTCCCCTTCCCCCCGTGGTGCGGGCGGTGTGGGCCTCAGAGTCCGGGCATCCGGGCATCCGGGCATCCGGGCATCCGGCGGGCAGACCGCGGGTCAGGGGTCAGAGGCCAGAGCACGCGCACGCGCGGTGGGGCGCCGGAGCAGCAGCGCGTGTGGGGGTCTGGCTTTCACCTTCCCGCACCGACGTGGGTAGTGAGCTGAGGTCATTGGCGGTTCTGCGTGGCGAGGCTCACTTGGGTCCACGGACAAAGCCACAGGGGGCCAAAGCCAATGCTGAGCTCCCAGCCACCACCCGCGAAACCGTGCGCGGGGGGCCTGGGGCACGAGGAGCGGACCTACCTACAGCCTCCAAAAGTAGAATTTCTTCTCTCTGAAATGGAGAAGTCGGTAAGAGCAGATGATTTGGGAGTGGGTGAGAATCAGGAATTGAGTTGTAGTGTGACATTTGATGTTGCAGAGACGAAACCAGGTGGAGATGTCGGGAAGGCAACTGGATAAAAAAATCTGTGTCCAGGCTGGAGAGGTTAATCTGGGAGTCACAGTATATGAATGGCATTTAAAGCCATGGGGTTGGACTAAATCACATGGACAGTGAGTGTAGATAGAGGTAATAAAAGGTCTGAGAACTGACTCCTGGGCATTTGCAATGTTTGAGGTCGGAGAAGAGTCTGTTAAGAAGACAGAAGGGGGGCGCCTGGGTGGCTCAGATGGTTAAGCGTCTGCCTTCGGCTCAGGTCATGATCCCAGGGTCCTGGGATCGAGCCCCGCATCGGGCTCCCTGCTCGGCGGGAAGCCTGCTTCTCCCTCTCCTACTCCCCCTGCTTGTGTTCCCTCTGTGTCTCTCTCTGTCAAATAAATAAATAAAATCTTAAAAAAAAAAAAAAAAAAAAGAAGACAGAAGGGGCAGCCAGTGATGTAGGAAGAGAGCCGAGAGGCAGTGAAGACCCAGAGTGATCAGCTGTGTAAAATGCTGCAATGGGAGGCTTGAGAATTGACTGCTGAGTTGGCCTTGGAGGTTTTGGTGGCCTTGACAAAGCTGTTTCAGTGCAGTGGTGGGGATGAAGGCCTGACTGCATGGGCTTCAAGGGACACTGGGAGGAAAGGACTGGAGATAAGTGAGGACTAGCTCATTTTAAATTGTCTTCTTTTCCTAAAAAGGGACCCGCAAGGTGGGGTAGTAGTTGGAGGGGCATGTACAGTAATGGGGGGCTTATTTTAAGACGGGAATTATTACAGCACGTAGTCACTGGTGGGAATGGTCCAGTAGAGAGGGAGTAAGTGATGATTCAGGAGAGTTGTGGTGATGATTGCTGGAAGGAATGAGCTCCAGGGTCTAAGTGGAGGATCTGGTCTGTCACAGCAGCAGGGACATTCCATTCACAGCCAGAGGAGAGGAAGCAGGGTATACGTGCAGGGAGTTGGGAGATGTGCCGATGCGGTGTGTTCAGGGTTTTCCTCCTGTCTTATTGGTGAGTGCTGTGGGCCGTTAGTAGAGGGTAATGATAAGGCAGGAGGACTTGAAGGGTTGAAGGGGAGAAGAGGAAGTGAGAAGTCACGTCCAGGAGAGTGGGACAGTGGGTGGACGAGGGAACTCAGTAGGGTCGCCACACCAAGGCCCACCTAGTGAGGCTAGTGGGCACAGATGGAAGACCATTCAGAAAGTTCATGTGTTTCCCTTCAGCCTGTCTAGCCGCTTGGCTGCAGTCATGGTATAGACAGAGCACGGAATTGTCTGTCAAGTCATGTCTGGGCTCTGTCCCAACCAATTAAAGCAGAATCTCTGGGGCTTGGGCCCAACCCTGGTGTATACCTGAAGTGCTCGCCGTGTGCAACCAGGCTTGCTTGGATTAAAGCAAGAAGGTTAAGGGAACGTTCACAGAAGAGCCTGAGATCCAGGACATCCTGCTGTGAAAAATTCAGTGTGTGTTTAATTACCTAAGTGTAGACTGGAAATTTAACTGAGAAAAGGAACCCAAGAGGGGAAACTAACCTTGAGTGAGTGCCTACTAGGGTTAGAAATTGTGCTGTGCATCTCACGCGTTTAGTCTTGCATACGGTAAGAATTAGGTAAGAATCTTGGAGATAAGAATTTTTAACTTCTCCTTTAGAGTAAAGAACCTGAAACTCAGGTGATATGAGTGGCCTTCAGCAACCCTGCTAATAAGTAGTAAAGCCAGGATTTGGCTGTGGACCAATTTGCTCTAAAGTTTTTGCTCAAGATTCCGTGAAAGATAGGAGACTAAAGCCGTGTGTTCAAGGAGGAAGTGGGTTTTGATTTTGGATGTGTGAGAGGGCTTCTCAGCTGGAGGAATACTCAGAAAAAAGGCCTGGAGGCAAGAAAGAACATGATGAATACAGGGATTATTCAGGGAGAAGGACGCCTCCTGTGGCCAGGTGGGTTGAAGTAAGTAAAAGAGCAAATGATGCAACCGCAGCAAATAAAGGAGTTGGGGGAGCGTCTGTCCTCAGTGGCCAGATAGCTGGACAGCCTGCCAATGTACTGGGGGCCCAAGGAAGCTGCACTGCAGAGCTGCTAAGCAAATGTTCCCTGCATTGTTTGTACAATTCATTATTTTTAAAAAATGATAGCTGTTGGGCCCATTGAGATAAAAGGTGGCCTCTGAGTATAATCTCATTATCATCTGTCACCATGGCTGGGGAGCTTTATGTGTCCACAGAATCTCAGAATCTCTATTTCTCTAGCTTTAATCTCAGGGTCGATATCCCAACACAGCACTGCTCATAATAAATAGCTAGTAGTAAATGATAAAGTAGGCTACTGTGTTTTATTTTATTTGGCTTTCAAGCCAATCAATTTTATAGCTGTCTGTTTGAGTGCTGAAAAAAAATTCTGGAGGCAGCAAAGAATCATATTAAAAACTAGAACACGCTGACAAAATGAATCTTAATCTCCCCGGCTTCTCCCATGGAAAGAGGCCCTAGGTGGACTGTTGATTATGCATCTAATAAGGCGGCTGTTCATGGAAATGATCCTTTTGATTGGTTTGCAGAATAACTCTATTTTATGCCCCTTTGGCCGGTGATACAGCTTCTCATATGCACTTGTGTGGTATACTCAGTGATGACATTGGTTTGCTTGCCTTCTGTCAGCGATGTTTTTTTTACTTTGAGAATATAGAAAATCATAGTTCCTGAAATGATAGCAAAAGAGAGAGAGGGAGAGAGATGAAAAATAGAATAGCATCTGTCCTCAACAGTACAGCTGATTAAAAAGCTGAATCTACTCTCTTTCTGCCCACTATTCTTTTTGGAAATATATGTGGTTCAAATAAGGTAGAAGGTGTCTTCCCTGTCCTGGGGTAGAAAGTCTACACTTTTGAGTTTTTTTACATTACAGGGGAAAAAAAAGAAATATAAATGATCCAATCAAAAACTATGCCATAAATTCAACAAAAAAGTCAACTTCTAAGTATAAATGCTATGCTTGCCTGTGTTTCAAGTTTCCGACCAAGAAAGTCTATTTGGTTCGAGTCATTCATCAGTGCGGCAGGCACTATTCATTCATTCCCTGAGCAAACTTTATATTATAGAGTATCTCCCATGAGCCAGACAGTGTTCTGGGTATTGAGAAAAATGCCAGGGGAAGTAAGATAGACCCTGAGTTCAAAAACAGCTTACACTAGTGACTAAGGCTCTTCCAGTAGATATTCATGGGACAAGAAAGGGACTAATACTCAGCGGTTGCCCCCACTGTCCAAAATGTATGACCAGAGTTATGACTATTCAGAGTGCCGTTTGGATTGCCTTTGTACAGCTTGCTGGGTTGGTATAAAATTCACTGTTGCTATGGCATCAACAGGAAGCTTCCTGAGAACCAGTGACTGCAAGGGCATTTGCATGTGATGTGTATATTTTATGTAGATTATGTGAATGAGTTATAGGCATACTTTTAAAAAATTATCATTGCTATCCTGAGGTGTATTTCATGATTTTTATTTCCTTTATTATTTTTTAATTATGAAAATCCATTTATATCCTTTACGGAAGTCTATGCAGAAAAGCAAAAGATGTTTTGCCAGAGAGGAAGAGTCAGGGGAAACTGGGAGGGCTACAGCAGATGTAACCCGAAGGGGCTCACTGTCATCACATAGAGGACATCCCCAGAGTTAAGTGCAGACTCTGGTGCCATGGAGGACGACACAGCTGCTTGGTTTCCAAGGAACACATTCTCTTCATTGTGCCTTCTCGGTCTCTTTTGCTGGTTTCACTTTTCTCCCTGGTGTCTTAATCCTGGTGGGGGCCACCACTGGTCCCGCTCTCTTTTCCTTCTACCTTCACAAAGGTAGAAGGAAACAAACAATAGTTTGTTCAAAGTCTTGTGTTCACTCTTGGTGATATCATCAGGTCACACAACGCTGAATACCGTCTATATGCTGCCAACTCCCAAATGTATATCTATACCCAGGACCTCTCTCTTTCTGTCTCTTTCAAATTCTAAACTCGTGTAGAAATTTCCCCTTCAATGTCTAGTCGTCATTTCCTCTCACCCAAAACTTGCTCTACTCACAGCCCTCCCCATCTCAGTTGATGGCAATACAGTCCTTCAGGTTGCTCAGGTCAAAAATCTTAGCATCTTCCTTCACCTCTCTCTTCCTCACTCCCCACATCCTATGTATCAACAAATAGTGCTTTTCAACATAAAAGCAAAATCTGACCACTTCTCACCACCTCCAGTATTGTGTTCTGGTATGAGCTACTTTCGTCTCTTGTCTGGATTCCTACATACCCTCTGATTGGTCTCCCTGTTTCTACCCTTCCCTCCTACCATCTAGTCACACTGTAGCCAGAGTGCTCCTTTTAAAATAGAAGCCAAATCATGTCATCCCTCTGCTCTTGGCCTTGTGATGGCCTCCTATCTTTTTCCCTTCTACTCTTCCCCTCTCTCACAGCACTCTAGTTACACTATTGTCTTGTTTGTCCTTGAACGTGTCAGAGATGATCCCACCTCAAGGTCTTTGCACCATTGCTTCCTCTGCCTGAAGTGCTGTCTCCCATATAACTGCATATGGCTTACTCCCTCACCTCCTTCAACTCTTTACTCCAGTGTTTCCTACTCCATGAGATCCGCCCTGACCATCCTATCTAGATTCCAACCTGACCCACTCCTGGCACTGCCCTGCCCCCTTCCCCTGCTCCATTCTTTCTATAGTACTTTTCACTTTCTGTAAGGCTCCCCCCACTAGAACTTAAGCTCCGTGAAACAGGGATCGTTGCCTGTTTTGTTCAGTCATCATCCCAAGCACTTAGAATAGTGCCCAGCAAATAGTAGGTGCTCAATAAATATTTGAATATAAATAAAAATGAATGAATATATAATATGCAGGAAGGAACCTCCCGTTAAGAAATATTTCTATCTATACCAAATTTGTGTTCAAATAGTCCCTAAGGAAACATGGAAACACTCTTCTGAAATTCTAGTGTTCTAATCACTAACATTTTTTGTGTGGTTGTTATAAACTGGGCACTGTGGGAAGTACTCTGTGCGCACCATCTCTTTTAGTCCTCACAACCCAATGAAGTGACTTGGAATGATGTTACCACCATTTTATATACAGGGGTACACCAGCTCAAAAAGACTAGGAGTTTTCCCAAGCTACCAGCTTATACGTAGAAGAGTTTCTTTACCACTCTACAATGCCACCTCCTTTAAGTAAAGACCTACTGTTGAATTAGTTCATTGAGATTCATTTTTTCAATAGTTTGTTCAAAGTCTTTAGAGAATTCCTAACCAATTGTTTGCAACTGGCCATAGAAAGACCTTAGAAGTATGACCAACTAGCCAGGCAGAGCCATAAGAGAGATACAGAAATTCAATTGGATACTGTTTTAATAACCCTAGATATTAATGATTTTAACAGATTGGAAGGCTATGAAAAGAATCCAGGATTCTGTCAAGTACAAATGTCTTTAGAGATAACCATACAATATATTTATATACGTTAAGAGTCAATAAATGCAAAACCTAATCAAGTAAAATGTGTAGTCCAGGTGGAAGGAGGTTAGTGCAGAATGCTGTGAAGAGATAAAGAAATCCAGTAAGACAGAATGTGAACTCAGAGCCGTAAACTATGAGACAAGCTCATCTGAAAGGCACTGCTAGCGGTGCTGTAAATAGAAGTAGAAAGTCCCATTAGTGTTGCTGCCAGAAAGGCACTCAGCTGCCACCTCTTGGTGTTACCATGATTCACCGGAATGACAAGCCCCTTAGTGGGGAGAGTGGGTTGAATGGTGCCCCCCACCCCCACCACGTCCAAATCCCTGGAATCTGTGTGTGCTCCCTTCTTTGGAAAAAGGATCTTTGCAGATGTAATAAAATTAAAGATCTTGTACTAAGATCATCCCCCAGTGGCCCAGTGACAAATGTCCTTATAAGAGACAGAAGAGGAGGCACACAGAGAAGGTAATGTGAGGATAGAGGCAGAGATTGGAGTGCTTTGGCTTCCATAAGCCAGGGAAGACATGGAATGCCTGGAGCCACCCGGGCTGGAAGGGGCAAGGAGGGATTCTCCTCTCAAGCCTCCAGAGGGAGCAGGGCCCTGCTGGCACCTTGATTTCAGACTTTCAGCCTCCAGACTGAGAGAGAATAAACTTCTGTTGTTTAAGCCACCCAGTCTGTGGTCATTTGTCACAGCAGCCCTAGGGAACCAGTACAGTGCTTAAGTATCACTCAACTCCAGGCTGGTTTAGATTTAAGTACGGATGTGTTTAAGGAAGTCAACCTGTTGTATATTAATATTTTGTGTGAGGGAGAAGCATATATTTAGTATTTCATGTGCCTGTAATGTTTGAGACAATTTGACCTAATATTAAAATGAACAGAATTTAAACTCCAATTTATAATGTATGAATAATTGTTTTAGATTTTTAAGTTATACTTTTACTAAGTTTATATATACAGTATTGCAATATTTAAAAGGTTAGCCCTCCTTGTAAGTTTGGCTTATTACTGTTCTTTGTTATTTGAGTATCCAGGAAGTTATGTTAGTTCAATCAAAACATTGAAGTAGTAAAAAAAATAGAATACATTGATTTATAAATGCAATTTAAAATGCTTGAAGGTATTTGCTTAGAAATAGGATCACATATTATTCAAAGGCCTTTAACATAGCTTAAAAATATATGACAGGCTATATATAATATACAAAGAACAGTAAGATTTGATGCAGAACTTAGAAGCTTCAGGAAAAATTAGTTTTTTTTTAATCTGTAACTTTAATAAATTGAATATTAATTTTTTTTCTAAAGATTTTATTTATTTGACAGAGAGAGACACAGTGAGAGAAGGAACACAAGCAGGGGGAGTGGGAGAGGGAGAAGCAGGCTCCCCGCTGAGCAGGGAGCCCGATGAGGGGCTCGATCCCAGGACCCTGGGATCATGACCTGAGCCGAAGGCAGATGCTTAACGACTGAGCCACCCAGGCACCCCGAATATTAATTTTTAAAAACAATGTTAACCTCTGAATCGTTTTTATTGCTTCAGAACCACTCGAGGGCATCAAAAAGCTCACATTTAATAGAAGCAACATAAAAGAAACTTTCTAACTATGTCCTCCTTCAGGAACAGGGCCAAGGGAGGCAGTCAGCAGGAGTGAATCAGTGTCGGGACAGTGTGAAGGTGATCTGTGCTCTGGTGGGAACAGCAGAAGGCCGTGAACTTCGCTGGTGGGTGCCTTTGTTCTGAGTCAAAGCGTTCCTTGGCACGCGGAGGAACATCAGGTCCAAAGGCCTCTAGTGACTGAACAGATAACGTGAGTTCCATCAAAGCTCAGCTCCGCTCATCCCTGCCTCTCCTCCCCAAGACAGTGCAGTGAGTGTGGCGTTCAGGCAGGCGTTTGATGTTCTTAGTTTAATTTGAGGAACCAACTCTGCCCCCACAGAGAAAACCATAGAATGATCATTTTGAAACGGTAGCTATTTCTGGTTTTAGTACTTAAATTCTCATTCACTGCTGCACGTATTGTTGGTTTCCTTACATGTGGCTGCTGGTCCTAATTTCCATTTGCTTCCACATTGGGCCTTTGGTCAGGTCCAAATGGTAGAGCCCTGGGCAGGTGCCTTCGTGACCTGGAATACAGGGTGTGGTTTTCACGTTACTATTATCAGTAGTCAGAATCATCACAGTGGATGACTGAAGACCTGTAACATGGCAACTGTAAAGAAACAGAAATGCTTCTATATGAAGAAAATGAAAGGAGACTTTATAATGATCTTAAATGAATAACCAGTTTTAAGAGTCCGTAGTTCTGTCCTCTTCCATCTTATATTCATTTCCAAGCTCTTAGAGTGCTCTAGGGGCTTGTAGAGGACAGTGGGGGAAGCAGGGTGGTGGGGAGGGGCATGTGGCTGGCATTGCCCTGTAGAGAGGCATTCCCCAGTGCTGGATTCTGGCCTGACTTGGACTGCAGAAACCTTAGCACCCTTTCTCTGCTCTTGGCTCTACCTGCCAGTTCCAGAAAAATAGGAAACATTCCACTTGCTACCTCCCACTACCATATTATGAGAACAAGAACACTGGTTTGTACTGGATTGAATCAGCAGGGTGTTTTTTGTTTTGTTTTGTTTTTATCTCCATGGGGATTACTCAGGAGGAAAGCAAAGCACAGTAAACCAAGATTTTTATTATATTTCACTAGAAATTATTCCTGGTCTCTTTAAAGAAGTTCAGTGTCCAGCTCTAGCTGAGTGATGAGGGGGGGAACCTGTGCGCCTTCTCTGCCAAGTCTTCCCCATGCCCCCTGCTGGCTACCCCACGTAAGCTAGTGGTGCTGCCATCTTTCCTCCACTTACCCTCGTTTGGCACTTGCTGTAAAAGTCTTAGTCTCGGACTTCAAGGAGCTTTGAGTATAGTGAAGAGAGAGGACAATAAACAGATAGTCATAATGCAGGGTTATAAACACTACTGCAAGTGGCAGGGCTGCTGCGTTATCATAACGCAAACTGTGTCCCGCACAGCCCTAGGCGGGGGCAGGGTGCCTACCATGCGGCAGTCCGGCCACACGTGGCGGCTGTGGTTGCTCTGGAGGCAGAAAGCAGGGGCAGCTCCTCTGGGCTGATGGCAAAGAGCAGAAGGCAGACAGACTCTACCGTGGTTCCTGTCTTCCCTTCTCCTGTATTCCCGTCCTTCTGTAACCCCTTCCGCCCAGAGTGTGGCCAGACCTGTGGCTTCCCTTTAACTCACAGTAAGTCAGCAAAGGTGAGAGGATGGCCTTTCTAGATTGTTATGGAAGACACTAGTGCCCCCTCTTGCCAGGAGTGCCTCTCCTTCGCTGGCTTTGAAGAAGCCGGCTGCGTGTCACGAGCTTCCCGGTGGAAGGGGCGGCTGGCAAGCAGTCATGGGCAGCCAGTGGCTGGCGGGCGGTGAGAACCTGAGGCCCTCAGTCTGACAGCCCACGGGAGCCGAAGGCTGTTGGCCACTCCAGGAGTTTGCGAGTCTTCCGATGGGAGGCCCGCCCTAGCCGATGGCTCCACTGCAGCCTGGTGAGTGACCTAGAAGCGGAGGAGCTAGCTACGCCACGCCTGGACCCTGACTCCACGGCTGGGAGAAAAGAAATGTGTGTTGTTTTAAGCTGCTGGTTGGGTGGTGATACGGTCATGCAGCAAGAGACAGCATCTCAGGACACATACACACTCCATTCCCGTGGCACTTGGGAAAATCCTCAGACCGGTGGATCGTAAATGGCTGTCTTCCCTCTTGAAGCTACAGACCGTGTCTTACTCCCCACTTTCCCCATCAATAAAATAGGGTAACAATAATACCTACGACTTAGGGCTGCAAGTTAGATAATTCAAGCAATGTTCTTAACACTGTGCCTGCCTTAGTGAGTGCTCACTAAATCCTACATCTAAATCTCCAAGACTTAGTACAGCACCTGGTGCATGCTTGATAAATGTTTAGCGCATAAGTGGTTAGATGCAAGAGCTGAGGGAGAAGGCCAGGATATCAGTGCTTTATGGCAATAGGCAAAGTACCAGAAGCTTGGCCGTCATCCCTCAGGGTCAGTCGGCAGGAACCGAAGAGGTATTAGACAGTGGAGTCAGGGTGGCTAAGCACACCGGGGCAGGAGCAGGCCCAGGTAAGGTAGCATCTGTTGGGAGCCGCTCTGTGGTTCTGCCTGCTCTGGACACCAGCTTCTTGACTGGAATAGATATGTGGCTTTCAAGCAGGAGTTCTTTTATTCAAGTTTTATGAATCCACACTTTGTATTGAGAGCTATAAACAGGTTACTTACCCATATACAGGCACACCTCATTTTATTGTACTTCGCTTTATTACACTTCACAGATACTGTAGGGTTTTTTTTGTTGTTGTTTACAAATTGAATGAAGGTTTGTGACAACCCTGTGTTGAGCAAGTCTACCAGCACGATTTTTCCAACAGCATTTGCTCACCTTGTGAGCACTTAGTGTCACATTTTGGTGCTTCTCACAATATTTCAAACATTTTCATCATTACTTTCTTTGTTATGATGGTCTGTGATCAGTGATGATGACTCTCTGAAAGCTCAGATTATGGTTAGTATTTTTTTAGCAATGAAGTATTTTTTAATTAAGACATGCACATTGTTCTTTTAGACATAATGCTGTTGCACACTTAATAGACTATAGTAGAGTGTAAACATAACTTTTGTATGCACTGGAAAACCAAAAAATCTATTTGACTTGCTTTATTGCAATATTTGCTTTATTTGCTGGGGTCTGGAACCAAACCTGCAATATCTCTGAGGTGTACCTATACAAGAAATATAGGAGAATCAGCAGATTCCGCTGCGACTTTTTAAATTCCTCCTTTCTGTGGATCTGATAATAATCTTTAATACTCCCCTTGCTACTTCTTTCATTCATTATGCATTCATGTATTCCACCCACAAACATTTATTGAGGACAACTCTGTGCCAGTCTTTGGGGTAAGCACCAGGAATACAACAGTGAGCCGAACAACTGCTCACAGTCCTGGGGCTCATGAACGTCACATCTGGTTGGAATCTCTTCTGTATGTCTTGAGAACCACCCCCCCCACTCTCCGCCCTTGCTATTTGTGTTGTGCTGGAATGTTCTACTCTTGTTTGGGGGTCCTTAGTATTCTTTGCAGTCTTTACCCTTTACGTATGCACTTGACTAGGCAAGTGATTTTACAGCTAATAGCCTCTTTAATCTGGATGTTCTTTGTGATCTCTTTTCTGATGTTTTCTCTGAGGAACTGGGGAGATAAGAAGGCCCTTTGATGGTTAAAAAATCCTTTATTGCTTGGAACATGAGCTTAAAGTGGGTCATGCATTGCAAAACACCCCACACTTACAGATATTATGGAAGGAAGATGGTGGGATACCCTACCTAACTGAGGCGAACAGCTCTAGTTGTAGGATGGAGTGAAGTAATCACCAATAGGAGCATGGAGAGCAGTAAGGAGAAAGCCCAGTCACAAGAAATATGACGCATCCTCAGGTGATCACAGAGGACCAGCACCTGACACCTCAGTTTCGCTATTGCTGATTTTTAGAAAAAGCTTTGGATCCACCAAATGGAATTATAAATGGGCAGACTTGTGTTAAAGTTTGTTGTCTGCTTTTAAAAAACCAAACAATAAAATGAGCAGACAACCTAAGGACCTACTGCACAACCTAAGAAATAGTATGTTATAAATATTATCAAAGCTCCCTGTGAGTAGGGTTGCCAGATTTAGTCAAAAACAAGCAACGACAATAAAATACACCCTATTCATTTTAAATTTCAGATAAACAATAAATAATTTTTAGTACGAGTACGTCCCATGCAATATCTGGGATATAGTTATACTAAAAACATTATTCATTATTTAAATTCAAAGTTACCTGACCCCCCCATTTTTTAAAAAAGATTATTTATTTATTTGACAGAGAGAGACACAGCGAGAGAGGGAACACAAGCAGGGGGAGTGGGAGAGAGAGAAGCAGGCTTCCCGCCGAGCAGGGAGCCCGACGCGGGGCTCGATCCCAGGACGCTGGGATCATGACCTGAGCCGAAGGCAGTCGCGTAACCAACTGAGCCACCCAGGTGCCCCACCCGCATTTTTATCTGGCAACACTGTCTTGCCAAGCACCGCCCTGTGGTGCCTCCCCTACAGAAAACCATTGCTTTTAAATTTGGTTTTATCATCCCTTTGCTATAGTTTATAGTTTACCATATATATATATAATACACATATATATGTATTATATATATATATATATATATATGCATCCCTAAACAAAATACTGCTTTGCTTGCTTTCCAAGTCTATTAAAATATCATATTTCATGTATTCATTTCCTCTCAACATTCTGTTTCTGAAATTCAGTTATATAGTTGATTCATTTTTACCGTTACAACCATTTTCTGAATATACCACCATTGATTGGTCTATTCTTCTGTTGAGTTGTGTCCAGTTTTTTGTTAATAGAAGCAGTGCTACCTCAGACAGAGCGCCTGGTGCTCATAGGCGTATTCCTGGGAGTCATAGGAGATGTGCTGTCTCAGCTATACTAGACGTGTCAGAAGTGTTTCCCAAAGTCATCGTATCACCCAGTGCAGGTGTTTAGGAGACCTCATTCTGCTGCTTAAAATGGTCAGACTTTATATTTGTACCAATTGGTAGGTGTATAAATGTCTCTCATTGTGATTTCATTTTGTTTTTCCTGATTACTAATGAAATTAAGGTACATTTTGTATATTGATTGGCCATTCACGTTTCCTCTTCTGTGAAAAGCTTTTCATTCCTATTGCCCATTTTCTGTTGGGTTCTTTTTGTTTTTCTTACTGATTTTTAGGTGTTCTTCATGGATTCTATATACTAATTTTTAGTTAATTATATGCATGACAAATATGCCCTCTCAATTTTTGCTTGTCTTTTTACTCTCTTAACAGTGTCTTTTGATAAAAAGAAATTTATAATTTGAATTTCTCTAATTTATCAATCTTTTCCTTTATGGTTTGAATTTTCTGGGTCTTGTTTAGAAAATACTTCCTTACCAAAAGTCAAAAATATTTTTCGATATTGACACATAAGATTTTTAAGGTTCTTCTTTTCACATTTAAATCTTCATTTCACCTGGACTTTATTTTACATATGATGTGAGGGAGGAATCCAATATCATTTTTATCCAATACGGATAAACTCTTGTTCCCACACTATTGAACAGTTCATTTCCTGCTGTCTCTGCTCCGCTACGTCTGCCGACTGCTCTAGAGTACCAGTAGATCAGTCATGATGTAGTTATGGATCTGTTTCTGGGCTCACCACTCTTTCCTTTGGTCTACTTGTCTGTCCCAGTTCCAACATCACATTGTCTTATTTAAATAGATTTATCAATCTTACTATTTGGCAGGACCACCCCATCTTACACACACACACACACCTTGTTCTTATTCCTCAAGAGTATCTGAATGTCTTGACTATTTGTGGGCCTTTGCTCTTCTGTGTAAATTTTGGAATCAGTTAATAAGGCCTATGATAAACTGTTGAGATACTGATGTTAATTGCATTGAATTTGGGGAGAGCTGACATATTTATATTGAGTTTCTCTACCTATGAACATGGTATATCTGTGTGTTAGTTTTGGTCTTCTTTAATGTTATTCAGTAAAGTTTTTCTCCATAAAGGTCTTGCCTTTATTTTATTATAGTTTTGTTTCTATTGTAATGGTATCTTTTTTTTTTTTTAAAGATTTTATTTATTTGACAGTGAGAGATACAGCGAGAGAGGGAACACAAGCAGGGGGAGTAGGAGAGGGAGAAGCAGGCTTCCTGCTGAGCAGGGAGCCCGATGCAGGGCTCGATCCCAGGACCCCGGGATCATGACCTGAGGCAAAGGCAGACGCTTAACGACTGAGCCACCCAGGCGCCCCATTGTAATAAGGTATCTTTAAAAAATTCTATTACTATGATTTTTATGGCTGCCATATGGAAATGCCATTGGTTTTGTATACTTAGCCACTTTGCTAAATTACCTCCTCAATTCTACTAATTTGACTATAGATTCTTTTGATTATTCTCTATGGGCATCGTATCTATCTGCTAATATTATTTTATTCCTTCTTTTCCAATTTGTATACCTTTTATTTCTTTTTTACATTTTGCTCATGCAACTAGAATAATGTTGTATACAACAATGACATTGGACATCCTCAACTTCTTCCTGATTTTAAAGGGAAGGCTTGTAAGTTTTACTAGGAAGAATGATATTTGCCATAAGTGTTTGTTTTTGGCTTTTATCTTGTTAAAAATTACCTTCTTAATTATAATCTTCAGAATTTCTATTACAAATTAGGTTGCTTTTACTCAAACGCTTTTTCTGCATCTACTGAGATTATCAAATGGTTTTCCTCACCTGGTCTGTTAATGTAATGAATTAAATGAATTATTTTGATAATGTTAACCCAACATTGCATTCCCAGGATAAATCCAATTTAGTATGATGGGTTGTTTTTTTCATACTCTGCTGCTGGATTGGTAATTGTTTAGAATAGTTTGGTTTTTTTTGTTTGTTTTGTTTTGCATTTTTGCTTATGAATAAAATTAACCTGTAATTTTCCTTTCTACTTCTGTTTTGATTTTAGGATCAGTGTTAGCCTAATCTCTTAAGATGAATTGGAGGAATTTAAGATTGCTACAAGAGGATGCTCGATTAAGTTTCAACTGTGAAGTACAATGATTCAAGATATAAACTTCCAAAGTGAGATGATAGGCCAAGATAGTTTTTTCAAAAGACATATCTAGGAACTAGTTCCTTGACATTAACAACTCCTCATCCCTTCAAGCATGTAAATGGCTTGGTAGAGGGAGTGTGATGGGAATTTTGCAAGTAGATTTCTTTGGCAAACATGACTGCTCTGAATTGAGACAGAGAAGAGGGATTCAGTAGTTCCCCTTAGTTCCCTGCAACAGGCAGGTCTAGTGGACTTGTGTCTGGCTCTCATCTGAAACACAAAAGGCAACAGCAGGGCTGGCTAGCTGCTTTGGTGATGGAGTGAAAGAAAGGTGCTCCTTGGCTTGAGTCAGTCTGCATTCCCCAATTTGCCTGGGCAAAGAATCCATGAGTGTTTCTTTGGCTCAAATACAGCCAGATGCATACAAAGGAGCTGGCATGGGGTCATCTTATATTGTCTCAAGTAGAGTTGGGTCATTTGGAGAGGTAAACACGTTTCTTTACAGGAGAAGCTGGATGCTGCTTATTTGGCCATTAAATGGAGGTTAATAAGCAACTCCCAGAATACAGTGTATTCATAGATCAAAGGAAATCAGCAGTGATGGGGTAAGAAAATAGGTTTGCCAAAGTTCACATGAAAGCCATCCATGAGAAAGAATCAGCTTCAAATACCCAGCAGGTCCAGAGAGAGCAAAGCATTCCAATAACAATACCAGTTAAGTGTAAGGGCTTTCTGTTCCCTTCCTTTTCTATCTCCCCAAGCTGGAGAGGATCAGAAAAGCAGTGAGTGAATGGGAGTGTGTAATTTGTTAAAAGTCCACCCTTTTTGGGTGCCTGGGTGGCTCAGTTGGTTAAGCGACTGCCTTCAGCTCAGGTCATGATCCTGGAGTCCCGGGATCGAGTCCCGCATCGGGGGTCCCTGCTCAGCGGGGAGCCTGCTTCTCCCTCTGACCCTCCCTCTTCTCTTGTGCTCTCTCATTCTCTCTCTCTCAAATAAATAAATAAAATCTTAAAAAAAAAAAAGTCCACCCTTCTTTCCTCTGCTCTGGGATGCTAGGGTCACCCTCCTGCAAACTGTGTGTCTGCTTTACCAGCTGTTGGGCTCTGGCAGTCAAGGAGCTGGATGGGGACTGGAAGGCCAGAGGAGTGGAAGGGGTATGCTCCTCCCTGCTTCCTTCCTGTCTGGTCCCTGCGAGTGTCCCTCTAGCACAGCTTCTTCACCCCATCAGGGGCAATTCCTTCCATAGCTGCAGCCAGTCCAATTTACAGTTTCAGCAAGACTTGTAAGACCAGGCTCATCACATCCACCCCTTCATCCCGAGACAGGACTACATCCTCTTCAGAGTTTGGGTCCAGCCTCATGAGCTTCTTCCTCTGAGCTCAGGCACAGCAGCACCAGCCAAGCATCACTTCCTCCTCAAGATCCAGGGTTTCAGCTCTGTGGGGTCCTTTAGTCTGTGGTTTGAAGTTTCAAGAATTTTAACATCTTTCTTTTATTCGCTCAGCCCTGGGAATGGTAGCTTCTGCTTGAAATTGCTATACTTACGATACCTTAGAATTTTCTTCTTGTCTCATTAGTCATCTGGCTAGTGACTTCAATTTAGTTAATAGTTTTTTACATTAATTTTGTTCTCAAATCACTGGTATAATTTCAGTTTCTTGAATGAACCCTGACTTATAGATGGGGCAGTGGTGGTGGTGGTGGGGTGGGGGTTGGGGTGTGATTGGAAAGGTGGGAGAGAAAAAGAGGAGAGACTGACTCCATTTCCTTCCCCCAAAACAGGTGGTCAGTCTGCCACAGCCCTGGGGGAAGAGAAGTCTTAACTTTTAAATTGAAAGCCTATCTTATATTGTACTGGATATTTTAAGTTACTAATTTGAGTCTGGGTTTGTGTCTATAGGATAATACAGGCATTTCTATTACTTGATAATAACCTTAAAAGTGAAGGGACTTGCCTGAGTTTTCATCCAATGGCAGAGGAAGGATTACCTCCACTGAGAAGATTTAAAGGGACAGTAGGAGACAGCAGTGTAGTAACTTTATTGATCACATCCCATAAATCCTGCTTATTTAGCATACTGGTTATAATCTGAAGCTGTAATTGAAATGTCTCCTAGAACTCGTAAATAAAACTCTCAAAGCATAGGATTTCTTTCATGGGGAGATTTTTACTGCTGATTATGCAGGCTCTCTATTTCTTTTTTAGTCAGTTTTGGTAAGTATATTTTTCTGGAATTTTTCCATTTAAAATGTAAGTTCCCTGGTTAGCTTTCTATAAAAGACCAACCCTAAAGGCCCTTGTTGGCAACCCAGTCAGGACCCCTCTCACTCTTGAGAGTTTTTTCTGTATCTTCACTTAATAAACTTCTATTGCTTTACTAAAAATAAATAAATAAATAAATAAATAAATAAATAAATAAATAAAATGTACATCTTCAAACTTATTGGCATAAGATTTTTCTATCTTGTATTTCTATTATATTTGTGATCTTTGTGTATTCTTCTTTTTTATTCCTAATATTATGTGTGTCTTCTATTTTTTTAATTTCCTTTTTCAGTCTTTCTAGGGATTCATCTCTTCGGAGACCCAAACTTTGGCTTTGATGATCATCATTATTGTCTCTGATATCTGTTTCTTTAAGGTTATTATTTTCTTCTTTTTACTTTCTTTGGGAATATTCTGTTATTTTGTTTCTCCCTTGTTACATTTGATGCCCCTCTTATTAATTTTAAACTTTTCTTCCTTTTCCAAAGAAATATTTAAAGCTATAAATTTTCTTTTATGTATACTTTGGACAACTCATCATCATCTTCTGTTGCAGCATATTTCCCCTTGATCTGAATGAGTTCACTACATACTGTAAATTTTGAGTGCAGTTCTTATTTTTCATACTTTATAATATGATTTCTTTTAGTTGATGTGTTTAATTTTTAAGCTCTTTATTGAAGCATAATATAGAAAATGTAAACATATATACGTAAAACAAAGAAAAATGCACATGTCATAAGTGTATAGCTTGAAAAAGTTTCACAAACTGTATACACCCATGTATCCATAGATTAGGATTTAAACACAGAGATATAATGAGCGCTCTTTTTTATTGAGGTGGAAGTTCATATAAAGTTAGCCATTTTGAAGTGTACAATTCATATAAAGTTAATCAGATTGAAGTGCACTCACAATGTTGTACAACTACCACGTCTGTCTAGTTCCAGCACATTTTCATTACCTCCAGAGAAAACCCCAGACTCATTAAGTAGTCACTCCCCACTCCCCTCTCCTCCCAGCCCCTGGCAACCACAATCTGCTTTCTGTCTCCAGATTTTAATTGTGCTTTTAAATTTCTAAATGTATAATGTTTTCAAGGTATAAGTTTTACTGATTTCTAACTTAATTGTGATGCAATCTTATGATACTGATTCTTTGAAATTTGTTGAGATTTGATATTTGCTTTATGTCCTAATTCATCATCAGTTTTTATAAATGTAATATGTGATCTGGGAAAGAAAGCATATTCTCCAGTGGTTGAGTGCAGTGCTCTATATAAGTCCTTTACATCAAACTTGTTAATTATGTTGTTCAAAATCTTTATAACTTTACTGAATATTTTTGGCTGTTTGATCTATCAGTTACTAAGAAATATGTGTTAAATCTCTCACTCTAATCAAGGAATTGTCAATTACTCCTTGAAGTACTGTCAGTTCTTACTTTCATGATAGACTTTTCAGATAACACAGAGAGGCACTAATCAAAGCAGAAACTTCAAATGTGCTACATTTGCAAAAAGACTAACAGCTGCCTCAGTCTTTTCTGCCATATTAACCCCGTTTGGTCAGAGTCTTCCCGGAACAAGGTGGTCCTGCTGTCACTCTGTCTCCCGCCCCCTCTTTTCATTTCTTCCATTCTAGAAATTCATCTATTTAAAATCAAAAGAATGGTCTAAGATGATGTTGAATAAAAATACTCTAGATCCTTGGGATTTCCTTATTTCATTTCAGCAATAGAGTTAAAATTTCAGCAAAATTATTGTTTCACTAACCACCACACAACCTCATGGCTTGCCATTGTCCACAAGGGTCTCTGTGCATCAAAGGTGGTGTTAGGTTGGGGGTGGACTGGGCACCGTTGGCATCTCTTGTCTGTGTATTCTCCAGGGTTGTGCTGCCTCTTCATCAGGCAGCAAATGATGAATAATGAGTCCGTCCACACCAGGGGAAGCCTCTGTTCATTTGCTACCTTAGAATAGGAAAAAGAAGCATATCTAATGAATCGTTGGTCTGGGTCCAGCATCCTTATTATTCATTACCTTCTACATCGAATACAATTGCTAATTGAAATAATTACTGTCTTTACCTGGTAGCAACATTCTATTTTGCTTATAAGACAGGCTGACTGATGTGCTTTGAAAAAGCAGTGAAACCTCTATCACTGAGCTTGGATTTATTTCCCTTAGCAGATGATTTCAATAACTGCACATCATTTTTCATCTGGCAAGTCAAGGGAGGCCAAGTTTTGAGAGAAATAAAGCTTGTTCCTTGGAGTGGAACAATGCCAGGGAAGGTGAAACAACTTCATTTTCCGCACAGACGTGTGGGCCCTTCTAGAGTTTGCACAGAGAACTGCCTGGATTTGCTCAAATCTGCTGGTGGTGCTCACACTAATTGGCTGGTTGAAATGGGCCAGTCAGCTGGCAGCTGTTTGGGCCGCTCCAATGGCCCTGGGGTTGCTGATTCATTTCTCTCCCTCAGACTGAATGGCCTATTATTTGAAAGGGAGAATGGAGCCAACCCAGTTTGCTCCAACTTGCTGTGGGTGACTTAGGAAGCAGGCCACCTCTCCAGTGTTTCTCCTGAACTTTGAAGAAGTCATTTGCACCTTAGTACAATAAACCACTGCCACATCTGGTGCCCTTGAGCCCGGAGGTGAGAGATGACCAGGAGTTCTGCAGGGATAACGCATAGTATGAGGAAGAGATAACACGCTGAGGTGTGTGAACTGGTCAGCTGGTATACCTTACAGTATTTTTGGATTTGTTACCCCACCCAGGATTAACCTCCTCCTACTCATTTTCCGGAACTGAGGAGCAGTGGCAAAGAAAAGGACCATGGAGCAGATGATGCCAACTATTGTGGTAATTAACACTTTCATACTCATTTACACAGCCTTAAATGCATCTAGCCAATCAATGAATGCATCTAGATATATTTACTGAACGTCTGTGATATACAAGGAATGGTGCTAAGTGCTGTGAGGGAAATAAATAGAAATCTAAGAAGATCCATGGCCCTCAAACTCTTTTTAGGCTGATGAGGGGGCCCAGATGTAAACACAAAACACTAAAGAACAATACAGGGGTCCAGAGAGACCAAAGTAATATACATTAAGAAAATGCCAAACTCATTTCTCACAGTAGGTCAATTTCTATCCACCTCCAGAGGTGTAAATGACTTGAATCTTCAACAGAACTATCTCTGGTAATAATAATGAACATAGGCGACATTACTGAGGGCTTACTGTAGACAGAGCATTTGTAAGCACTTTACCCATTATTTTATTTCACTTTTAGAAAAATCATTAAAATGTAGCAAAAATCTTAAAGAGTGAAACATGATTCAGGTTTAAAACTAGATGTTACAATAAACACTTTGAACTTCATCCTTGGCCCAGTTTGTGTCAAAGCCTGGAACCAAGATTCTTCTTTATCTTATAACATGATGCATGTTGCATCTGAGAAGCTGATTCAAGTCCAGGCCAAATTGTGATATAGACCCATAAGTGTACAATAGGACTATGTACTCCAGGGTGCTGGGCATGTTCCCACTTGTGACACTGCATTGTAGGGGGCTAAGGGCAGGAGGCAGCAACAAACCCTTGTTAATAAGAAAGCTTCATGAAGAGAAAGCCTTTCAAAGGGAAGTCAAAAGCTCTATTTACAGATTAGGAACGAAGGTAGAGATTGAAAATTTCACCCTATAAACTTTCAACCCAGTGTCTCAAGATTAGATATCCATTATCAAATTAGCATTTTTTAAAGATTTAATTTATTTGAGAGAGAAAGAGCATGAGAGAGAGCACAGAGTGGGGGAGGGTAGGGGCAGAGGGAGAGACAGAAGCAGATTCCTGCTGAGCAGGGGCTTGATCCCAGGACCCTGGGACCATGACCTGAGCCAAAGGCAGACCCTTAACCAACTGAGCCACCCAGGTGCCCCCCATTATCAAATTAGTTTAACAAAGGAGCAGCTTGGATCTAATATGGCTCAAACATTTCCTTGGAATATCAGAGTATAAAACTATGATCTTTATAGCTTGACTTGTTAGTGTTCTCAGGAGGCTTCCTCTGGGGTAGTACAATAAGGAGCAAATAAGATGTAAAACTGAGCACATCACCCATTTGCTTCAGAATCTTGCCCTTAACAATCAAGTCAGGCCCCATCTCCTCCAGGAAGTCGGGGTTGAGTTACATGCCCTCCTCTGTGCTTCCATTTATTGCAGTTGTGTTTCTGGATGTGACTTAATCCCTAGACTTTATGTTCCCTAAGGATAGAGACATATCTTACTCATTTTGTAACCCTAGCGCTTGGCATAGAGCTTGACACATAGTAGGTGCTCAACAGATGTTCAGGAAAGGTTGGTTGGGGTCCCATTTGAGGGTTTTATAGTCAAGGTCCCCTGGGAGAGGTGGGGATAAGGTAGAGTGGGACTGTACCTGTGTCAAGTGACTGGATGTTTGCTTTCCCCAGGGAGGCGTGTGGTGTGTTACAGATTACTTGGTCACCTCTGCCTTCCGTGGGCTAACCTCCATGCCCACTGGAGACATGCCCTACTCAAGAGGGGGCATGTAGACCCAGGCCTGGCCCTCTCCCCTAGTGGGGGAGGGTAAAAATGAGAGTAGGTGTTACTGACCTAAGTGGATCAACCATGAGGATGGGGAAAGAAGAAGGATGGAGGCTGAGTCACAGTGCAAGATGCTATGGCTGGTTGGGACCCCCTGTACAGCAATTATTGTCAGGAAGCCCAGCGTGGAAAACTGGAGGGACAGAAGCCCCAAAAACCTGTGGCCCTCTGTCTGCCAGCAGTTAATAAGAATCACGATGAGAATAATAAACTTATAGAGGGCTGACTATCAGGCATTGGTCTAAGCACTTCATTTATTTAACAGGAAGAGCCGGGGAAGACTAGGTCCAGGTCCTCTGAAACTTGCTCGCTTCTCAGAGCAGGATTCAGCACCGTTTCAAGCACCTCCTCAGGGTAGGTCAAGATTTGAGTGAAGGGGGCACATGTAACCCTGAGGTTGGCCTTGAAGAATTAGAGAAGTCACCAGCGGCGCCCCCAACCTGACCCAGCAGCCAAGCCTCCAGTAGGTGGGGGCTTGGGGGCTTTTTCTGCTGCACATCCCCACGAGCCCAGGGCAACTCCTTTGCTGGGGCCTTGCCAAGCAAGCCCTGGCCCCTGGAATCTGCCTGTCAGGATTAAGCACCCTGCTGGGCAAGAGTATCAATATGGATAGAGCATGGCATCTTTAAACATTGTACAAGAGCAGAGGGACACCCAGGTCCAAATGATAATATTTTGAAAAGCCACAGGGAGCCTCTGCTGCTGTTGAGTTAGAATTGCTCCTCTTTCATGTGATTAAAGAAGCCCTTGTGGGTTTTTTTCTTTTCCTTTTTTTTTTTCCTTAGAGACATTAGCAGGGTTTCCCCCCTCCTACTACAGCGCTGAATGATTTCTAAGGTTTCTAAGTGCATCGCGTTTACATTTACTATTCGTTGGTTCTCTAAATGAAAGGCAGACTGAAACACATTAACGAGCCTCCTGATTACTGCAGCCCTTGAGAAATTAATTAACGACAATGCAGCATACACTTACCATCCCTCCTACTCTCTGTGACTGGAACGGCACAGAGCGTCACCTTCATCCCCATCCAACCCAGAGTCACCAAGCATCTTCAGTCGCGGAGCTGCCTTTCCTGGCACATTTTGGACTGCTTTTCCTAGGAAATGCCATTCCCTGGATAATTAAGTGATAGCGTCTTTCTCATGGCCTGGAATTTCCCCCCCTGGCCCTGGTCCCTTCCTTATACTAACAGCCAACACTTAAATGTTGCTTAATATGTCAAGGACTGTGTGTGTACACATTTGCTTATTAAATTTCACAATAATCCTGGGGTAGGGGCTACTGTTATCCATCTTACATTTTTCATCTTTCATCTTTACATGTACATCTTTCACAAAGGGTGAACTAAAGGTACCGAGATGGCAGTTAAGTCACTTAAGGTAACACAGCTAGTAAGCAGCAGAACCATGATCTGAACTCAAAGGGATTGGCTCAAAATCCATCCCTTAACCACTAATCACATCTACAGCTACCCAGAGGTATATTTGTATTTGGGATCATTTAAATCCAAAATGTATATATTGAGATGGTTTCCCACTCATCATGACTCAGTGCTCTCTGTGCTACTTCTGCCTGAAGGGATATCCTTCAATGACCTTGATTTGTCTCCCTAAGACAGTAGAAGAGCCAACACAGAGAACTTGCATTTGGGCCTGGATGAATTCCAGGGTGATTTCATAGCATCCAGGCTTCTCACATCTAGGAGACAGGAATTGAGCTCTGCACCCAGGCTCCTCGTTTGTTAATGTGTTTCCTCTTCTCTTCTGGGAAGGAATGAAGGAGGTCTTTACAAGAAGCATATTGTCTTGTGGACATTCTCTTGTCAATGCAGAAAAGGCTGGGAAGAAGTTGGCATGATTATTCCCGTTTTGTAGATGAGGACTCTGAGGCTCCAAGAGGATTACTAACTTATCTGCTCAGGATCATGCAGAGTTTTTTTTCATCTGACTCTGTAAAATTGCAACGCTACTGATTCCAAATTGCTGTTCTTTCTACCAAACTGTGCTCTGTCCATGTGGTTCTGCTGAATGAACCATTCACCGAGATGGCTATCCTTTTATAATCACTCCTGATCTCAGGGCTACCATAAGAATGAAGCAGCCTTACACATGTGAGTCCCACACGTCAGGTTCTTGAAAGAGCTGTGCAACTTTCTGGCACCTCTAGGAAGCCCTGAAAGAAAGCCAGAGTAGCATTCGTGGGCATCCTGGTAGCAACCACAGAGAAGCAGCAAAGACTCAGGAGGCCACCCAAAAAGCAACTTTGATTGAACAATATATTTTTTTAAGATTTTGTTTACTTATTTGAGAGAGAGAGAGAGAGTGTGAGAGAAAGATAGAGCACAAGCGGGGGGCAGGGGGCAGAGGGAGAAGGAGAAGCAGACTCCTCGCTGAGCAGGGAACCCGATTCGGGGACTCGATCCCAGGACTCCAGGATCATGACCTGAGCAGAGGCAGACACTTAACCAACTGAGACACCCAGGTGCCCTGAACAATATCTCTAAGAGAGAAAATATTCATACAGGAAAGTGGTTTGCATGGTGAGCAAAGCATCTTCCAGGCAACACACAGCTTTAAAAGTATTCTTGCCTCCACTCTAAGCCCTGAGGGTCTGGGAGTGCCCTTCAATACAGTAGCAAGGAGCATGAGATCTTACAGGTTAGGAACGTGAGGGTTTGGGCTGAGTTTAGAACCAAGCTCAAGCCTCAGTGCTGCCATGTCCTAAGTATGTGAGCTGAGGCAAACTGGGTCATCCTTCGGCCTCTGTTTCATCATCTGTAAAACGGGAGAATCATTGTACCTGGGTCATAGGACTCTTGTGACAATTAAATGAGATGGTACATAAAAGAAGCACACAAGGTAGGCAAAGTGCTTGATTACACACATAGTAAGCACTTCACAACATCAGCTGTTTTTAATGTCTACAGCACCCTTTGCCAGATTCCTCCTTCCCTGGAGCACCTGCTGTTCCCTCTGACACGCTCTCCCTTCAGGACTCTTTGTTCA
The DNA here is from genome assembly GCF_011800145.1 of Mirounga leonina. Classification (NCBI taxonomy): domain Eukaryota; kingdom Metazoa; phylum Chordata; class Mammalia; order Carnivora; family Phocidae; genus Mirounga; species Mirounga leonina. The sequence goes on from NW_023270447.1 coordinate 24,259,278, forward strand.
AAGGGCAGCTCATCGGCAGACCTTCCCTGGCCACCCCACCCAGAGCAGCTCAGATCCTCCCTCTTTGCTTTATGCTCTCTTTGGCACAGATCGCGACCAGATGCTGTATTCTACATTAATGTGTTTCTCGTCTGTTCCTTGTCTGTCTGCTTCCGTCAGAACACTAGCCCCGTGATGACAGCAAGTGGGTTCACTACTGAAGTCTCCGTGCCGGGGGCAGCGTCGGCCACGTGGAGGGGACCAAGCAAATACGCAGTGAAGGCAGGTGAGTACAACTCAGCTCTTCTGAATCGACTGCGATTCTATACAATGGTGCACTCTAAACCCGGGTGTCAGGCCCTGGAGCAGTTGTGTATCTGGGACCAGCCTCCCGCAGAGTGCCGGACAAGCCTGACCCGCCGAGGTGCTGAGCCGTGCTCCAGTGAACCCTACAGCCCTGAGGTGTAAAGCCAGTCACCGCGCCAGGCTGGAGGCCATACCCACCGGCCGGCCCTGTTCTCCTTTCTCCGAAAGTTATAGCCTGAAGTGCGAATTGCCTGCCGTGGGAGCTCCCCTCCCTGGCAGGCTCCCTGTCCTTCTCCCTCCCGCCCTCCCTCCAGGAATCATTCCTGGGTGGTGCAACTTCCTCAAGGACAAAAAGCAAGTCTTAAAAGTAACCTGTGGTAATGGATAGTTTGCTGCTTTTAAACTCACGGGTTCTTTTTAATGGCAGCATGTAGCTCAGATCCCGTGATCTTCAATAAGTAAAAGCAAAAGTGGGTTTTGCTCCCGGCTCTACCTGCTTGCGGCTGAGGGGCAGCAACCTGTGTTCCTGATGTTAGGGCCCCGTGGCTGGCAGCTGGTGGGAGAGGTGTGGGGGCTTCGTGGGCGAGGAGCTGCCTCCCTACGGCTGCCAACTGCAGAAGGCCAGAGTAACCGAGGGTTAGCGAGCATTAAACATTCCGGCACTGCCTCACCGAGCTTTCACACCTCCCATTAAGGTCCACGTAGGCAGTGCATTGAACCTAATAAGGCACATCAGAACCACTAGTGGAGACGGATTTAGAGCCTCCTCAAAAGGGCACGGAGGTTTTCTAAAGTGCAAGGCTTGTAAATTCTAAGCACTTTCAGAGATGGTAATAAGCAGATGTGTGTTTCCCAAAGCCTGCATAGGGCAGAGAGATCAAACTAGAGGGAAGAATAAGTTAAATAAAATAACAAAGAGCAAAAAGGAGAGCATGCTCCATGAACTCTAGCTTGACCTTACAATTCCGATACTTCATGTTAGAATTGAGTTGCTCTGAATCCACGCTGAGCAGTGAGATTAGCAAGGTAAGGATTCTAGAAGTTGCCTTTGGTCCTTAACTGTGAATTATTGTCTGTACCTAGACATTGTTTTTCCACGTTAATATATATGCTATATAATGTAACTATATACAGTAACTACTGGATAGGGCACATGAATGAATGCTATCATTAAGAACTGTATTACCCCAGGGCGCCTGGGTGGTGTAGTCTGTTAATGGTCCCACTCGTCATTTCAGCTCAGGTCATGATCTCAGGGTCGTGGGATCAATCCTTGCATTGAGCTCCACGCTCAGTGCGGAGTGTGCTTGAGACTCTCTCTCCCTCTGCTCCTCCCTCCTGTTCTCTCTCTCTCTTTCTCTAAAATTAAATTAAAAAAAAGAAAACTATATTACCCCAAATCATGCAGAGAGAACCCAAACTGTCGTAATGATGTGAGGTAGGCCCAGCAGCGTGCAGTGCGAGTCTTTTTCCCTAGTCATTTCATGTCAAATCACAAGTCTGTGGCCCACTGGACAAACCTAGCTGGATTTCCTGGGCAGGTCTCTGGCTGTGGATGGGTTGCTTCTTCTTTTTCTTTTAGTTATATATTGTAACCCCAACTTGGAGTGTTTCTTAAATAAACGTAGCTCTTATTGAAGAAAACATCTATTTGGGGTTTCCTGGGCAAGACTGTGCCAGAGGCATGGCCTTTCTTCAGACAGCTCTACTCTTATGGACAAATATAGCAGAAATTAGGATAATTGTGGAAAACTAGGATACTGGCAATCTATTGTCCTAACCATCTCCCTGGAGCTTGAAGAACATGATTTACGCCCCGGGTGCTGGTCCCCAGCAGACTGGGCAGGCAAACATCTGTGACCATGAGGACAGAAGCCTGACAAGCAGGTGTAAGATATCTGGAAGAGCTCCACATTGTAACTTTCATTCCCAAAACAACTGCATGTGGGGGGAAGCTTTTGCACCCTCCTCCCTCCATCTCCTTCCCCACAGAGGAAATAATGGCTCCTGCTTTGTGCCCCCCACTGAATCCAGTAGTTACTTCTGACATGTCAGCCATAACATTTTGTACTGATTTCCACCCCGCCCCATCTAAAGTCCTCATGAGGACCCACAGGGTACACTGAGCCTGGCACAGTGCCTGGAACAAGGTATTCAATAAAAGGTTGTTCACTTATTTGTCTGAGGACCCTTCCTTCCTCCTGAGGGTGGCAGCGAGTATTTATATACGCAAGGATAGCCTCTGCCTTACAGTGAAATGCTGAGAAATGCGTGATAGAAGGCCAGGTGTATGAGGAAATCTGACATGAGGGGCGCCTGGGTGGCTCAGTCGGTTAAGTCTCTGCCTTCAGCTCAGGTCATGATCCCAGGGTCCTGGGATCGAGCCCCGCATAGGGCTCCCTGCTTGGTGGGGAGCCTGCTTCTCCCTCTGCCTGCCCCTCCCCCAGCTGTGCTCTCTCTCTCTCTCTCTTTTGGTCAAATAAATAAAATTAAAAAAAAAAAAGAAATCTGAAAATCTGACATGGTAGCTTAGATCAGGAATCCTTACAGAAATTTCCTTATCCAGTCCCAAGGGTAAGGATGGCTCAAGTAGCTGGGCTTCAGTTTAGCCTGAACAATGGAGTGTTGGCTCCTCTCCTGCAAGGCCCTCCATGGAACCCTTGGAGACAGAAATTTAGTTCCACGTCTTAGCCTACTGATAACAAGTTCACCTCTGAGGGTGATTTAAAGTCCCTCAGGACCCAAATTCTGTTGGTTGCTAACCCTGTGGCGATGATCCTTGCAAGTGTTGTAAGCTTCTGGCCTCCTGGGGCTTCCGTGATTGAGGAATGTATGCTAAAGGTGGCAAAGAAAGGAATGGTCTTGCAGAAGAAAGACAAGGTACCTTAGAGCAGGAGTAGCAACTGGGTTTCTTTTATCATTGGACTTCTTGGCCAGTCAGCCTCAGGGCTTGTGAAGGCTATTCCGTTGTTAGATCAGAGGCCCTGCATTTGAACCGAGGAGGATCCTAGGAGAAGGAAAGGCCTTGCCCAGAGGCACTGACTGCAAGGCATAATGCTCCAAAAAGCCCAGGCCTTGCCTAAACCTGAAGCCAGGATCCAGAGCCCCTTCTCTAACGGCTCTGAGACTTGGATTTGTTTATTCCTCACTGTGGAATTGTGTGCCTGCAAAGAGAGGGCTCTGTGTTGGTGGAATCCCATCTATAGTATGAGCCAGGCCCAGGCCTTCCCTGGAGACAGTTCATGGCCCACAGAGCTTGGGGAATTCCTCCCTTGCAGCATGTCAGCTGCACTCTTTTTACCTGGGATTTTGGCAACATGGATGCTTTTTTAAAAGGTAGATTGATTTCTTGGCAAACAAAAGGGCACTCAGGCTCCAGGGCCCTGGATGGGCCCCACAAGTCTCCTATGCCCAGAGCCAGGCCACCTTCTCCACCCAGGCGTCATCCTCCCTCCTGGGCCCTGTGGGGAGGCTCCCTGCACAGCTCTGGACGACAGTGCTGCCTCCCAGCTGAGAAGGATGGACAGAGCGCCGCAGGCAAGGCTGCTCTGTGGGAAAGAAAGCCCAGGCATCTGCTTGGGGCAGAAGCTCCAGGGTGCCCCGTGAGGAAGCCGTCAGGGCCCTGGGTGTGCAGTCAGGGGAGGCTGATAGGCTGCGCGCTTGCTGCCAGCCAAGAAACACAGAATGTTCCTTCACAGTACAGCAGGTCCATCTGGGTGGGGAGCTCCTGCACAGCCAGCCTCTCTGGGACCATGCCTTTGCCATTTGGAAGGCCACAAGCCATCACTGTTCATTCAGCTGCCCCTCTGTGAGGCCAAGAAGGCTGGCCCCATTGTCCCCCTGCCCTCGGCTCCCCTCCGTCCTCCCACATGCAGCCTGGGGTCCTCTCTGGCTGCTACCTGTCACTTACGAAGGTACATCCTTTAGGAGTCTCTCTTGGGACTGGCCAGGAGGAGAAAGGCATATTTGAAAGAGCACATGAAGCTTTGGAGCATTTATTAAAGGCATCTGGCCAATCTCCTGTCAAGTGTTAAGCCTTATGTCTACAGCAAGGAAGAAACACATCTATGGAGTATACACAACTGCTCAGGCAGAGAGCCTGCTGCCGCAGCACCATTAATCTCATCATCATCATCATCATCAGTCATCATCATCAAAAAGCATCTTCCAGGCCCCTGATTGCCATGACAACCAATAAGGAGGGAGACTTCAGTGGAAAGTAGTTGAAGGGAGGAGGCCTTCATTCCCATCCCAGCTCTGCTCCCAAGTGCCTCTGTGCCTGTGAGCATGGCGTGGTTTCCCTTGGCCCTCTCAAATTCTTCACTACGATCGCAGATACAGCCCTCAGCCTCCACATTTCCCCAGCCCATGCCCACTGCAGACATGGCTAATCAATCACCATCCCGCAGAACCTTAGATCATAGGCTCAGAAACCTTAACAGAACTCCCGACAGCCATTGCTCACTGATTTGAAGGGCACTCGAGATGAAACCGATTTGCCGTCACTGCGCTGATGGAATTTATAACCTGGGAATGGAATTCTGCACCAACAACAGGCTAGGTCACTCAGAAAAAAACAAACAAAACAAAACCCAACCTTATCAATAGAGCAATAAATCTACCTGAACAATCTAGACTGGCCAGATTAATGATACTTAGTTACTAGGCAAAGATAACTTCACTGAATTGTTTTATCTGAGTAGACCCAGGGCTAAAGATATTGACGCACGCCCCAAATCAGAAATGCCCCTCTTTATTGCACAGCTGAGGAAATGAAAGCCTGTGGTTGTGACTTCCCTGGCCCCCCAGCCTGGCAGTGGCCATGTCAAAAACCCAGCTTTTCTGATTTCCAGCCCAATGCTCTCTCTACCCACTGACTACATTGTCTTGTGTGGCAAGGGAAATGCACACACACACACACATACACACACGTACACACACACAAAGCTATTTCAGGTACAGGCAATTAATGGTTCTCAATAGTGTTTGTGGTGAAAATTAATGAACCAACGGCCCCTCATTGAGACCATAAAAAACAAATATCCAAACACTGCATAATTGAACAGCAAGTCAGATCTCCTTCGTTTTATTGTAACTCCACCACTCCCTGTTCGCACACCTGGGGAGAGTCATCCATTTTCGTCCTTGGTTTTCTTGCCTGTACAATGGGCACCAGTCGTGCTGCCTGTGTTCGCCTCACCAGGTTAGAGAGGCTAAAAGCAAAAGGTGTGGCACATCCGGTTAAGCAGCAGGTGGCATGAGAGGAGTGATGAGCAGTCAGGTAGTGGCTGTCATCCTGTGATTGATGGCAACATTTAGCAAATGCCAGGATGTGTGGGATAAATGCAGCACAGCCCAAGGATGACTCAGATGATTCCAAGTGGGGTCAGGCAGGCTTCAGAAGCAGTCTTTATTTGGGTGAGAGTGTCAGGAAAAGGGAACACCCAGAGAGGTGTACCAAAGGACTGTTGATGAAGGACTGTTCCAGATCAGCAGGAGACCCAAGGGGTCCTTCCCTCCTCTTTCTGCTGCAGATGTCTGGCAGAGGGCTCTGACAGCCCGGCAAAGGCTCAGGATGGAAGCACTACATGCATGCTTAATGAGTGTTAACTGGGGAGCAGCTGAAAGCATAAGGACCAGCGTGTATCAGATTAGCACACAGGGAGTCACCCAAACACACCTCCCGATTGCATTTATCAGGGCCCGCCAGGAGCCTGGATTTGCAACCACATGCTCACCACACCAAAGCCTTTGCCGTAGGAAGTAGTGTGTTTGCACAAAATATCTTCCTAGGACACGATTTAAATATGTGTTTCTCCCATGTCTGGCAATTTGCCGCACTCCTGCAAAGGGCTGAATCTGCTTTGTTCTTTTGCTTGAATTGAGGCAAGACCTGAGAGCAGAAGGCTAAGGAAAAAGAGTCCTCCGGATTGGCCACTAGATGGCGAAAGAGTTCTACCAATGAGACTGTGAATGGCCCAAGGCCCTTTTAGTGAAATTCTGAAAGGAATTTATAGCTTCCAAGAATTTCAAAGCAGGATGGGGCCTTAGAGGTCATCTAGTCCGACCCTATCATTTTAAGGCCAGGTAAGAGGAGCTCAGAGAGATAAAATACCTTGCTTGGTTTAAACAACCAGTTAGTGCAAATCTGGGATTAGAAATCAGATCTCCTGCCTCTGCATCAATCTCATTCAGTCAAACCACCATGTTTTCCTTTCTCTACTTAGGTTGTCTGGGATTTTTAGCCACTACTGAAGTAGGAAGACATTTCAGTATTGGGGATTAAACACAGGAGGATCAGGAAGGAGGTGGAGTTGCTAGATCTCTTCCCAGTGGTGTGGACAGGCCTCTCAGATGCCCCAAAGGCCTGGGTCACAAGGTACAGAGAATCCTTCTGTGGCCCTGCCCATGCAGGCTCACTGTCTGGGGATGCTGTCAGATCACGAGAGTCGAAGGCAGGTGGGAACCAGCCTGGAGACCTCAATTCTCTCTTCATTCTGCTCACCACTTGCCAGACTCAGGGCACTGTTCCTAAGCCTTGGTTTCCTGGTTTACTAGAGCAACATGACAAAGGGAGGGTAAACCCCACCATCAGGTTTCCATCCAAGACTATGAGGATCCAGAAAGTGAAGCTGCCGTTGTATTTTCTTCATATGTTCTTTATTACTTCACATGTGCGCCACCTTGTTCCAGAAAGGTATTAAGCATAATGAACAATAGGATATTTCACAGAGGCCAAGACATATTTGATGTTAATGATGATTCATTCAACAAAATCAATCCAAAAATACTTACTGGATGCCAAGTTTGTTTTTATATATGAAATCTATTTTATATGACATTCCATCCTCCAGAAATCACATTTATCTGGCACAGCTGTACTTTTTCTTCTAAATAGTGATTCATATTTATACTAAATGAGGCATTTGCACTCATGGAGAGGCTCGGAGTGCAGGATCTGCCCTGGTTTGAACTTTCCTGCCACTTCCGGCTGTGTCACATTGTGAATCACATGACTTCTCTAATCCCTATACTTCTCATCTCTAGATTTGGAATCATAGTTTGATTTTAAATTATCTTATCTTTTTTTTTTTTGACAGAGAGAGACACAGCGAGAGAGGGAACACAAGCAGGGGGAGTGGGAGAGGGAGAAGCAGGCTTCCTGCTGAGCAGGGAGCCCGATGCGGGGCTCGATCCCAGGACCCTGGGATCATGACCTGAGCCGAAGGCAGATGCTTAACGACTGAGCCACCCAGGCGCCCCACTTCTAAATTATCTTGTAATGATAGAGAGTGACACCTAGCATCCAGATCTCGTCTTCTAAAAACCATTCTCCAATAAAAGGAACCAGGGCTCCTTTGGAAGAGTGGTTCATTGTAGGACTGAGGTAGGGAAAATCCAGGATGAATCTGGAGCATTTTGGTGTGCCAGAAAGTCAGGAAGAACCCACAAAAGGACAAGAGCATGTCAGAAGGGCATAGGAGCTAACATGAAAGAGGTTCCAATAGCCAGAGCGGGAACAATTAGAGCAGCAAAATAAATAATGATAGTACTGGATTAAATTCATAGAATGAAATAACTATCCATGAGTCAACACGGATATAAATAAATAGATGAATAAATAAGTAAATGGGAAAGGGATAAATCTTCTTTGCAGAATTACAACTAATAAGTGAGGGAATGAGGGACATATAACGTCGCCTTAAAACACCACTGGCAAGATCCACAGATGGATGCTAAAATTATGTGCAGAAGTTTGAAGGGAAACGTTATTTGAATAGTCTCCAAGTATCTCTGCCAAGACACTTACCCATTACAAAGAGAAAACAGTGACTTTACAGTGGGGAAATCCAGCCAACATCACCTTCACCAAAGGATCATGGTCAGCATCACTAGTGATAACACACCAGCATCATGTGTCCCGTGATACAATGACTGAGGACACATCACTTCTAAAGCATTCTTGATAAAAATGCATAACCTCAAACTAATCATAAGAAAGCATCAAACAAACCCACTGTGAGAGACACCCTGCAAAAATAATTGACCGGTCCTCTCCCAAGTATCAAGGTCATGGGAGACTAGGGAAGACTGAAGAGCTGTCACAAACAGGAGGAGCCTGAAGAGACAGGCCAACTCAATGCTATGTGGATCTTGGATTAGAGCCTGAACAGAAAAAGGACATTCATGCTCCGGGCAGAGAGGAGAGCAAGAGAAAAGGCCATGGGGCCAGACAAGATGTGGACCCCTCAACCTCTGGTCGGAGGGGGCTTGGATCAGCCTCTGTTACCCCGTGCTGTAAAAATATTATTTTTTTACATGTGCCACTCTGGCAAGGAGTTTTGGCAGCCCTGAGTTTGAGGACCAGACAGTGGTGAACATTTTCCCTCCCCTCCTGCTTCCACCATGCACATTGGCCAAGGGCCAAGAGCAGCCTCTGAAATCAGTGACCCCAACCAAGCTGGGGCTGGTGTGTTCTGGGGCAGAACCCTCACACCTATGCGCTCTACTTTGGGCCTAGTCTCATTTTGGGGAGACAGTACAGAAGTTACTTAAATATAGTTACTTAAATATACAGCAGGAAAAGCTTTGGGATAAAACACATCTGTGTTTAAATTCTCCTCACAGCTGTGTGATCTTGCATAACTTACTTAACCTCTTTGATCTTTGATGTCCTCATCTGTAAAATGAAGATTAATAATTGCTCTTGCCTCTTAGGGCTGTTCGTTGGAAGGATTGAATGGGACATGGTAGAGGCTCAATTAATAGGTTTCTTGCCTCTTTCTATACCTGTGTCTTTGGTGGTGTTGGCAATAATGACAGGTTACCCCGGAGGCATTAGGCTTTTTTTTTTTTTAAGATTTTATTTATTTATTTGACAGAGAGAGACAGTGAGAGAGGGAACACAAGCAGGGGGAGTGGGAGAGGGAGAGGCAGGCTTCCCGCCGAGCAGGGAGTCCGATGCGGGGCTCAATCCCAGGACCCTGGGATCATGACCTGAGCGGAAGGCAGACACTTAACAACTGAGCCACCCAGGCGCCCCAGGCATTAGGCTTTTGTTTAAAGAGAGAATTCCACCTGGCTGGCTGGAGTAGCTCAGTCTGTTCTGGTTGAAATACATCACTAACAACACCACAAGTGGCCTCTCTATATAGGGAATAGGTAATAAACATTAAAAGCTAAACACTGATTTAAGGGAGGACCATAACGCAAAACAGGTCAGAGGTCAGAACTCAGATAGATCTTGGGAGTGAAAGAGCACAAGCAGAGTAAAGATGGGGTAAGACACATACTGACTGTTTCTATTCTACATACATCCTCCCCTACTTTCCTAGTAATGAGCTCAAGGTGCATGCATGGTGGCAACATACCAGCCAAAAGACTACTTCCCAGCTTCCCTTGCAGACCGTTATACCCAAATGACTACCTTCTGCCAATAAAATATAAATGGATGCTATTAGGTGGAACTTCCAGGAAGATTTCGTAAAGAGGAAAAATAGTTGAAATGTGCTTTTTCTCTTCCTCTCTTCCTTCTGCTTCTTGTTTGGAAGGCAGGCGTAATGGCCGGAGTCATTGTGATGAAACTTGAAATACGAGGCAGCCTCAAAGTGGAAACCACATGCTAAAACAGGATACAAGAGCTTCAGTTCCTGCTGACACTGCAGAACCACCAAACCAGGCCTGGACCACCTACCCCCAAAAACATATTTATTAAATGTTACTTCCAGTCTGTTATCAGCAGCCAGTAGAAATTCCTAACTCATACGGGAGTAATGGAAAGACAGGAGCAAGTAAAATGTGGTGACTGGTGCTGGCCACTCCAAGGTAATGGTTAGAGAATGAAATCTCTCTGGTGGTCTTCCCCTGCAGAATTTCAGTGCATAAGGAAGAAAGCTTGGAGGTAAGAATGGACTAAAAGCGCACGCATACACACACACACACACACACACACACACACACACACATCCTGATCTATTTGCCTAGATGCGAGATTTCAGGCTATACAGGAGAACAAGTGATATTTGCTGGGCTAATGATCAGAAGCGTGGTATGAGTATCTTGCATTGTTCCTCAATCCTTGCTTCAACATCTATTCCCAAATTTAGCAATCTATTTAGCAAATGAGACAATAACTACAGCCCTAGACATCAGATTATCTTGGCTACTAGAAGCCCCAACAGAAATTGGTTATTGTAAACAGGCTTTTTTTGGGGGGGGGGGGTTGCCAGTCCTGTGAGTATTATAAAAATCATTTTTTTTATTTGCAGGAAGCAATTTTCTTAAAACTCCTCTGTGCAAGTCATCTCTTTCCTCTTGGAGAAAAAAAAAGCCATATTATATAAAGGCCTTACAGCATATTTAGATGTTCCATCAAAGCAAAAGACAGGTTGGCTCATGCTGGGCTGGGAGACTACTCATTGTATTCTTAACTCAGGTAGAAACCTCCCTGGGTAGACTGTAAAACATTATTGGTTAGGGTTTTAAAATTAAAAAAAAAAAAAAAAAAAAAGCCAGATTCCCATGAGAGTCTGATTCTGATGCTCAGGTTTTGGTGTTATACAGACAAAAGGCTACCAGGCCTGATGATGGATAAGAAGGTATTCTGCAAAGAGTGTGGGGTTACCACCTGTCCGTCTGTCTATCCATCCATCCATCCACCCATTCACCCATTCACCCAAGACCATCCGCTTATGAGCATCCTATGTGGCAGGCATGGGGCTTACTGATGAATAAGACACATCCCCTGACCTTGAAGAGCTCCTATTCCAGGAGCCCAAATAAGAATATGAACCACTCAACAAATGTAGTAGAGCCTTTGAGACCTCACTTTATTTCTCAGCACAAGGATAAATTGGTGAGTTAGTGATAACTGAAAAGTAGGAAACAAAAAAGTAAATAACTGTAGATCCTTATTTTCCGCATGTATTAATTATTATAAGTTACTATTTATAGAGTGATAGCTTTGTGCCAGGCACTTGACATGCACAATCTCAGTTAATCCTTACAGTGATCCCCCTGAGACAGACATTTGTATCAGTTGGAACGTCTTAAGTCATAAGAATGCAGATACTCAGCTCTCACCGGCCTAAATCTTAGAGTCATTTAATCATCTCATGAGCGGAGAGGAGAGACGTTCCAGGGTAGTGGAGCAGCTTGATGGAGCCAGGCTGATGGGGGAGCATCTCAATGTTCTCCTGGCCTTCCCTGGTGACATGCTTACATCCCTAAACATCACGTTCTCCTGTGACGGCTTCCAAAGCAGAAAAAGAGGAAAGTAAGAGAAAGAACTGTTCTCCCATGTCTTTGATTATAGAGAAAACTATTTCCCCAAGAGACTTCCACCGTCAGTCCATTGGCCAGAACTGTGCCAACTCCAACTACGAAGAGGGATGAGAAAACACGAATCTGTTACACTCTGCTTCTGGTGGGAGGGAGGCAAGGAAGACGGACGGGGCTGGGTATGTGCTGGCGTTGGAGGTTAGCGCCAGGAAGCAGAGACGTGGGGAGTTTTCACTTAACACTTGCCCCAGCCACACAGTTGGAAGTGTCAGAATTGGGATTAAAATTCAGGAAGGTCTGATCTGCCGCCCGGACTCAGTCGCCACCGGATACTTCCCTCACCTGCTGTCCCAGACTGCCTCGAGTTTAACAGCTTTGCCCATTAATTGTATTTCCCTGCTCTTCCCATTCGCCTTCCATTGAGGTCTGATGTTATAAATCCTTTCTAGAAGGCAAGAGGCATGTGCAGTGTCTCACCAGCATAGTGATGGAAGGAAGTGACCGTTGAAATAATAAACACCCCGGGAAGGGAGCAACTGAGCAGAGCGATGCTGGAAGCATGCATGTGGACCAGGCAGAGCAGGTGCAAAACCACCATGCAGGCAGGGATGGCTGATAAACGCCTGCTGTTTGGCAGAAGTTTTGCCACCGAAATGAAGTTCAAGGTGAAGGGCAGATCTTGGACCCCAGCAAACTGGTTTAGCATGTGATGTACCTTGCGCACAGTACAATTTCAGTCATTTCCCCCCACCTCCATGATTTTTAATGCTGTTTTCATTGGAAAATGCATTTTAATTTACGACAAGGTACGCCAGGACTCAAATGCCCTGTAGGGGTCATCGTGATTCAAGGGCGTCTTCTAGCAAGTGGGTGAGGGAAAATAACGTATTAACTCTCCCTCAGCCAAGCCCCAGGTGAGGAGCCAAGATTGAGGCATTAACAGGGAAGAGCCTCAGGAGGTCCAGGCTCAAGGGTGTAGGCAGAGGGTCCAAGCTCCTTGTGGATTTTGTACCCGGAACGTGGCAGAAGTGCCAGGCTTTTCCAGGAACTGCAGCTCAGGAGTCGGGGGGACCGTGAGCTAGATGGGACCAGTGGGGAATGTGCTGGAATAAAGAGCTGCTAGCTACACAATCCAACTGGTAAACAAGGCCAGCTCTGCCATCCCCCTGGTCTCATCTGGCTCACCTTCACCCTGGCACTTCGGCCACCCTGACTGCTGAGGTGACACTGGAGGGGAATGTGGTAGACAGAAGGATGGCCCCCCGAGACATACCCAGTCCTAACCCCAGGGACCTGTGAATATGCCACCTTACTGACAAAAGGACTTGGCAAATGTGATTAAGTTAAGGATCTAAAGATGGGGAGATTAGCTTGGATTATTCAGATTAGCTTGGATTATTAAACGCCAGGGTCCTTATAAGGAAAAAGAGGGGTGGGGTGGGGTAGAAGGAGGTTCTGAGAGAGAGTTGAGGATGGATGAAGGGGCCATGAGTCAAGGAACGGAGGCAGCTTCTAGGAGCTGAAAGACATGGAAATGGATTCTTCCTTAGACACACAACCTTGCCGACACCTTGATTTTAGCCACATAAGAACTGTTTGGGACTTCTGACCTCCAGAACTGTAAGAGCACAAATGTGTTTTGTTTTAAGCCACTCGGTTTGTATAGTTGGTTACAGTAGGCGTAGGAAACCAACCCAGGGGCGCAGGGGGATGCAGGTGCCCAGCTGAATGCCTGTAGACAAGGATGGGATGGTCAAAGTACGGGGGGGTGGGTGTGTGAGGACAGAGCCTCGGCTGCCCTGTGGCCTCTGTGTTCCCCTCCGCTGCCGTCCACACTTGTAAACTGCCCCCCCGCATCCCAGACCCTTTCCCAGAGCGTGTGGGAGACTCGTGTTTGGAGCCAGGCACCCACCTCTAGTCTCTGAGCTAGAAATACACAAAATAACTTCCTCCCGAGCTAAAGGGCTGATGACTAGGCCCTTGATTTGGGGGCTCCTGCCCATTTCCTGGGTCATTCTGAAGTGCCCCAGTGTGTTTCTCGTCCAAAGTGTTTTCCTTGCTCTAGTTTTGAACGATTCAGCTGATGGGACTGCTCGCTCTCTCGCTCTCTCCCTCTTTCCAGCTTCCTGGGAGTCTTGGTTCATCACATCCATTAGCACTTCCTTGTTTCTCCCCAGCAGGAGATTTTCAAAGCATGGCTTCAAATGGCAGCCGCCTCCCCTCCAGCAGTGTGTTGGCATCCTGGCTCTGTTCTGGTTCCCTCCCTGTCCCTTGGCAGTGGAGACATCCCAGGTGGCCTCTCTGTATTGTGAGACCTGTTTCTGGTTGGAGAAAGCTGTGTGCCCTTGGGATTACATTCCTTTGCAGTGGTTTTCTCTGCTTGGGAAGATAATCACTTTCAGAGCCTATGGAGAAAGTGGGGAAAAAAAGAAAAAGACCCAAGGTGCATAAAATCTGCTTTCAGCCTTAATTCTGGGGTTTTCCTTGTTTTACCTGTGTTGACTGTGATCACAGGGCACCGCGTGGGCTGCCTGACTCAGGTTAGCCGCCTCATTAGAAGGCGTCTGAACAAAGCCAGGAGACTTTTCTCCAGCTTCTGGCACAAACGCCCTTGCTGTAGACGCCCAATCAGATAAGGATGGGAAGAGGTGTATCTGGTTTATGGCAAGAGCATCTTGCTCTCTGAATTGCTAGATGGAAAGCAGACTGTGTTTCGTTGTTAAGCATCCAGAACACATTTTTTTTTTAAGATTTTATTTATTTGTTTGACAGAGAGACAGCAAGAGCAGGAACACAAGCAGGGGGAGTGGGAGAGGGAGAAGCAGGCTTCCTGCTGAGCAGGGAGCCTGATGTGGGGCTCGATCCTAGGGCCCTGGGACCATGACCTGAGCTGAAGGCAGACGCTCAATGACTGAGCCACCCAGCCGCCCCCAGAACACATTATTAATTGAATGTGGAGGACAGCATTAGGCAGGATTACCTATGTAGCTAACCAGCAGCTTTTGAGGCTTAGAACATTGACAACCAAGATTTCAAATAATAGTAATGCCTTCGTAAGTCCAAATATCAATGGAAGGTATTTAATCCACCTGCATTTTGTTTTTAAGATCCTTTTCTCATTATCTAGCCAGAGCTATGGATAATAGGAACTTTTATACAAGCAAAAGCCTCCACGAATCTATGGGTCAAATGTAGATGAAGTCATTTGGAAGGGCAACAGCTGAGAAACTGGCTCCTAACAACCAAGAACATATTATATTGACCAAAAAATTATAAACAACCGGGATTATGTTATATTAATGACAACAACAAAAGTACATGCCCTTTGGAAGCTTCTAGTGAAACAATTTTTTTAAATGGCATGCATGCTGACACCCCCTTCCCGTGACAGTGGCAGACATCAGTAATTGACCACCATACTTCCCCTGCTAGACCAAAATGTTGCATCAAAATCCTTCTCTGCACAGTCAGGGGACAAGGTTTGCCATAAGATGAAACTCTAGTCTGCACTTTAGTCCCCCATCAGGAACTTCATTCAAAATCCCTTTAGATTTTGAGGATTTAGCTCTGTAGGATGTCTACATGTCTAGAGCAGTGTGCTAGGCACTGGGACAAAAGGGATACAAGGGAGGTTTTGTTGAGCTAACTGGAATTTGTAAGATAGGGGAAATCCACCCAGGAGAGATAATATTTCAGTTGGCCCTTTAAAGGGAAAGGGGGAATCAAGACCGCAAGAGAGAAACAAGATCATGAACAGCCAAGAGGATAAAAAGCATGCTCCTGGCACGTTCCAGGTCACATAAGGACGGGGTAGGGGATATGGCTAGGAAAATAGGCTGAAGTCTTTGTGGGAAGGGCCTTGAATGCCATACTAGGAGTTTCCTGCAGCAAATGGAGAGCTGATGATGGTTTGTGAAGAGTGACCCTAAGCCATCTAAGTTTTAGAAACGTAACTCTTCCTGCAGCATGTGGAAGCCATTTGCATGGGCTGGACTCAGAGAAGGGAATCAAATCTCTTAAAGGAAAGGGTATAATCCCTCCATCCCCCTTCTGACATTACAAAGCCTTATGGTCAGCTCATCTCTGGATTGATGACCTTGATCCAGATTCCTCTTCCTGAATCTCGAGAGAGTCTCGGGAGAGTCTGTCCTGCTCCCATTCTCCCACACGGCTGGTGGCCTTTAGTGACCTGATCAGCCCGCTAGATTGGAATCTCCCTGAGGGCAGGGGCCTGGAGAAGTCCCCTGTCATCCTAGTACCACCCATAGCAGATGCCCCACAGATGTTTGTTGAACTAATTCCCTGTAGGAGATTCCTCTTTTTTATTACATGCACCTCTACCCCATATTTTGCCCCATTGAGCAGATCTCCCCATTTTACAAGCAGGGAAGCCTCTTCCCAGGCTCCTCTCTCTCATCGCCTTCCCCCTGAACAGCAGGTGTCCTTCCTTCATCCCCCCCAAACCCAGTTCACACTACTCCTTCTAAGAAGTCTATTCTGAGTGACACGCAGACATCATTCCAGAGCTTGGGCTTTATGAATCCCCAGGGTGTACACTCCTCCCAGGCCCCTGCCTCCAGGGAAGGCTGCTCTGCCCCTTTGTTTCCAAAGCCTTCGTTAGCTCAGGCTCAGAAAAGGTTAGAACTAGCAGCGGCCGTCCCCAGCTGCCTCTGCCGTGGTATGGCGGAGGAACTGAAGCCCTATCGTACCCAGTCCATGAGTGGCAGAGTCAGGATTAGCTTGGTCTCCTGACCTCTCCACCATCTATAAAAACTTGAAGCTGTCTCTCCTATTCACGGAGTACGTGATCCATGAACGTTCTGCAAACAGTTGTTAATGGAGGTGACAACCATATATAGATTACTGACTCTGAAAGAAACATTTTTTTTTTCCCAAATAAAATCCATTTTATACCACAGTGGCATGGAACGTCATTTTTAGGGGGTGATCGTGCTTTAGAAGGCACTCGACAGTCTTGTCTCCCAGTGTTCGCATGAATCCCAGTTGCTGTCACTGTATTGGCAATGGGGTCAATACAAATTAGCACTGCAGGGGGAGAGTTAGTAGAAGGGTGCTGGAAGGAGGAAGCCTTGGTAAAACACCCACCGCAGGCCTGGCCTGGACTTGGGTCTCACAGTCGATACTTTGTTATTGTTGTTGGTGTTTCTTCCTGTTTCCAGATGCTGCAGCTCAGGCCTGAGCTGTCCCATTCTCCCTGAAGGATCTAGGAGACACCCAGGGTTGGGGGAAGGGCCTGATGGGTGACTTGCACTTATCAAGTCCCAGCTCAGGGTCCAGGACAGCACTGGCTTCCGTGTCTCGTTTATTCCTCTCACACCCAGCGAGGCAGGCATGGTCTGCGACGCAGGTGGACTTCATTACATTGCTGGTACCTTCGGGGCCTAGCTGTCAGCTACACGCTATTGTCGCGAAAATATTATAAATTGTGCATTGTGTTCATTTGTTTATCTTTGCATTACGCATGCTGTTTTAAAGCATAAATAATTTACATTGATGGGTTTCCTTTCCGGAAAAGGGGTTAAGAATAGCTCCTACTTACCAGTGTGGTCGTCAGAATGACACGAGGTGATGCATGTAAGCTGATCAGAACAGTGTCCGACAAGTGGAACCCACTCAAAGTTAACTGATGATGGTTGATACTGTTTGGGTTTGTTTAATGTTACATGTTTTCTTTCCTTTTTAACATGAAGCTAATTCTTTTTCTAATAACAAAAGTAACACAAGAAAAACATAAAATGGAGACTAGCAATTAATCATATTAAACACTTTTAATACCTTGGCTAGATTATTTTAGATCCTTTCTGTATACATATGCACACACATACAAGTACATGTACATATACATACATATAAAATGTATTTCCAGGGGCACTTGGCTGGCTCAGTTGCAAAAGCATGAGACTCTTGATCTCCAGTCATGAGTTCAAGCCCCACATTGGGGGTAGAGAGAACTAAAAAAAATAAACTTTCAAAAAAATGTATTTCCAAAACATTTTAAACTATCAAGAATTTAACCCCAAAAACAGTCATTCATTTAGCCACTTACTCACTTATGCAACAGCTATTATTGAGAATTGATGTGCCCAGCACTGCTTGGAGAAGGTGTTGAACGAGGCTGTGCTGCCTTCTCAGAAATTTCAGACACTTTTCACGGCTTGCAATGAGTGACTTTGAGAGGCATGTAGGATTTCTGTAAGAGAAACAAACCTGGCTGGCTGATAGCAGAACAGTCCTGCAGGCTCCTTCATTTGACACTCCCCCAATGAACTCTCATCTCAGCCCTCCCCTTCCTCCATCCCCCCATGCCCCCACACCTCAGCCCTCCCCTCCTCCCCACCCCCATGCCCACACCTCAGCCCTCTCCTCCTCCCCACTCCCATGCCCCCACACCTCAGCCCTCCCCTCCTCCCCACCCCCCCATGCCCCCACACCTCAGCCCTCCCCTTCCTCCATCCCCCCATACCCCCACACCTCAGTCCTTCCCTTCCTCCATTCCCCCATGCCCTCAGACCTCCCCTCCCCTGTACCCCCTATACCCCCACACCTCAGCCCTCCCCTCCTCCCCACCCCTCTAAGCACTCAGACCTTCCCTCCTCCCTCCCCCCTCCTTGCCCTCACACCTCACTCTCCCCTCTCCCCAGCACACACATTGGTTAAGGTGGTGGGGATGGCCATTGTTCCAACTGACTTTGTGAGAAGCTTTTTGGGTTGTGTGAGAATAAAGATCTTGATTTTTATAGGGAAACATGATTGTCTCAGCAAAAAGCTCATTCACTGATTAAATGTAAGAAAAGCACTAGGAGGACTATTTACTGTTGGCAATTAATCAGACTTAATCCATCTGGTGGTCAAGGCCAGCACGCGCACCCGTGTGCAGGGAGCTATTTAGGACCGCCAGTAAGCCCTGCCCAGATTGCCAGGGAAGGAGTGGGTGTGTGTTATTTATGTTCCCCTTTCAAAACAAGCCCAACAAAAGAACAAAGCTTCCCTTCTGCTGGCAACCTTAGCAGCTCCAGCATATGGCACTCCCTGGCTCTTTCTGCTGAGGAGTGGGCATCCAGGCTGCTGAAGGTACTGCCTGCAGCCATCTGCCTAGTGCCCCCTCTTCTAACCGTGAGGCAGGACCTCAGGAGGGAGGGGTGCGGAGGAGAACCGCTTGGAGAGAAGACACGGGAAATGTGCTCCTCCAGATTGCCGCTCACCGTGTACGTGGTCCAAGTCCATCCTCCAGGAGAGGCGTGAGATGGTGTGTGTGTGAGAGAGAAACAAGACGAAGGGCAGGGTCAGGAAGAGAAGGGGGAAGGGGGAGCAGGGAACCGGGAAGCTTAGGCACACGAGGGAAGCTATTTGTAGGTTCCTGACCACAATTTATCTCTCCAAGGTATTTTGGTACTTCTAGCCTCTCTCACAGATGCTTATGAAAGCAGTCACAATGAAATCACCCACAAGGGGTGGAAACTGTGCTTTCAGGAGTGACTTGGGCCACAAAATTAATGTGTGGTTCAATGTGGCATAACAATAATCCTTTTGTGCTTGGGGGTTCTGAAATGAAACACCTGGAAAATCCAGGCAGGGCTTGCGGCATTAGTCTGGCCCTTTTTGTGCAATAAACTTTGCTTCTGTGCCCCTGTAATCAGACATACAGCAGAGAAGGAGGCAGTGGTGGGAGCCCCAGAGCCCTGAGCTGGGGGGCGCGCATGTGTGTGTGTGTGCGCATACCCACAAGTGCACATGTGCAATTGCTTGAGGCAATTAAAAATACTTACCATGTGTGATTTTAAATGTCACAGACTGCATGCTGTTGGGCCCAGAGGGCCTTGCTGTTGTCTAGGCACACTGATGCTAAGGAACATACACAGATGCATGCCCATTTTAAAAACCGACACAAAATACACATTTGTCCCTGGAGATGATAAAATCCCCTGAAGACTCTTGGCTCAAACACTAAGCAGTGGAATTTATTACCTTAAGCTAAGATTAACTGAGCTGTGTCAGGTTTTCTTCCCCTTTGTTTCTCCTCCCCCTCCCGGAGACCCAGGGGTCTTACCGACTTCCTGAAACGGCCACCTCACCCCGGTGGTAGTCACCAGATGAGCCCTTTTCTTCTTGCCCCCAGCATGCCTGGAGACCAGAGCCTTTCAAGGGCTGCTAATCCCTCAGCAAAGACAGAACAGGTGGAGATGGCATCTCTCTAAGTTTAAAAAAAAAAAAAAGAAAAAATTAGAGGAATTTGAGCACTTTCATTTTCTAAACGGTAGTTCTCTTCTAGAGTAAAAATAACATGATGTTCCCTGACCTTTGCCTCTCCATCCTTCCCTGGAGGAACCCCTTGGGGTGGTCCAGGGACCCTCAGCCCTTGTAGGTGGGATGCCTTGGGGAATATCCCATTGGTGCTGATGTCAGGGGAAGTCTAGGGTCCGTTACTACTATTTCTGATGCGTCCTGTTCCCGATGTTTGCCTCATGGAGCTCACCGAGTTGCCTTCTTCCCAGCCAACAAATAAAATCTGAAAGTATCAAATTTAATTTGCAAGGAAGAGGAGAGGAGGAGGAAATGCAGTCCTTGCTTGTTCTAACACACATGCCCTAATACTAGCTCCAGGTTTGGTCCTGGCAACGGTCCGTATCTCCTGCAGGGACCTTCTACTCCACAGTGAGCGAGTTTTGCCATGAGCCGCTTGGATTCAAGCCTCGTCACAAAACGAGGCGTGCTTCGGATCCCAGCGCCTTGGAACTGGCGAAACTGCGATCCCTTAGGGCGGGGCTCAGCGCACTTTTCCTGTAGAGCACCCGAAAGTAAGCGTTTTAGGCTTGACAAGCCAAGAAGCGAAAATTAGCTACAGTTCTCACTGAAAAGCTAACAGACCTTTGGACATTTTACAATTTACATTTTAAAATGTGAAAACTGTTTTTAGCTCTCAGGCTGTACAGAAGGTGCAGCAGGCCAACGCGTGCTGTCCCTGGGCAGGCTCCCCGTAAATGGCAGGCCCTGCTCTGCTTCAGCCTCCACGCGGGAGGACGCTCCTCGCCTCTTGAAGTCCCCAGATCCATTTGAAGGCAGCGAAGATTTTGAGAGAACTTGTCTTTATGTTGAACTACATTTTGCTCTCCTGCATTTTATTACTGAAGAATTACTTTAAGAACTGGTTTTAGTCATTTTAAGAACTGATCTCAGTGTCTAGAACTATTTTTTTTTTTTTTTTTTTTTTTGGTGGAAATCCTCCTCTACTGCTCATTCCCCTTCTTTGCAGCCATGATGTAACCTTCTCTGAGTGTGTTGGAGTCATTATGGAAATAAATGCTTGTGTTGTGCTGTGAGGCAAAGAAACGGTGAGGAGTCGCTGGGGCTTATGGGGCTTTTTGTCCTTGTACAAAATATCCCTGTACTGCACTCTCCATGAATTCGTATTTCTTCTTCCAGGTTTTCAGCCTGATCCCTTATCATAGGAACGTCACCCATGTCCATTCTCCTCGTTGTCTGCACGCCCACTAAATCAGTTCACCCCCCTCTCATAATTCAATGCTTCTAATCTTCCAGTGGACTAGAAACCTAGCTGCCAAGAGAGAGCAGACCCCAGGAACCCCGGGGGCCCTTGGTGCTTGACTCAAGTACTTTCATCAATGATGTATTTAAACCACTCAGAGGCAATTTCTCCCTCCTTCTCTCTCTCCCCCTCTTTGCCTCCCACTCCCTCTTAAAACCAGCTAGGTTTTTGAGGAATCATGAACGTTTGCCAGAAGTGTGGATTACCGTTTGTGTCGTTTACCAATTATAAATTCCTCAAGGGCAGTGACTTTGTTAAAATCTTAGCCTTAGATCGTGGTCCAGTGCTTTATTGGTGTAAGATTAGGACTAATGTAGCATATGGTTTAGTAACCAAAAGAAATCACCCTTAGGGATATGACAGGGAGCCAACTTCTTGTATGCTGTCTGTTCCCACAGATCAGTTACTGTCACGTAACCTGGATCTCTGTGATTTATGTAAATGTGGACAGGCTGTATTCGTCCTGCTGCTAGACTACATGCGGGGCTCCAGGCTTGGCTCTGTGGATGTGGTCTCTGTTTGTAGCTCCAAATTCTGGGAGGTAACCATGAGCTTTAACTAATTATACCCCGCATCACCCCCAGGAGGTAGGTAATGATTATAGATGTGCTTGGCTGAAGTAACTCAGAATGTCTTAATAATCACTTAATAGAATCTTATCATGAGGAGCAAATTGCATTAAATGGGCAAATGAAGTTGACTGTGAGAAGCAGAGTTAGGAAATAAAATGCTATGGGGGGTTTTATATGGGAAAAATCCAATTAACACCTTTTTAAAAGAGTTGGCCCCATGGCTTTTTCATATCCCTCGCAGTGCCTATCACAGGGTTATGCCCTGAGTGAATACTTTCTCAATCAATGTGAAAGAAATTATAGGTAAAAAGGGGGGATGCCTGTGAAAGGTACATGGGGGATGGGGAGGCAGGTGCAAAAGCCATCTGAGATCACAGTTCCACTTAGCAGCAAATGGCAAAATGATTTGATTGTGAAGCCATTGGGACAAGCTTTACAAGGAAGACATATTTTTTCCCTCATTTTATTCTTAAGCAAAATAGCCGGTATGCAAAATGCCAACCACGTAAGTTGTGTGCATGTGATGGATGTGCACCCCATGTATCCAAATCTGGGGAACCGTAGTGTGGAAAGAGCCAAGCCTAGATGTTAAGGCAGTAAGATAACAAAGTTGGTGAGAAGAGGTGGTGTAGTGTCCATATAAACACTCTAGGGAAGATGGCTGGAATTTTGTGTTACACTGGAAGATAGGGAGACACCATGGAAGCTGCTTTGGGACTCTTGTGACTCTGAAGATAGAGAAGGCAGATGAAAGCTTTACTCCAGTGAATGATTCTGGGAAGCCTAGTGGTCAGTCAGAGCTAGGCTTTTAAAAAAACCTGGAAGGTGGCAGAAAGGCACGCACAAAATCCAGACAGCATGTCCAAGATCCACAGATCCACCATGATGTGTAGGGAGATAGCATGAAATGGCAGGGGGTTGGGGGAGCCAGATTCTGGGGGGCAGACCAAAGCAGCACCCAAAGAAGGAAGCCTGTGCCTGGACCCCGGTTAAAGCAACAAGAAAAACTGCACTCCAGAAATAGCACACGGGATCATTGGGTCCTAAAGCTGAATTGCACAGCTAGAATATACACATATACTTACATATGTATATATACATTTACTGTATACAGTAATGCTGAGATGTTGTGAGCATAATGTAAATGTGCATAACATAAATAAACATAACATAAACAAACATAAATGTATGTTTACATTTATACATATTGAAAACTACTCCCAAACCAGTCCAAGACAACCCCCTCTGGAGAGCTGAGTAGAAAAGGGATAAGAAGAGAGAGCCTTCACTTTTTCCACATACAGTTCTGTGTTATTTAATTTCTTCCTTTTTATAAGGAACATGCGTCCATGTAAAACAACTACCCACATATTATGTTAAAAAATAAAATGGGAAGGTAGTGGAAGTGCATACCACTTATCAGAAAGGACACTGGGGCTTTGGTGTTTGCGGAAAGAAATTGCCTCCCTTGTTACTTAAAGGACAAGATGGACCCTAAAGCTGTTTCATAATGTTTAAGAGGGTCCTGGGATTTATTTTTCTCATGATGCAAAAAAAAAAAAAAGAAATTACCTTTGCCTTTCCTGGAGGCTCTTGTAGCTCCATCAATACTAGGAGCCTTTTTGTGACCATTGTTTGCCTGCATTTCCTTTACTTAGCACTTCACTCGCCTGCTGCCGTGATGCCGTCCTGCACTGTGTGGCCTCCCTAAATCAGCCTCATTTCCCGGGTCCTGAGACCGAGGCGCTGCTCTGGCCATTACCGCCTAATGGCATGTTCTGTTGCTTATGTTTGTCTCATATCTGTAATGGACAGACCTCGGGGATGCATTTTCGCGTCATTCTAATTGAGCACGGAACATTCTGTTTTCCTGCCTTGTTGGGGTGACTAATGAGAGAGAACAAGCAGGTGCAATGAGCAGTCAGGGTCACTTTCCTCCCACAGAGGATCAGCAGCAACAGAGGGCACAACACAGGAGCTGATGGACAGAGGGAATGAAGAGGTGAAGCGGGCTTGTCCAGCATTGCCCAAAAACTTGAGTTGCCTGCTGCAGCTTCCTGGACAGGGCTGGTTCTGCTCACAACATCTCAGCATTACTAACCTAATGGATTTTCCAAACGGTGCTCAGATATGAATCGCCGATGCTTCCAGAATGCAGTTATGTCTCTCAGCAATGTAGATTTCTGCTGACTCCTTGGGGAATTTTAAATAACGTCATTTAACAAATTAGAAGGTGCAGCAAATTAAATACAGTAAATCAAAGCAAAGCTTGAAAAACAAAGTAGATGCAAGCAGATCTTTTCAAAGCATGCAGACTTGAAAATGTAAGATTTCCAAATGATTAGCAAAAAAGGGAAAAGTTACCATAGCAACTCCCAAAGTCCTCCTCTCTAGCTAGCCTCCACAAGCCTTCAAATGCCCCGCCCTGGGCAGGGGGAGAAGTGGGACATGTTTGACGACAGTTGGTTTGTTTGTTTTAATAAGGGAACTAAAGAAACAAGCTTGCTTGAAGTGGATTACAATTCACCTTTAAAATTTTTTTTTTAAAGATTTTATTTATTTATTTGAGAGAGAGAATGAGAGAGACCGAGCATGAGAGGGGGGAGGGTCAGAGGGAGAAGCAGGCTCCCCACTGAGCAGGGAGCCCGATGCGGGACTCCATCCCAGGACTCCAGGATCATGACCTGAGCCGAAGGCAGTCGCTTAACCAACTGAGCCACCCAGGCGCCCCTACAATTCACCTTTAATTGCCAGGAGCAGCCCCTCTAATGCAGATTTCAGGAAAAGAACCGATGCCTCCAGTATTGACGACTGATCGCTAGGTGGCGCTGTGGTTTCACTGCTGGGTGCTGCAGGGGCTTTCCCCTTGCTCGTGAAAGACTCCTCCCCTCCCAAGCAGGTTCTCTTCCCTGAGCTGCCCTAACATTCATGTATTCAAAAAAATATCTATAAAGTATCTACCAGGTGCCAGAAACCATGTGTGTTTCTCCGCTAAATTGGTGAACAGAACAGTCTGTGGAGCTCCTAGAGCAAGAGAGACAAGTAATCAAATGAAATAATTACACCCTGTGGTCAGATCAGGCTTCTGAAATAGAAAATAATGGTGGACAACTGCCTTTATACAAACTGGCCAGGAAGAACTTTCTGCTGAGTTTTTAGGCTGCACTCCACCATCTGCCACACACAAAGGGATGGAGGAAGGGTACCAAGCAGAGGGAGAGTAGGGGTCACCCTGGCTGGAGCACAGCAAGGAAAAGAGGAGGGCAGGGAAGGATATGTAGATAGGGCCGGATCGTGCAGAACCTTGTACTCCTGGGAAGGCTTCAGTTCAGGTTTTATTCTTTTGGCAAAGGGAAGCCTTTGGAGAGTCTCAGCAGTAAAGTGAGGTTATTCAACTTAAATAGTTTGCTTTTCACACTGTGTTGTAATTCCTGTTTTGTCACCTTTACTTTAGATCTATGCGAGCACTTGGAAAAAAACATATTCAGGAGAACAATTTCACATTTTCCCACCACTATGGTTTTTTATAATTATAAACAATAGGATATAAACCTTAAAATCTTTGCTGGTGGGGAAGAGTTTAAGAAGTTGGAGAGAAGCAGAGAAAATATATGGTGAGAGAACACTAGATTTTGATAAGTCAGGAAACTGAATTTAACGGCCCCTCCTCTTAGCACTTCTCATACTATGTTGTCATTACTTTCTACCTTGTCTTCTGCCCCCACTAGACTCTGGGCTTGGAGGCAATAGACACACTTTAGAGATAAGGACTCTCTTGCCCATCTTAGTAACCAATGATTAGCATAGGAACACAGTAGACTCAAATGTTGGAAGGATGGGTGGATGGATGGATGGATGGATGAATGGAGGGAGGGATGGATGGAAGGATGGATGGAGGGAGGAAGGGAGAAATGGATGGATGGATGGATAGATGGAAGAAGGGAGGAATGGATAGAAGGAGGGATGGATGGAGGGAGGGATGGATGGATAGATGGAGGAAGGGAGGAATGGATGGAGGGAGGGAAGGATGGAGGGGTAGATGGAGGAATGGATGGAGGAAGGGATGGAGGGATGGATGAATGGATGGAAGGATGGAGGAATGGATGGGCAGACAAAAGGGAAGAGGTGCCAATGCTGGATAAGTGAGACTTCAGAATTTTAGCAACACTTTCTCAAAGATAAATTATTTTCAACTTCCAGGTGTAAGACCTCTGGCCTGCTTGCATATGTACCAAATATCATTTGAGCACCCACTATGTACAAGATGCTGTGCTAGATCAGGCGCACAAACATGAGGAAGACATTGTAACAGTCCTCAAGCTACTTGCGGTCAATAAAGGACATAAGATCAAAGCATAACTGATCCACAGTTTATTTTTTTGAGATTTTATTTGGGAGAGAGTGAGAGCTAGAGAGAGTGCGCACACATACACACACACACAGAGGGAGAGGGAGAGGGAGAAGCAGGCTTCCCGCTGAGCAAGGAGCCCAATGCGGGGCTGGATCCCAGGACCCTGGGATCATGACCTGAGTCGAAGGCAGCCGGCTAACCAACTGAGCCACCCAGATGCCCCTGAGCCACAGTTTAGGAAGTTTTACGCACACAAAATGAGATGTGGATTACCGGCAGGAGGTGTTGAGAAGAAGAAAACTTTCATAAAAGTGACATGTGAGTTTCATCTCAAAGGAAGGGAGCTTTCCTTCTGGGATGACAGAGCTCTGAGCCTCCACTAAGAGCTGGGAGTGGCAGCTTGTTCCTGAACAGGCTGCGCCTAAAGGAAAAAGAATGCAAAGCTTTCTCCTACCCTAGTCCCCATTTTGGGAGCTCAGGGTGCTGCCATCCCAGTGCTTCCCAGACCACGAGCTGTAGGCCACCATTGAGTATGTTCTGGGAGAATGTTCTGGACCACAATATTCCCAAACCTCCTAGGCAGTCTTTGTGGCTTTCTGTTAGAGTCTTTAGTTTGAGGACACTTTTATGTTTCTATTGTAGCATTTTTCCAACTGCAGATCACAGTCCATTAGTGGGTCAGGTAATCAATCTAGTGGTAATCAACATACAATGTGACCAGCATTTTAAAAAATGGGAGAGAGGGGCGCCTGGCTGGCTCAGTCAGTAGAACATGTGACTCTTCATCTTGGGGTCATGAGTTTTCCTTTTTAGGATGGGACTGTGGAGCGTAACACATTGAGAACAAAGAATGAAACTACTCCTTTCCTAACTGAACGAAGGCATTAATGATTGCATCACAGCATCAACAGGGCAGGTAAAAAGTGATTGCCCCTCCTTTATAGAAGATCCGAACCAGCTTCAAAAACGAAGCAAAATACCTTATAAGCTGTGTGAAACACGGTAGAGAATCTGGAACGTAGGTGAGCCCTGGCAGGTATGTACAGAAATGGCAAGTTGTCCCTCTCCCTACGGTTCTGATGTTGTTTTCACAAATTGCGGGCACCTTGTGGCCAGTAAAATTCCGAAGGGAAAGAGTGGAGATTTGTCTGTCTGCAGTCAGTGCTGGCGGTTAGGGATAGCAACTAATAAGCTGGTGAGGTGGATTCAAATGAACATCCAGTCACTTCTTCACATGCTCAGATTTCCTAGATATGTTATTAATTCCAGATATACCAGCACTTACTTCCGGACACTGCAGCCCCAGCCTAGCAGCCTGTCCTACAGAAGGGGAAGGGTGTGACGTCATGTAGCAGTAGGTACAGTGGCCACAAGGATTAGGTTAGAACCCCTTGCTGTGGGTCAGGTCAGGGCTGGAGGCCCGGAAAAAGCCATAGCTGCTAGGCCATGTCAATCCATCTTAAGACTCTGTCCTCCACCAGCAGCCAAGACCACCCCTGTTCCAAGGATTCCTGAGACTTTCTGTAGGAGATTTGGGGAATAGTGGAGTCTAAACCCTTGGATCTTAGCACACTCCGGCACCATTCGGCTTCCTCATAGAGGACTCCTGGCTTGCCTGCTTACAGCTCACTGTCCCCAGAGTTCTCAGGAGCACAGTTGATCTAGAGATAACCCATTCTTGTGCCATGGCCACAAGTCTCCATCTGGATCTATTCATGGTGGGGGGTGGGGGGCGTTGGAAGCCCACTGGTCTCAGTAGATAAGGCAACCTGACTCATTCTAGGCTATCTTGCATCCAAGAGCCTTGGGAAAGGGAGTGTGAGCGGTGGGGAAGTCTGGGTTCTCTCTCCTGCTTCATGTAAGGAAATGTTTGCTTGTCCTTCATGAGTAGGATTGCCTATGTAAATATGCCGAAATGAAACCACAGGTAACTAAGCAGGGCTGACCCGCCAGCCAGCAGCCTCATCCAGGACTGTGACAAACTCACACATTCCCGGTATACTGTGTCAGTCAAGTCAAAACATTTAAGATTTTATTTTTAAGTAATCTCTACAATGAACATGGGGCTTGAACTTGCAACCCCAAGATCAAGAGTCACATGCTCTTACTGACTGAGCCAGCCAGGCACCCCCAAGTCAAAACACCTTTGTTACAAAATTTAAGCCTAGTGAATAAAAACTGGATGAACTGAAGCTGAATGAATTGAAAACAACTGGTTGTTTGCAGTGTGTGGATTCTCATGTAACTCGTCTTTGAAATCTACCATTGAAATTGACGATGTTAATATGTCATGGCAGGATGGTGACTGGTGGCCAGAGGGGGCAGTTCCTGTGGCTTTTACCCTGCGGTGGGAAAGGAGGGCGGTGTTCTGTATACGGTCATGGGCATGCAGTCATGCTTTTTCCTCACCTCTTCCCATTGTCAGCATGCTCTAGACCAATTGGTGCTCGCAGACAGCTAGGGCCTTTGTCTGAGGGGCCCTAGCCAGGAGTCTCTTCCCAGTGTTTCTGCTTCTTAGGACAATGTCCTGGCCTCAGCAGCTGGGCCGTGGGTGGGGCCGGATGCTTCTAGATGGCGCCTACTGAGTGTCTGCACCCCCAGAGCGGTGGCAGGGGCTGCCTCAAACTTGCTGGAGCTGCAGGTTAGCTTGGGAGATTCCCAGACTCCCCCTGAGACCTACTGGGCTGAGCATCTGGGAGCAGGGCGGTCCACGGTGGGGCCCGGGGAGCCCAGGCTGCATGCCTCACATGCACCGCCTATGATTCTTATTCCAACTGAAATTTGAAAACTATAGCCTATCGGGAACCAAGACCCTGGCTGTACCTCAGAATCCTCCAGGGATCTTTGAAAAACACGGGTTCCCAGGTCCTATCACACACCGATTGATAAGAATTCCACAGGAATTGGCTAGGAGCATTCCAGGTGATTCTAATTCACAGAGGTGAGAACCAAGCAACTCCTGAAAACAAACTATGTCAGTTCTCCAGGTACCTTCGGGGAGTGTGTACCAGTCCTCTCCTGTGCCCTGAGGCAAGTGTGGGACGGGGCCCTGGGCTCCTTGTGACACTAAGTGGGGTCAAGTGAGGGATGGCAGAACAAAACCACAGGATTCCTTCGGGGAGCGGCTGGTTTCTTCCCTGGAGTCCTCGCAGGGCTCTCTTAGCTACCAAGGGCTTTCTCACGTTATGAAGGAAATATGGCAAGGGTCCTAACTTCTGGAAATGGCTGCAGAGCAAGAGGACCAGTGAGAATCAGGTTCCTGGGAAGATGCGCACACTTAATTTTTTAATAATGACATTGGGATACAGAACTTGCTTTTAATCAAGGTAATTTTTTTCTCTTTTCTGTCTGGAGTAAAATATTAGAAAGAAATGCTGCTTTCCATATAAGGAAAATTTTAAAAAATGGACCTCAAAAGAAAGTAATATAATTGGAAACAAAAACTCCCAATCTTAAAGAGACTCACCTGGGGAATCATTAGGACCTTTGACATTTAAAACCCTGAAATTCTATTAAGGATTCACAGAATCCAACAGCAATAGGCTTATGTGAGGTGCTATTATAATACAGTTTTTTCAATATCTCCATAGTTACCACCCAGAAAATATTTGCTGAGCTAAATTTGACTAAATACCAGGCATTATGCCAGGCTACAAGTACAAAATCAGCAAGACAGATCTCAGCCCTGAGGAGAATGGGGAATGTAGATAAGTGAACAAATAAATAAAAAGGTGGTATTAGCACTGATGAAAATATTGGGTGCTATTAGATGTGAAGGAGCTATTCATCAGTGCCTGTCTGAATTGGCCAATCTGAGCTCAGTTTTGAAGGGTGAGTAGGAGTTTTCCAAGTGGACCTGGCCAGGGACTCCACGAAGAAAAATGAGAGGTGTAGGAAGTGTGGATGAGCAGGTCACCTTCGGAAAACTAGGTGCGTTTGTTTCTACTCTTGCTTTTAAAAATTACCATAAACTCAGCAGCATAACACAACACAGATTTATTACCGTATAGTTCTGGAGGTCAGAAGTCCAACATGAGCTAAAATCAAGGTTCCTTTCTGGAAGCTCTAGGGGAGGGTCTGTTTCTTTTGCCTTTTGCAGCTTCTAGCCACTGCCACATTCCTTAGCTCATGGCCCCTTACTCCATCTACAAAGCCAACAATGACAGTTCAAGTTCTCCTTATGTCCTCTTTTCTCATCATTGTGTCTCTCTCTGACCACAGCTAGAAAAGAGTCTCTGGTTTTAATGATTCACGAAATTAGGTTGGGCCCACCTGAATAATCTAGGATAATCTTCCCATCTTCAGGTCCATAACTTCAATCACATTTGCTAAGTCCCCTTTGCCATTTAAGGCAACATATTCACAAATTTTGGGGATTAGGGCATGCACGTCTCTGGGGGTCCATAATTCTGCCTCCCATACCATGCATCCATTTACCAAGTGATTGGATGGGCTAGCATGATTAGAAAGGATAAGTTGGAGCCAGATCATAAAAGGCCCTTATGTTTCAGTTTAAGGAGTACTCAATTTATCCTTTGGGGGACCAAGAGCCACTGAAACTGGGGGTTTCCCTCTTAGAGATCTTTTTGGCTGTACAGGCTGATCATAGGAATCAATGAGGGGGGTTGCTTATTAGTAAGACTGATATATGCAGGCTTGGAGATTCTCATTGAGTAGGTCCAGGGTGAGCATGCAGCAACTTGTTTATGACCGGTCGGCTCACCAATACATGACTAGAGAAGTTAGTTGAGACTGGAGGTGAGAGACCAGTGAGGAGGCTCTGCCATCGGTCCTGGGGAGAACTAACAAACGTGTAAACTAACATAGCAAACAGCCCTGCAGCTGGAGATAAATAGGTGGATTTTCAGAACACTTAACAGGGAATTTTGGCAGAACTATTAGTGGTCTATTGGATGCATCTCTGGACAATGGAAAAATTCATGTTTTAGAATCAGACAGATGTGAGTTCAAATCCTGGCCCCAGCTGCCACCTATAAGCGGGTGGACTTTGCTGAAATAACGTCTCTGAATCCTAGGATCTTTGATGATTAAATGAGGGTAATAGTATAAAATTTACAGAATTTATAAGGATTAGCGATAATGTATCTGAGGTGCCTAAATATAATGGGTGCTCAGAAATGGCCGCCACTATTATTATTGTTATGGTGGTGATTGATGTTGTTATATGGATATAAAAGGTGGTGGCGGCTGACAGAGAAGGCTAAAGATAACTCACGGAGTGCTGGGCTTGCACGGCCAGAGGAGTGGAAGGGCCATTCACCCAGACAGAAAATAGAGGAGAAGAACAAGCTGGGGGTGCAAAGTGATGAGTTTCAGGCTTGAACGACTTGAGTTGGAGGTGCGGGTGGGATTCTGGGTGGAGGGTCCAGAACGGAGGAAGATATACAGGTTTGGAGTCAGCAAAAAAGAAAATCTGGGTAAAGCTATGGTGGGTTTTCCATGGATCTGAAACTTTTAAAAGATGTCTTTGAACATGAGCCACAAAACTGTAGGCATCAAAAGAACTACTAATTCATCAAAGCCTTCTTACTGCTTAAATCACTTTGTGTATTGTAATAATGCAAAAGTAATTACAATGTTCCTGTTAAAGTAATAATACCCTGACAATTGAAAGGCGTGCTTAAACAGCCACAAGGCCCTAAACATTCATTCTGAGCCCTCACAGAGCTGTTTGGTTTATGGTTTTACAAGTTTGCTGGAAGCGGGGTCATGAGGAGGTTAATAGACTGAGCTGGGATTCCTCTGGGAGCACGGCAGAGGCCCAAGTGCAGGTCTCTGCGGCACCTCATTCACTTTCTTGCTTTGTTAACCCAACACTGGACCCCCACCCCCACCCCCGCCCCGGTGAAAGGACTGCCTGCGTGGTAAATGTGCCCACTTTGGCTCTGCTAACTCAGCTCTCCTTCCTGCTAGAGCTTTAAGGTGTCCGTTCCTTCCATCTGTGGACTTGGGAAGGGGTCTGATTCCTGTTTCTCACTGGCACCTGCTGACCCGAGGGTGAAGCCCTGCTGGTTGGGGTCCAAGGAGTCTCTAAGACACACTGATTCTTGGGACTTGTTCATATCTAAACCCTTCATTTCATGCTCGAAGCTTCGGTAGTCCACAACTAAAATCACCTGGCAGGTAGCCTCATTGACATCCCCCTTCCAGTCCCTCCGACCCACCAGCAGAAGAGCTCAGGACTGGGAGTCAGGATTCCTAGGGAAAAGTCCCGCCTTCCCCACCTTCCAGCTGGGTGACCTGAAACAAGACATGTAACCTCTCTCTATAGCAAGATGTGCTCATTCCATGTTTTCATTCTATTTTAGATACAAATCCTTTGTTCAAATGAAATCTGAAGTAGAAGCCAAAAATAGGAAGAGGGAACAAGGCACAGTGCCCTAGAGAAGTGGGGATGGCAATCCCAGCATCTGTTCACTTGCCCCCCAACCCAGCCGAGCCCCCAAGGCAGCCCTGGGCATCTTTACACAATGCACTGCAAAAGGTCCCTGAGTGTTCTTGCAGTCGCCACTTCCGAAATTCTGCTCATCCCATCTCCTTACTGGAACCAGTCAGTGGCTTTCCTGTGGCCCAAAGATCATGTCTAAACTCATGAATCTCTTGTTTCAGGCTCCCCACAGCCTGACTCAGACTGACTCTTCCACTTCAAATTCTTCTATGCCCCCCACCGCAACCCTCTGGTCTCATGACGGTCTCTAAATCATACTTACATTGTCCTGCCTTTGTTCTCAACTCCTCTCCCTGACGCACACCCTGTGTTAGGTTTCCGTTGCTGCTGTCATACATTACCATACACTCAGTGGCTTAAAAACATACATTTGGGGGCGCCTGGGTGGCTCAGTCGGTTAAGCGACTGCCTTCGGCTCAGGTCATGATCCTGGAGTCTCGGGATTGAGTCCCGCATCGGGCTCCCTGCTCGGCAGGGAGTCTGCTTCTCCCTCTGACCCTCCTCCCTCTCATGCTCTCTGTCTCTCATATAAATAAAAATAAAAATAAAAAATCTTTAAAAAAAAACAAAACATACATTTGTTATCTTACCGTTTGAGGTCCGAAGTCAGACAGACACAAGTCTCTCTGGGCTGATGTGCAGGTGTTGCCGTGGGCTACCTTCCCTTCCGGAGTCCAGCCGAGAACCCGTGTCCTGGCCTTTTCCAGCTCCTGGTGTCGGCCCTTTCTCTGTCTTCGAAGCCAGCAATGTTGGCTTCTCTCTGGGCCTTTCTTCTGTAATCACATCTCCCTCCGCCTCGCCTCTTCCACGTCTGAGGGTCTTTGTAATTACAGTGGGCTACCCAGATAATCCAGAATAATCACCCCACAGCAAGATCCTTAATCACATCTGCAGAGCTGTCGGACGTAATCACAGGTTCCAGAGCTTCGAACAATGTTGAGGGCCATGGTTCTGCCCACCACACAGCCCAGTAGCCATCCATCCATGTCCTGTGTGTGAATAGCAGACCTCACTGAGGGATGAGGAGGATCTCAGGGATAAACGATGCTTCATTACAGCGACGCGAACTACTGCAAATGGACTCCTGGCATAATCCTGTGGGCCGTCCCACCCCTGCAGGTGGTTCTCCTCGGCACCCCTGACAGGGTTCCGCTGGACAGAATGGCCTTTGTCTAATGAGAGTTACCTCCTTGGAATGTGATTAGGGTTGTCAGTCCCAGCTTGTCCCTCACGGGGGTCACAAGATAACATGGTGACTTGTCCACAGACATGGTACCACTACATGTCAGTGCCACATTTATACATTTTCTCTTTTTTAGATAAAGATACCTCAAGAAAATGTTTCAGGAATTATTGCCAGCTGGGGCAAAAGAATGGAAGCTGGAGTTCATGCTTTCCCTTCTCATAAAAGGGATGAGAATCTAAATAAAAATGTGGGATTTTTAAAGACTGGTTAAAAACTATAAGTTGCATCCCTCCATGGTGCTCCAGGATGAACCCTCACTAGGTTGTTAGAACTTACGGTTGGAAACCATATTTTATTTGTTGTCATGTCCCCAGCACCCTAGTATGGAACTGCACATAACTGATCCTGAATGCATTTTGATTGATACAATTAATAGATGATGCAGTGTAAAAATCTATTATTTATTAACACTGATATATAAATTTTCCCCCGCACAAGTGTAGTCTTATTTTTTAACTCAGAAGGGAGATTGCCTTCTCTCTTTATGCTCTGGGATATTAGAGGGTGGGCTGTGTTTCTCGCCATCAAGTGAGAATTGGTGTAAAGGGAGGTGAGTAAAACAATAGATAAACCCCTTCACAGGGGATGTTGGAACAGAGCATTGGCATAATGGATGGAGTGTTTTAAAGCTACACAGTATTAACATCTGTGCAAAAACAAGCTTTCAAACTGTGAACCAACAGGATTTACAGCCGACTGTTAATTCTCATTCTGCTCCTGAGTTAGAGAGATGTGTGTTCTCAACAGAGTCACTCAGACACGAGTTCCAAGAGGCAGCCATCTGCAGCACCCCAAGAAACACAGGGGAGACATCTGAAAATTAATTCTCACTCCTGTAATTAAGTACAGATCTTCCTCCACTTACAATGGGGTTACCAATAAACCCACCATAAGCTGCAAATATCGTAAGTTGAAAGTGTATTTACTACACTCAACTAACCAAACATCATAGCCTAGCCTAGCCTACCTTAAACATGCTCAGAACACTTACATTAGCTTACAGTTGGGCAAAATCACCTCACACAAAACCCATTTTATAATAAAGTCTTGAATATCTCACATAATTTATTGTATACTGTACTGAAAGTGAAAAACAGAATGGCTGTGTGGGTAAAGAATGGTTGTAAGTATATCAGTTGTTTACCCCTGTGATCGTGGGGCTATCTGGGAGCTGCAGCTGCTGCCCAGCATCACAAAAGAATATTGTACACATATCACTAGGGAAAAGATAAAAACTCAAAATTTAAAATTCGAAGAGCAGTTCCTACTGGAATACAAATCACTTTCACAACATTACAAAGCTGAAAAATCACAAGTCTAACCATCATATGTTGGGGACCATCTGTATAATAATATATTACCTTTTGTTTCCTATGGTTGGCAAATAGAACCCTTTTCCTACATACAGCTTGTAAACAAAATTTGAAACTTTCCTTTATATAGTGGGGACCACCAGGAGAGGCCATCAGTGGGAACGTGAAGGCATTCTATGCCTTTTCCAGTAAGACACACAGTGATTAGGAGGGCCCTGCCCACTGCACTGTGGTCAGGAAATAGTGGAGACCCATAGAGAACAACAAAAGCTTTCACTTCTAAAAGAGTACAGCTAACTCATCACTATTTGTGCAGAGAAAGATTTAAGTCTCCCAATTTGGGGGTGCCTGGGTGGCTCAGTCTGTTAAGCATCTGACTTGATTTCAGCTCAGGTCATGATGTCAGGGTCATGAGATTGAGCCCCGTGTCAGGTTCCACGCTCAGTGGGGAGTTTGCTTCTCTTTCTCTCTCTCTCTCTCTCTCTCCCCCTCTCCACCTACCCCTACCCCACTCACACACACTCGCTCTCTGTCTCAAATAAATAAATAAATCTTTAAAAAAAAAATGCCCAATTTCATGAAGTAAATTAGTTTCATACCTTTATCACTTATGCCCACCCAAGCAAAATGAATATCACCCATGCAATTTTGAATATCACCTTCATTCCTCAATAATTATTCATTCATTCATCTGGCAAATACTCATTGTGCGCCTGCTGGCTTGTGGTTGGGGCGGTGATGGAGAGATGTGCTTGGCAATGAGTACATAGTCCGGGCCGGGGGGCAGCATGGGGAAGGCATGAGCTCAGGGCAGTGGTGATAGAGCCAGTTCTCAAGGGTGGGTGGAGAAGAATTGCAAAGTGGGGGGTGATTCCATAGAGCAGGAGAAGGAGCCAGCAGAAGGGGAGAGGTAGAAGGTGCAGGGGAGATACAGTTAGATCAGGAGAAGGTGGGGAAAGTTTGAGGTCAAGGACTTAGGACTGTTGATTAACAATGAATGGAAGAAAGTATTCTTTCTTAATCCTTTGACTCTAGTAAAGATGCCAAAAAGCATACAATAAACAAAAGGAGGGAGGGAACTGAGCAGAAGGATGGAAGAACCTCAGGAACTCCTGGGTCCCTGACAGAGGCAGTCTGGGGATGCTTCGCCTACAGCAGGGTTGGAGGAACATTTTGATAGAACCAGGCACCCAGCCTATAAAGAAGGAGATGGCTTAGTTAACAAATTCAAGCACAAAATATAGGTATGGTTCAAGAACCACTGGACCAAATGCTGTCCAGCTGGGGATATGGAGCTAGGGAAGCCAGGCACATACCTGGAGCCTCTGCCAGTCCTGTTGTCTCCAGGTCTTAAGTTCCTACAGCGCCTCTCTGCTTAACCCCTTGGGAATTCCAACAACCGTCTCCTCCACCCCTAGCCCAGTGATCCCAAGCACAGGGACTCCAGCAAGGGGGTCTGGTGGCCTCAGTTCTGGTCCCAGCTTCTGACTTTCATGTCATAGACTGTAAGTCTGATGTTTCTTCTGGCCCCAGACTCTATCGATCCGTCCATGACACTTCAGCTCCAAGGTGGAGCTAAGTCTCTAGAGGAGAATGTTCCAACACGAGGATACATCTGAATTTATGGACCAATTCATCCACTGAAGCATGCTGTGCTCCCTTGAGGGAACCATGATGAAGCCCCATGACAACTGTGTACGTCCGAGAGATTCATCCGTGGTGGTATGTAAAGCTATGGATTTTTCTTTTTCATTCTTGCTTAGTGTTCCATGGTGTGTCTATGCCAGAATTCACCCATTCTTCAGGTGATAGATGTACAATTGAGTTGTTTCTATTTGGACCTGTTACAAATAATGCTGCTTCGAGAATTTTTGGACCTGCCATTGGGCTTACTTGCATGAAATGTCTGTAGTGTGTTTGGGAGTGGAGTTGCTGGTTCATGGGGCATATGTGTATTAAGCTTTGGTAGATTCATACTGTCAGAGATTTTTATAAAGTGATTTCACCAATTTTACACTTTCATGAGCAATATATGAGAGCTTCCATACCTTCAACCAACATTCAGAATTGAGAGACTTAAATTTCTGCCCATCTGGTGACCATGTGCTTTCCACTGTGGTTTTCATTTTCATTTCCCAAATGAATTGATCCCCCGTCATATGCTTATTGGCACTCAGGCCTTCCTCTAATGTGAAGTGACCATTTAAGTCTTTTGCCCATTTTTCTAATTAATTTGTATAAACTCTTTGTGTATTTTAGACACTAGTCCTTTGTGTATTTTATTGCAAATATTTCCTCCCATTCTGTGGCTTGTCTTTTCACTCTTTATGATGCCTTTTAATGAACAGAATTTTAAAAATTTTTAAATTTTAATGTAGTCTATATTTCAGTGCTTCTCAAATTATCTGTGGCAGACACATTTTGGGGGGGGGGGAGCTTTAATTTCCAATCAGTCATAGACTGATATTTCTATGAAATACAATAAAAATCAACTAATATAAAAATTAAATAGAAAACACAAACATTAAAATATTTATTTGTAAAAGAAATAAATATTTATATAAAAGAGGGAGAAAGAGAATTGAGGGATGTGAAAGTTCCAAAACCAAGTGAGCGGTCTCAAGCTTCTTCATGATTACCTTTGTCTACACACAAACCCTAAGACCCATGGACACACACTTCCCTGGCCTGGCAGCCACAGAGATCTGGCCAGATCACTGCCAGTCAGGGGCCAGCAGCCCATGAAGGCTCTTGCTACCTCTCACCCTGGTTTAGTTCTCCCTCTGAGCTCTCCACACCAATAGCTCAGTCTCTACCTCAGTCATCCATGGGATTGGACCTTGCCATGTAGCATCACTCAAACCTCCTCACTAAGGTGCCCCTTTATTTGAGCCAAAAGAAATTGTCCAACTTTGAACTACATGCCAGTTCTTTTTCTTTGTTTTTTTTTTTTTAATTTAACTTTTTAAGGGGGGTTGATGGAGGAACAGAGGGAGAGGGAGAAAGAGAGAATCTTAAGCAAGCTCCACGCCAAGCGCAGAACCCAATACGGGGCTCAATCTCACAACCCTGAGATCATGACCTGAGCCGAAATCAAGAGTCGGACACTTAACTGACTGAGCCACCCACGCCAGTTCTCAGCAGATTTTTCCTGTGTGATGATCCCAGTCTTAGGCAGGATACTGATTTGAAACATATATCTTCCTAAGAGAGAGGAAGATCAAGGAGGTGCTCCTGCCTCAGAGGATCACACCTTTATGGCTTCTGCCTCTTCTTTGATGGGCTTCTGGTAAGAGAGTGTATTTCTCAGGCAGTTGTAAAGAGAAAATGGGGGTATAGAGGCAATTATTGTCAAAATTAAGCCAGTCCTTCCTGCTCTCTCCAGTCCCCAAACATGATTTAACTACTGGCTTGGAGGACTATAATGTATGCAGTCATTTCCCATAACCATGACAAATGACTACTATAAGGTCAACATTATTTGGGTTATAAAGTAAAATTCCATAGTGAGCATGAAGCTATCTTCATAGCCCAGGCAAAGAAGCTAAGGCCCAAGAGGTTTAAATAATGTCATTCAATCAACAGTAATTTTTTTATAACTTTTTTTTGAGAAATAAAACAAACATACAGAAAACCACACAAAACAAATATATAGCTTAGTGAAGTATTATCAGCCAAACACCCTTGTAATCAGCCAGGTGAAGAAATAGAACTTTGCCAGCATTCCGGAGATCCTTCCATGTGCTCTGACTTTAGTAAAGTTATAAACCTCCTACACTTCTCCAAAAGTAGCCATGCTGTTGACTTTGTACAAATAATGTCCTTATGGTTCTTTATGGTTTTTCACCCAAATGCAGACACTGTAATTTAGTCTCACTCATTTAAAAAGTTTTGGTATATCTCCTTTAATCTATAGCTTCTCTTCCACCCCTTTCTTTTCCTTACACTTCTATTAAAGAACCCTGGACATTTGACCTATAGCATCAGTTCTCAAACATAAACCTGCATCAGAATCACCTGGAGATCTCATTAAAATACAGATTACTGGACCTCACTTCAAGAATTTCTGATTCAGTAGGTCAGGATGGGGCTTGAGAATTTGCTTTTCTAGCAAGTTCCCAGGTGATGTAGGTATGGCAGGTCTGGCACCACACATTGAGAATCACTGACCTATGGAATTTTCCACAGTTATGATTTGGCTGGTTGCATCCTTACGATGCATTCAGTATGTTCCACTGTCCTCTGTTTCTTGCAGATTGGGAGCTGGATTCAGAGGCTTGACAAGATTCAAGTTCTCTTCCTTTGGGGAGAATATAGATTGTGTGTTCTTTCGTCAGGAGGCACAGAATGCCTGGACGGCTCTTTTTTAATGATTTTAGCAGCCATGGGTGTTCATTTCCTAGATACATCAATTCACTGGTAGTTGCAAATTAGTGATATTCAAATGATGTAATTTATTTTTATTTTTTTTTAAGATTTTATTTATTTATTTATTTGACAGAGAGAGACACACAGAGAGAGGGAACACAAACAGGCAGCATGGGAGAGGGAGAAGCAGGCTTCCCGCCGAGCAGGGAGCCTGATGTGGGGCTCGATCCCAGGACCCTGGGATCGTGACCTGAGCCGAAGGCAGATGCTTAACGACTGAGCCACCCAGGCACCCCTAGTTTTTGTCTATTAGCTGGAATAACTTTATACAGTGATGCTTTCCTTTTCTACTATTTGGTTACACAACGGTAAAGTTCATATAGGAAAGGCATGATAAATGTTTGATTCTTTCCATTTATTTACCAGTTTTCAAGATAGTAATAGTTTCCCTATTATCCTCCAAAGATGATCACTTATTTTTATATTTTAAAAATATCATTATGAACTCATCAATTCAAGTATATTTTATGCGTTGCATTCATGGTAGTTATTATCATTTATTGAACTCAAATTACTTCATCTTTGACCAGTGGAAATCTCTTCAAGTCAGCCCTGAGTATTTTTTTTTTTTTAAGATTTTATCTATTTATTTGAGAGAGAGCGAGAGAGCATGAGCATAAGCAGGGGAAGCTGCAGAGGGAGAGGGAGAAGCAGGTTCCCCGCTGAGCAGGGAGCCCGATGCGGGACTCTATCCCAGGACCCGATGATCATGACCTGAGCTGAAGGTAGATGCTTAACCAATGAGCCACCCAGGCCCCTGGCCCTGAGTCTTTTTGACACAACCTTGTAGTCTTTGACAGGTTCCTTACCCTCTGGAATAACAGGATGTTCCAGGCTCATTTTGTGTATTTCTTGCCCCATACCTGAAATCAGCTGGTTCTCCAAGAACAAGAAGACTTGGTTTCTTGAAATAGTGTTTCAAGACGATGGTCTGAACATTAGGGGTATTCATAGGTACTGGGGTTGGTCCCTGTTTCTAGAGCTTTTCAGTAGATACATACAGATATACACACATGCACATATACTTGTTTTTTAAATACTTCATGTATTCAAACTGACATTCTCCATTCACATACCAAGACTGTAAGTTTCAAGACTCCTTTCTTTCATATAAGAGCTCTGGTTCTCAGGGCACCTGCGTGGCTCAGTTGGTTAAGCATCTGACTTGGCTCAGGTCATGATCTAGGGGTCCTGGGATCAAGCCCCATGTTGGGCTCCTTGCTTGCCCGAGAGCCTAATTCTCCCTCTCCCTCTGTCCCTCCCCCCACCCCCCGCTTGTGCTCTCTCTCTCTCAAATAAAGTCTTAAAAAAAAAAGAATCTGGTTCTCAAGAACACAGTGGATGAAAGGGTTAGAATATCTCATCAGTATTCGCTTGCTTTATCCCACATTAGAGTCTCAGAGTAACAATACTGACGCTATTACCACCAATTATGATTACTGAAAATAGTTACACTTTTTTTGAAATGTT
Source organism: Mirounga leonina (assembly GCF_011800145.1). NCBI lineage: Eukaryota > Metazoa > Chordata > Mammalia > Carnivora > Phocidae > Mirounga > Mirounga leonina. Next base: position 24,300,257 of record NW_023270447.1, read on the forward strand.
ATCCTTAGTCTCCTTGTTGTTGTTTTTTTAGAATAGTTGCTTTATATCTATGTTGTCACACCATACAACCATGACATGTGATGCTCTCTTCGTATCAGCCCGCAATCAGTCTCAATTCAACAGCGAACAACATCTTCAGTTCTTACCACCAGTCAATACTTCAAAATCCCTGGAATCACTTTGGCTGTCTCAGGAAGGGCTCAGGGGAACAATATTCTCTGCTTTCTTGCATGTTGATAACAGGTTGTGCTTTTTATACTTGAAAGTCATTTTGCTGGATATAATATTCTTGACTCATTTTCTTTCTCTGAGCATCTAGAATATGTCATTATTCAAATTTCTATGGCATAAAGTGTTGCTGTTGAAAAGTCTGAAGACAATCTCTTTTCATTCCTTTTTAAGGCGCTTGCTCTTTTTGCCTAGATGTTCAAAGGCTTTTTTCTTTTCCTTTAAAATCCAGTAATTTTACATGCCATGTTGGTCATCTTGGGTCGATAGTGTCAGTTACATGGTATCCTCTTTCATGATATACTTTCAAATCTTTTTTTTTCAAGAATTTTTTTCTCAAATTATAGTTTTTAGTATTCTCTTGTAGTGTTTTTTTTTCCTTCGGTGGCTCTTATTATCTGTACAGATCTTTTTTTTGCCTAAGTATTTGTACTTTCTCGCCTTAATATCTTTGATTTTTAACATGTTCCTCTTTTTCACCTTCAACTTCTCTTAAGACATATTTATTGTGTTTATTTTCTTCTGTGTTCTTCCTAGTTCAGACTTCATATCTAAAATAACGTTTTCTTTCATTCTTCATACTAAGTTCTTGAGTTCTGTCATCTCATTTCTGTGTTTTACTAAATCTAATTTATGCTGTTTTCTCATGTATCTTCTTTTCTGGATGTGTTTTAGCTTGTTTTGAAATAATAGGCTATTGATTTAATTTATTTTAAAGGCACTGTCTTTCTTGTGTCCTTTATTGACTGCTGGGTGTAAATCTGTTCCTTACTCTCTTTGTAATTATAACACCTTTCTTTGGGATTTGATCTTGATTCCTTTCTGTGTCTCATTTTTATTTAATATTCATTCAAGATAGCTTTTCTAACACCACAGAGCTCCCTCTTCTGTTTACTTGGTTTTTGTGTGTGTAGGGTACCTCTCTTTCCTTTATCTCTCTTCTCTGTGTCCTGCTCAACTTTGATTCCACGTCTGAAAGGATCTCCTCAGAATGAGTCCCTGTCCTAGGAAACCATTGAAAAGTTTGGAGCAAAAAAAGTGACACCATCTAACTTAGGTTTTACAAGGATCCCTCTGGCTGTTCCGCGGATGGAGACAGCAGGGAGAAAGCCCGAGATAAACAGGGAGACCCGTTAGGAAGCGATCGTACTACCAGTATTGACAAATTTTATGCATGAGAAAAGCGAGACACAGATGGTTACAAGGTTTCCTCTGCTCTCCGAGTAGAGCGTTACTACTGTCCCTACGCCAAAATGGCACAGAGTGAAGGAGCAATTACCATTCGCTTATATGGAAAAAATTTTTGAGCGTTCCCAGACCCCCAAAATAACCTCTGTTAGGCTTTTCTGATACTTCAGGACACATCTTGCTAACAGATGCACGAAATAAATTGAGATAAAGCACAGATGCTCTCAGTTCAGAGCTGAGCCGCTGAGCATAGTTCCTAGGGAAGGAGTTTGGGGGCTGCTCTGCTTGTGGGGGGTTGGGGGGTGAGGATGAGGGTGGGGGGCTGGGGGGTGGGGATGAGGGTGGGGGGTTGGGGGATGGGGGTGGGGTTGAGGGGTGTGGGTGGGGTGAGGTTGGGGGTGGGGGGTTGAGGGGTGGGGGTGGGGTGAGGGTGGGGGGTGGGGGTGGGGACACGCTGCCTCTGGGACAGCCCACTGCAACATCCCCCCTTAATGCTGCTTCCACTTTTCACTTTGTAACCTAAACACGAAGATACTCTTCTGCTTTCTTTCAGTTAGCAGAAGCAGGTGCTAATGTAGGTCTTTCCCCAAAGCAAAGTGGTGTAATGTGACCTTTCAAAAAGCAGGGGGTGCTTCTATAACTTTCCCTAGCCTCACAGCTGGTAAGCAGCGGACTAGACATTCAGACCCAGGCATTTCAACTTCAGAATCTGTAGTAGACAGTTGCCATCTGAGGCTGTCCCCCATGTTTCAGACCTCCTCTATAATTTTCATAGTTTTCCACATTATAAGCCCCAAAGCAGCATTTCCCAGATTCCCTTGGGGCTACAGAGCAAAGGCATGTAACTTGGGTTACACTCATCAGATGCATTCAGATTTAGCAAATAATACAGGATGGTGCCTAGTTAAAATTTTCATTTGTTATTTTTTTTATTGAGATGTAATTCACATATCATAAAATTCACCCCTGTAAAGTACAGTAGCACTTTGCAATGCAGTAGTTCTCAGTATATTCATCATGTATGTGACCACCACTATCTAATTTTAGAATATTTTCATTACCCCCAGAAGAAACCCCATGCCCACTAGCAGTCATGTTCCATTCTCTCCTTCCTCCAGCCCCTGGCAGCACTAATCTCCTTTCTGTCTTCATGGATTTGCCAATTTGGACATTTCATGTTAATTATATAATATGTGGCCTTTTGTGTCTGGCTTCTTTTCACCTTAAGCAGAATGTTTTTAAGGTGGGTTCATGTTACAGCATGAATCAGCCCTTCGTTCCTTTTTATGGCTGATAATAGTCCATTGTATGGATATACCAAATTGTGTTTATACATTCATCAGTTGATAGACATTCGGGTTGTTTTTACTGATTGGCTATTAAGAATAATGCTACTATGCCGGATGCCTGGGTGGCTTAGTTGGTTAAGGGTCTGCCTTCAGCTCAGGTCATGATCCCAAGGTCCTGGGATCGAGCCCCGTATCGGGCTCCCTGCTCAGCGGGGAGCCTGCTCCTTCCTCTGCCTGCTGTCCCCCCTGCTTGTGTTCCCCCCGTCTCTCTCTCTGGCAAATGAATAAATAAAATCTTTAGGAAAAAAAAGAATAATGCCACTATGGACCTTCATGGGCAAGTTTTTGTGTATTCACATGATTTTATCTCTCAAGTTAGATTTGAATTTCAGATAAATAATGAATAATATTTTGATATAAATATGGTTCAAGTATTGCATGTGACAAACATATTTTAAAACCATTTGCTATTTCTCTAAATTCAAATATGGAATTCCATATCTTATTTGTCAAACTTACCCAAGGGAGGCTTGGATAAAGAAATGAGAAAAATGAGGCAATGTTAACAGCGAATTCTATCAAATAATTAAGAAAGAAATGATACTAATTCTACAGAATATCTTCTAGATAATTGAATCCCAGCTCATTTTCTAAGGCCAGCGGCATTCAGACAAAGACATTATGAGCAAAGAAAACACTGGGCCAATATCCCTGATATAAGCATAGATGTGAAAGTCCTCCACAAAAAATATTTTAAAATTGAATCCAAAAATACATTCAGAGGATAGTAGATGATAACAAGCCCTTGGATTCCTCAGTCTAAGCCCTGCTCGCCCCCTCTCCCCCACCCCCGACAAGGACAGCCCTGGAAGCACCTCTCTGGAATTCAAGAGTATCCAGGATGCATGTTTCAAAAATCACTATTCTAGCGTTCAAATTCTGCCCATAGATCAAGCTACAGAGAGTGACATACTGAGATGGATTATTTTGTTCCTTTGTAGAATTCTTTTTTTTTTTTTTCAGAATTAGTATTTTAAGATACCCTATCATAAATGGTGGTGTGAAAATCATAAATATACATAGGATGTACACATTTCAGTAGGACTATATCAAGGGTCTTATCCATGACATTTCAAGTTTGTAGGAGATTCAAAATCAAGGAAGACTATCTTCTTCTCTGGAATATTAAGTTTTCCTTTTACATTATCTTATGGAACATTCTAAATCCTGTAATCAATTGGATTTTTCACCTTCTTTACCACTAGAAATACTAGAGCCAGATTTGTGGCTCATCTCTAGCAAATAGAAAAAGACATGGTTAGTATTTTGTGTGCTAATCTTACCTTTGGCTTTGCTGTCCTCTTAACCTTAAGAGTGTCCTAGTAAATTTTTTTTTCAAAATACATAATCTATAACATATGTATGTAAGATGTTCCAAATCTCTTGTAGAACACACGATTCTCGTTCTGTGGGTAGACCAGCCAAGGTTTCTTTACTGGCTATGCTGATGACAGCAACTTGCAGGATACTTGACAGCCTAGATGCAGAAAACTATATGATATTTTAAATTACTATTTAAAGGGGGAAAAAAAAAAGATGTGTGATGTGATTGAATTCCAGAATTAGAATGTCAGGCTTCCAGCACAGAATTATATCTTGGAGCTCCCTGCTTGATTTCAAAGTAGGTACCCTTTCTCTTGGTTGATTACAAATTAATGGCAAATTCTGGTCCCTCTGGAATTTGCCATTTGAGCAAATTTTGAGGGGGGGTGGGAATTTCAATAAGTACAGTTTTCCTGGAACTTTCATGTGTCTCTGTTAACTGTTCCTTAAGGCCAGGAGTGATACGATTATTGTGAAGAGGTAGCTATGGGTTTTGTACCTTATTTACATTTTTTAAAGAGAAAAGAATAACCTCAGGGATTTGGCAAAGCCACAAAGGTTCATCCCATTTTTCCCAGTCAGTCTGCTTTAAAAAATAAACAAAAAATATAAACCCTGTAATGGTTAATACTATATGTCAACTTGGAGGATGTTTTCGGATGTTTAAAATTGGTGAACTTTTGAAAGCAGACTGCCCTCCTTAATAGCATGGGGCCTCATCCAATCAGCTGAAAGGCTGAATAAAACAAAAGACCAACCACCTGAAGCAAGAGGGAATTCTCCAGGCTGCCAGCCTTGACTGCAATGACGCATCGGCTGTCCCGGGCCTGCCAGCCCAGAGTGCAGGTTTCAGACTCACCGGCCTCCATAATTACATGAGCCAATTCCTTGTAATAAATCTCCTTTTCTACATATACATGTATCTTATTTGTTCTCTTTCTCTGGAGAATCTTGAATAAGACAAACCCACAAACAAACCAACCAAAGTAGTGTTCCTACTTCAGAAATATGGAGTTAATGAATTCTACTTTTTGTCAATAAAACTGTGAGATATAGCACATATGGATCTATTTTTCATTTTGAGAGAAGAGAAAAATAAATTCTTTCAACATACTTGCAAGACTCCACATGCTTTCAGAATAATCTCCCGGAAATATTACTTGAAATACCACTGCAAAGAAAACATGCAAGGTTTGTTTAAATAGCATGTCAGAGATTATGTTTGGTTGTAAGGAGTTGAAACCTCTAAAGACAGTGGCTGGGGCCTATACAAAGGATGTATAAGGCCACCAGGGACGCACGCTCCTCAGAGCCTCAGTGCCCTGCCACCTTCAGTGGGCGACTGTCTTGCTCATGAAGATGATGATAGTTTTACAGCTTCATACTAGAGAAGTGGTAAGGTGAAGGGCTAAAACTGCCTAAACCACTTCCTTTGAAGAGCTTTCTAGGAGAAGTGGCTCTGTCGGTTAAGCGTCCAACTCTTGACCTGGCTCAGGTCATGATCTCAGCAGGGTCATGATCTTAGGGTTGTGAGATCCAGCCCCACAGTGGGCTGTGTTCTCAGCGGGGAGTCTGCTTCAACTTCTCTCTCTCCCTCTTCCCCTCTCACAGCTTATGTGTGTGCGCACTCTCTCTCTCAAATAAATAAAGAAAATCTTAAAAAAAAAAAAAAAGAGCTTTCTAGAAGCCCTGCCCAGCAATTCTGCTTACAACTCTAGCCTTAAGCTAAAACCATGTGTCTTCATCACTGTTAGTTACACAGGAAATGCAGTTGGGCTTGTCGTCACCTTGAACAAAATTGGGAATCTCTTGGTCATAAAGAAGGGGAGAAGAGATACTAGGTAGGCAGTAGGAGTATCTGCTACTCATAATTATGCTCAGGAACTATGAAGTAGTTTCTGGGATTTGAATTTGAATCTGGGAAGTAGATTCTGAGTTTGGGTGTCCCTGTGCCCTCTGAGGGCCAGGAGGAAATTAGCTAAGAAAAAAGTTCAGCTTTTGTCAATTCCCTGGCTACCTTCCTGTGGACATATCAGTCCTGAGAGCACTCTTTAGGAGAACTGAAATGTCACCCTAAGCCATCAGAGAATCAGTGTTCTGTTCCTTGCTTCAGGGTGCCCCAGAAGGAGATGGCTAGGAGTGAGATGATGTGGGGTGGGGTGAAGTTCGCTTCCTTGGCATAGATGTGGGATACAGGTTGGGGAGCCAATGGATATACTGTGGAAAATATTTGAACTCTAATTTTTTTCTATTTTCATCTTAGTGATCCAAGAAGAAATTATTTTGTATATTATATCAATAAAACTTCTATGAAAATATATAATTGAACATTTTAATAGAATCAGACATTACTTAAGGAAGCATTTCTCAGCTTGGAGTTTGCAGGGACATTTTTAGGGGCTGTGGCGCCATTTTCCTTCAAGATTCTGGACAGTACTAAAGTTTGAGCAACCTGCTCCGGTGGCTTTGAGCAAAGGCCTTTGAAGAAGGACCCACCTGGCATTGCTACTGTCCATTGGCAGCTTAGTGCAGGCAGTGTGCTTGGAAGTGAGGCTGAGACACTCAGTCCTGGTGCTAAGGGTCAAGCCCTTCACAAAACGCTGAGTCAACAGGGACTCTAAGAGAACTAGTGATGGGAGTAGGTCCTGTACCAGGCATTTGGGGAGCTCCTGTCATTAGCAGAGGGAGCTGCCTGGGACATCTGCTCCATGTGTCCGCTGTTGCTGAAGGGAGCCGCCAGGGGGCGCAACCTTGCTAACAGGAGCAAACCAACCAGAGAGCCCCCGATAAAAAGGCAGGCTGGATGGGAGGGAGCCCAGAGTGAGGTTACTGGGGGCATGGACCATGCTCTGTCTTATTAACTGCTGAATTCCTAATATTGGGCCACTGACCTGGTATACATTATTGACTTAATAGTTTAAAGAATGAAAGCATACAGGATGAATAAATGAACGGTGACCAGACAAAAATGATTAATATTTGGATTCACAATCATTTATCATCCCCTTTCCTGAGGATTCAGTTTCTGCCCGCTTAGCTTCTCCTCCTCCCTTTCCACCCTCTGAGGAGATTCCTTTCTTCGATAAACTTGTTCTTTGGGCTTTTATGATGAAAAATAGGAAGACAGACGGGGTGGGGGATGGAGTTTGGCTTACTGGTACACTCTCTCAGGGCAATTCCCTCTGTTCTCCATGGATCCTCCCACTTCCCCCATCAGAACCCACAGGGATGATCACTAACACAGAATTCTATGGCTGAACACTGATTTCTTTGGGAGTTGTCCTCTGTCCCCCAAATATGTATCTGTGTAGTAATAAATAGGAGCCACTGGATCAAGAGCTAAAAATAATCTAAATAATGTGGTACTGGCAGGTAGAGGAGTTTTGAGGGCAAGTTTGAGGAGAGAGCCACAGGAGTTATGGCAGGGTGTGGGAAGTGGCTAGAAAAAGTGGAGATTTGAACAAGTGTCAACATATGTTAGGATCCCATTTAATGTTCTTTCAGAGATTTTCTTCACCTCCCAGAAAGCCGATAGAATTCCCTTTGGCTATGCTTCTTGAATGTTAAGACTGCTATGATAGTAAAGCATATTAACTCTGGGATTGTAAGGATTACAGAGTAAATAAATGAAGAAACAAAAGGACGAATGAGGAGTGATGATGTCTCTTGTTCTGTCTCACATTCTAGTGTGAGTCATCCTTGACTTAAGGAGGAAAGTAGAGATTGTTAGCTTCCTCCTATGGAGAGAGGGTAAATTTCTATCAGGTCACTGAGCTCAGGGAAAGCCTGGAGCCCAAAGAAACTCTGGGAGAGATCCAAGCCAGGTGCAGCAATCTTGAGTTACAACTTGGACCTTTTTTTCCAACAAAGGATGTACCTGGGGAAAAAGATGCATCATGAAGTCAAACTTCAAAAGGAAAGTTCAAACAATAGAATAGCTATTGTGAGAAGAACACAACAGGACATAATATTTGTCTTCGGTTCTATCTTGAAAGTTCCCTGCCTTCAGAGAAATTCCTGATTAACATTAATTATTATCGCCTTCCACTTCCCTTCCTCCATCCCTCCCAAAGCTCAGGATAGTAACAATAGAAACAATAACAGCCTTTTGGATGAGGAGTTAGCAAACTCACAAAAGGAGAGAGCCAGGTGGTCATTGAATGGTGGAAAAGAAAGGGGAAAGGATAATCAAGTGTGGATTTGGGGGAAGGAGTTTTGATCAAATCCCAATTCTTGTTAGGGAAAGGATATGACTCTTAAAATTAGGAGTTGGGAAATGTAAGAATGGAAGGGCGGGATTTGTATATTACAATCAAGGGGTGGACTGACGTCAACATTAGTCGTGTTGCAGTCGTGACAAATGATATTCTAAATTAGCCTCTGAACCACTGTTCCTTTTTGGAGAATTTCTGCATGGTAATTCACCTTTTTTCAGGTTACTTTTATAGCCTTCCTTGCAACTAGGGTGACCTTGACTCAGTTCTATCCATGCAAACCTCTTATTTAGAAGTGAGGAAAATTAAGTTCAGGTACAGTGAAGAATGGAGCCATTGCTGAGAGTGGCATTGGAAATATCCCACATTTAAAGGGTAGCCATGGCAGAGTTTCTGGCAGCTTATCTCCATCCCTATGGGGTGAACTATGGTGTCTTCACTCAAGAAGCCACTATAGTGTAGTTTCAGTCTTATTCTGACTGCATAGCCTCCAATACGGACCTTCCAAGCTACCCTATATCTTTCAATATCCTTTTTTAAAGAATATTTCTTCTTAAACTAGCCAGAATGGATTCTGTTGCTTTTACTAAGAATGCTATTTAATTCAGGAGAGATAAATATACACAGAATATATATGGATCTACAAATACACATGTAGGCATCTTTATAGCTAAATAGGTTAAAAAGGAAACCTTGATATAATAAACATGACTCACTTATCGGAAACGATGTTCCTCTCAGTTGTCCATTTTCCTTTCTTTTGTAAAGAGAAACAACTTCTTGTTCTTAAGATAGCTGACTTTTAAAAATATCAATGAATGATGTTTGACTAAGAAGATGAAGCACTGAACTTTATAAATTAAAAAAGTTTTTTTTAATTTGTTTTTAATTTAAGTTAGTTCTAGCTGCATCAAAAAGGGGCGTGGCCACGGTGGTGGCTTATACTTCCTGCCCCGCCCTGACATCTTGGCCACGATCCATCCATCAGGTTTGGGTCAGGGCTACAAGGTCGGCTTCAGACATTCTTGGCTAGGCCTTTGAATTAGGGATAGGATGTGGGTGGGAAGGCAAACCCTGAGATGGTTAACCTGCCCCCTAAAACTAGTGATTATTCACTGAGAAAGGGTCATCTTGGTCTAGTCAGTCATGAGTCCCACAAGCCTAGCATGGAATAAAGAGGGAGACGGAAAGAAAGAAAATCATTGCCAAGGCACTGTTGGCCAGGAGGAAGGCCAGAGAGGATTCATTTGTGGCTCTGACACCCACCTTACCCACAGGATCCAGCCAAGCCCATCTTGGCAAGGGCAGCCTGGACAACACAACCGAACATGCCTTTGGTCTTCCTTCAACTCTTCCAGCATTTACAATTGTGTTAGAAGTGAACACTTAGTCCCCACTGCTCATGTGCCCATAGAGGGAAAAGAATTTCCATCCCACTGTCCAGAAGAAAAGAACATAATCAACTTCCCTCTGCCCCTTCGTTACCTCCTCCTCAGGGAAGGAGGAGGACTTACCAAATCTGTGAACTTGGTGATGGAACTGAGCACACCAGATTTACTCTCTCTCTCTCTCTCTTTTCTTCTTAGCTGCCAGCCTCCAAAGTCTGTGTCTCTCAGCTCCCCTGTGTGTCATAAGTTACAGGGCTTGTTCCTGTTATGGAAAGATTGCATGTGTGAGCCAGTCCCTTGGTGGATAAACCTTTAGAACAGGGAGAATTTGGGCAAATTCTACAAATCTAAAGCCATTTTTGTGTATCCTGTATGTTATTTCTTAATTCATTTGAACTTTGGTGGGACCTAACACAGTGACAGATGTGAGGAAGGGAGGAACAATAATTATACCACTCTCAGCAATAGATCAGCTTGGCCGCCTTAATATCTCTTAACCCATGCTGTTCAAACTGATTAATAAAGAAGAGACCAGGTGGCATACGGTGGCTTGCCAGCGTTCGTGAAAATGGGGGTATCTGATTACTTCCTCACAGATGGATGAGAAAGGAGTCTAGTGTTAACCTTCGAGTGGCCAGAATTTCAAATTCCAGTCACAGAACATGGCTTCCTGTACATTATCAACTCTAAAGCAGTAGGAGAAAAATACCAACCAACCACACCGAGAAGATGTAGGAACGGCGGTTGATGAGGACAGCTAGTTAGGGCCATACTCATCATCAGCTGTAATATAAACGTGGATTTTGGTGGCCCATCAGTTTACAGAGATTTGGAAAGACAGAGAAAGATGTCCACAGTGCATATGTTGGAAAACCAGGATGCCAGGTCTTTTCTGGCCCTATAAATAGATTCAGTAGAAAGAAGAAAGCGTAAAGTCTAATCCTTCTCCAATTAAGCCTGGGAAGATTAAAAGAGGAATTCCAAGCTATGAATTTAAACTCTGAAAGATCACTTTCATTAGAATTTCATATTTGCTAGTCAAAAATATGAAGAGGATGAAGCTGGAGGCAGATTTGCTGCCTTTTCAGGGGAAGAAGAGCCAACTGCTAAAAACGGAAGAAAGCCATAAATCTGGGCACTGGCCTCATTGGAAAAGTAGAAAACAACCTGTTGCGATTTAGTCCCTGGATTGAAGGCTCTGATACTATAATAGTGTGTATTACCAACACTCTGTAGAGAGTCATGTGAGAGTGACCCAGTTTGACCTGCAGTGCAACCCTGGGCTTCGTAGGGAGGGACACAATTTGGGTGGGGAGAGGAAGACGCTGAGTCAGCAAATCATTTCCCCCCATCTCCCCTGTCTCTCCCCACAGGCATTCTGTGGTTCCACCCGTGCAGGCCAGGCCACGGTTCCCCAATTACTTGCAAACACCACGGACAGGTGCTTTATGGCTCTTAGTCAAAGAAGCTGTTTCCTCAGTTATACTTTTTCCTAGGCAGATGGGCACGGACATAGTTTTCATCTCAAAAGAGGTTTGAATGGAGTGTGTCTATAAAACAGGGGCAATCCTGATAGTACAGTTTAGGTATTTGACAAGAGATATATCTTGCTTTTGTTTTATATATTGAATTTTTAAAATCACTAATCCCCAGAAGAAAGCTCACCTGAATCCCCACTTTGTTTAAATTTCATGTGGAAAGAGCTTTGACCCTTAACTCTTGGAACATTAGGCCATAGCAAAACAAACAAAAAACCCCTAGTAATTTCTATAAGAGGACCTTTCTTTTTAACCAGTGACCTGATTCAACTGGCTGTAAACCCCGTAATTATCACTAACTGATAGAAACTCGACAAAGAAAGTTTCAGCTTTTCACGATGGTGGAGAACATGGATGATATGTAAGAGGAAAAAAATAACATTATTCTTTACTTTCAGGGAGCTAGAAATTCTGGGAATATGTGAGATTGTGAAGTAAGGTAAATACGTGACCTTTTTGTCCCTTAACTGTTAGAATACAATGAGTTCTTTTTCTCTTGGTCTTTAACTTGGGTTAAGAGCTATAGGTTCAAAGAGGTGTTTGTTTTGAGGAGAGGCTCTCTAATGGGTCCAAAGTGTAACCCAGTCTGAGTGTGTGCTGGTTCAGAAAGTGCCTTGTTAGTGTCATTGTTTTCAGCTGTGGCAGCAAAATTTCTTTATCTTTGTTGTTCACCGGATTTTCGTGAGAATGATACTTTGAAAATTCATTAGACCGGTAATAACACAATGGCATTTAACCTGATACTCAGATGGCCCAATGCCCTCACCGCCCGGCTCTGTTCACACAGCTACACACCAATAAAGGGCCTTTTCATTCTATTCTTTGCCTGTTCTCTGAAAGCCACCATTAAGGGGTTTTTTTAGTCTCATGTCTCCTAACGACACATTTTTTTTAGCCCATAATAACTAATGTTTCTGGCCAGAACCCTGGTTTAATGGGAAGTTCATATGCATAGACTGGTCAAGTTGGATCAGGAGATAAAGTACAGCCCAGATTCCTCACTCTTGCTTGTGCCTGAGCTCCTAGCACAGGGCCTGGCACAGAGATACTCACAGATATCGTATGAATGCCTAAGTCACTGAAGCCACCAGCACGGCAGGATCACCAAACGTACAGCAGGAGGAGATGACTCAGAACTAAAAGCACAAGACTTACTTTTACTAGCTTCTGTTTGGTCTTTCAAAAAAAGATCTTCCTCAAAATTTGCACCTCCGCCTAAAAATCCAAAGTGCACCAATCGGTGAATGCTATCTGCTTACGTTTCTCCTGGTCTGCACTTACTTGGTCTCACTAGTTCTGTTGGAAGAGGTTTTATGTCTTTGTGGAAAATAATGAGGCAGAAATCTCTGTGCTTGTAGGTCCACGTTGAAGAGTTCATCATTCCTTTGGGGGCTAAGTTAAAGGCAGACACTCAATATGACCGTCATTCTGGGTGTTCTGAAACCTGGCCATTCTGGATGTTCTAAAACTAATTATGAGAATTTGAAAAGGTTAAATCACTCAGCTCTGTCTGTTTCCCATTCATGCATCGTTAGAATGGAAGGAAAAATAATTGAGATACTTATGGACATATTCCCCATCATCTCCTTTCCCCCTTTTCGTCAGCTACTCTTTCTCTGTCTTCTCAGAGAAGGAATGTGATAGGAGGAAGCAGAGAAGAGGGTAGCTTTTCCAGTATTTGAGTTGTAAAAGGGCACAGAAAAATATGGGAGGGATTTTGTTGAGGAAGAGCAAGGGTTCCCCAGGTTGCGAGAGAAAGCAGTGTCAGAAATGAGAGCTCCATGGGAAGTTGTCTTGTCTTGAAGAAAGGAGGCCCTGCACCAGCTCCTGGGCTCAGCCTGGACTGGGGAGCGGTGGAGGGGGATGAAGCTGGACAAAACTCCTATTACGTTGGTGAGGTGCAGAAGAAGAGATCAGTGTTTGCTCTCCCAGGGAGAACCTCAGAAAGTAGGAAAATCCCAGGGAAGAAGTGGCTTTGGAGAAGCTCACAGATGGCCCACTGGGATGGGAACAGCAGTATGCGTTCCAAGGGCCTGCGACTGACCTAGAAGTAGGTTAGTGACCCACCCAACCTGAAGATGGGGAAAAGAGAGAACACAAAGGTGAGTGGGTCAAATGGGGTGAGGGATGTCTCAGCAGATGATAAGTGTGAGCAGAAGTCTTGAGGATCAGATAGACTGCCCCCACCCCATAGACCCAACCCAACACTTGGATCTCTAGACGCCTCTGCAATTTAGATACAACTACAGGGAAAGGTTTGAGAGTATCTTAGAACTGACAGGTTTTTCTCTTGTCTTGCTAGAAAGTGGTATTAAAAGAGACATTAACGAGGGCACATGATGTAATGAGCACTGGGTATTATATAAGACTGAACTCTACCTCTGAAACTAATAATACAGTATATGCTAATTAATTGAATTTAAATTTTAAAAAAGTATTAAAAAAAGAGATTATGTTCAGTTGTAGAAAAACAAAGCTCTGTTTCTTATACACTTGTATTTGTAGGCCAAGATTTAAACCCATTACATTTAAGAAAAAAAGAATTGGCTAACATTTATTGAACACTCATCATGTGGTGTACCTGGCATCGTTTTAAGTGCTTTATGTGTGTTAATTCATTTAGAAGAGAGCTCCTTTGTTTATGAACTTTGATTTGATTTTTATAATGTCCTTATATAAGAACATTTAAAAAAATACTATAGTGTAGGGGCACCTGGGTGCCTCAGTCAGTTAAGCATCCAACTCTTGATCCCAGCTCAGGTCTTGATCTCAGGGTCATGATTTCAAGCCCCATGCTAGGCATGAAGCCTACTTAAAAAAAAAAATACTATAGTGTATTTCGTTTTTTAAAAATTGTATCTTTTTATTTATTATTATTATTTTTTTAGTAGGCTCCACACCCAATGTGGGGCTTGAACTCACGACCCTGAAATCAAGAGTTGTATGCCCTACCAACTGAGCCAGCCAGGTGCTGCACAATAGTGTATTTCTAACAAGAATAATTTCCATTTTACCATTTAGAGCTCGCTCATCTAAAAAGAGGTTTTTATTATGGATAAATTCTAACAAATACAAAAGTTACAGAATCCCATATACCCATCTTCCAAGCTTAATAACTATTAACCGTGAGCAATCAATCACGTTTCATATTTTGAATCAAATCTTAGAAATCATATCATTTTCTCTCTCTATATTCAGCATTTGTCTCTAAAAAATGAGGCTTCATTTCATGAAATCCAGTGTTTGAATATCCCCAATTGTCTCAAGACTTTCTTTTAACAGCATTGAAGTCAAGATCCACACAAAGTTCACACATGGCACTTGGTTGATAGGTCTCATGTCTCTTTTATTCTTTAGGTTTCCCTCTCCTCTTTTATTTTTTCCCTTGTATCTTATTTTTTGGAAAATCCATGTCACCTGTCTTGCAGATTTTTCCACATTGTGGGTCTTGCCGATCTCTGCCTCATCATTTAGCATATTCCCACGACCACTGCTGATTCCTGCAGTTCTTGCTAATCTTTAGTCTCATTTTTCTGACTCTTCACTCCATCCTTCCAGCTCTACATATACCTACAATATAATAGAGCCCTGACTAAAAACAAAACCAATTTATCACCAAGGTTTGTTGGTGGGAGGAAGTCATCTTTATTTTCAACAATTCTGAAGCTTTCACCGTGAAATCTAAATCTCACATGTTTTGCTGAATGAGAAATCCCCACTCCCACCCAACACTGTAGTCTAACCAGACATTTCTTTGCAGATGACTCACCACTTGTCTCAGAAATCTACGTTTAAACAAAGGTAAACATTAACGCACATAAAGCATTAATTTGTCTTGGCTTTTGTGTCATACTCCTGTGTTTCTAATTTCATTTTGTTTACCGGACAATGCCTGGTGCCCTGGGATCTGTGATATGCTAATCTGCTCCCCATTCACTGTGGGATTGAGGTCATCCCTCAGGGAACAGGCTTTCATCTGATTAGACATATTGAATAGCTGATTTATTTTCATTCTGGCCTCTGTAGAGAAGACAGACAGTGGGCTCTCCCTTGGGAGAAGGTGGGCCTGGTTCTAGCCAGCATTTGATACCTCACAGCTGAGAACTCTTGAAAACAAGGCATGCGGGAGGGAGGGTGTTGTGTTATATTCAGAGCAGGTGGTTGCAGTTTGCTGATCAGAGAAGCCCTCCTCAGGCTGACATACTGTAGTTCACATGTGTGAACGCTGAAAAGGTACTATTATTATTTTAGCTTTGACCTTGTGGGTGATGGTAGCATTGACTTAGAGCCACTCTTTTGGCCTCAAAGGTCTGTTATCGCTAATGCTCTTTAAAGCCTAACTGAACTGTTAGGTAAGGCGTATAGGTGCTAGGCGGATAACTATGTCCTTAAATTGACTTTGTTATAAATAATTCCCAGTTGCATATAGCTTCCTGTCTATTTTATCTTTTGGGAGAGTACAGTTATTTTTATTGCATCTGAGTTCCAGTTTATAACAAATGAATTTGCAAGCAGAAAAAAGCTTAGAGAAATGAAAACCCAGAACCATATTACTGGAGAAAGTAATTACTGGACATTTTGTGTTTGAATGTTCACTTTTGAAGAAAGATATTGGTGCACTCAGAAGCCGAAACTGGTGAATATTGCTGGACTCCTTAGGCGAGGAGGGATATCAGAAGCTTGTGAGTCCATCTAAAACCATTGTGAAAATGCCTTTAAAGATTGGAGGGAATGCAAAGGAGGCTGCTGGGGAAGTGGGGAATAATACTTTACAGGCTTGGAAGTTTACAAATGCTCTATCTTACATTTTCTCAATGGAACTTCATGACAACCTTGGGGAGTGGGATACTATGCCTATTTTTAAGAAACTAAATGAGGTAAAGGGAGAGTAAATGACTTGCCCAAGATCACAGAGTCAATAAGTAGCAGCATTTGAAAGTAGGTCCTTGGAGACCCTTTGCATGTCCCCACACCACAAGACTTCTGCACTTCACTGGCTCAGCCTCCTTCCCCTCCCCCTGCCTTTCCCA
Organism: Mirounga leonina; assembly: GCF_011800145.1. Taxonomy (NCBI): domain Eukaryota; kingdom Metazoa; phylum Chordata; class Mammalia; order Carnivora; family Phocidae; genus Mirounga; species Mirounga leonina. The sequence goes on from NW_023270447.1 coordinate 24,316,515, forward strand.
CTGCTTCCCAGTGGGCTCTGAGCTGCCTTTTCTGGTTTCTGGAAGGATGACAGGAAGTGGTTTTCTGTCCTCACTTTGTCTGGAAATACTGCTTAATATCAATCTGTTGACTTAACAAGGTATGCTTGGGCAAGCTGTTTCTCCTCCCTGGGCTTCATCCTTAATCCTTAAGATTTCATCTACTTGTTAAACGCTCTATGTTTTTATGGAAGCTTTTTTGTTTTGTTTTGTTTTGGTTTGGTTTGTTTTTTTATTTTATTTTTTATTAACATATAATGTATTATTTGTTTCAGGGGTACAGGTCTGTGATTCATCAGTCTTGTTTTTAAATGAAAACTTAAAGCAAATGAAAATAATAGCTGCCATTTCTTGAGCACTATTTGGAATTAGGGACTGCATCAAATCTCTTACAGGCATTGTTGCCAACCCAGGACAGCCCTGCAACATTGACTGTATTTTGGGGTAAGGCTGTGGAGCCACGGAGAAACTCTGTGGCTGCTCTCTCCAAATCTAGGCACCCCCACCATCTCTCTCCTGAACCATCGCAGTAGCCTCTCAATTGGTCTTCTTGCTTTCACTTTCCCAACGCTCTTAGCCAACCAAAGCCCAAACTCTCAACCACTTCCCTCCTCCAGACTCTCTGGTAGTCAGAATAATGCCTCTCACCCCCAAAATGCCTCTATTCTAATTCCTGGAACCTGTGAAATTGTTACCTTATGTGGCAAAAGGGACTTTACAGGTTTGATTAAGTTAAGGAACTTGAGGTGGGGAATGGCCTTTTGGCCGATTACCCTTGATTATCTGAGTGGGCACAGTGTCGTCACAAGGGTCCTGATAAGGCAAAGAAGGTGGACTGGTGAGGGCAGGGTGGGAGACAGGGGGAGGTCAGGGAGGGATATGAAGATGCTAGGCTGCTGGTTTTGGAGATGGAGGAAGGAGCCACAAGCCAAGAAATGCTGGCAGCCTCTAGAAGCTAGAAAAGGCAAGGAAACAGACTCTCACTAAAGTTTACAAAGGAAGTATGGCCCTGTTGACACCTTGATTTTAGCTCCCTGAACCCATGTTGGGTTTCTGACTTCCACAACTATAAGATAATAAATGTTTAGGGGCGCCTGGGTGGCTTAGTCGTCAAGCATCTGCCTTCAGCTCAGGTCATGATCCCAGGGTCCTGGGATCGAGCCCCGCATCGGGCTCCCTGCTCTGCGGGAAGCCTGCTTCTCCCTCTCCCACTCCCCCTGCTTGTGTTCCTTCTCTCGCTATCTCTCTCTCTCTCTCTCTCTCTCTGTCAAATAAATAAATAAAATCTTAAAAAAAAAGATAATATTTATTGTTTTAAGTCACTAAGATTCTAGTGATTTGTTACAGCAGCAATAAGAAACTAAGACATACTCTCTACATACTAACACATACGTACACTCCAAGCTCGTGCTGGCTTTGGGGCCTTTGCATTTGTTCCCTCTGCCTGGACTTCTCTGCCCTAAGATTTTAGAATGACCATTCTACCTGAAGAATCCTGCCTGCCTGTCACTCTCTGTCACATACTTTATTTTTGTTGTATTATTAAGACCATCTGAAGTTACCTTCTTAACTAATTTGTTTCCTTTTTGTTTCACCCAACAGCAAGTATAAGCTCCATGAGAGAAGTGTCTTATCTGGCATTTTTGTTGCTATATGCCTGATGTCGGGGACATTGTCACACAGTGTCCCTCTGTTTCACTGTAGACAGTAGGCAATTTTGGAAGAAGGTTAGGAAAAGAAGTAGCAGAACATGTACACAGACTCAGGTCAGTTATCTTCTCAATATTTATAAGATGGAACTATTTCCAAGCCACCTCCTTTCACTCTAGATGGTTTCTTCTGGAAACTTGCCAGATTTGGAAATGAGGGAGAAGTGAAAATATCTCACCGTGCCTTTCTCTTTATGGTTGCCATTTTGTTAGTTTCCAATTGGGGAAAAGAATGGATCCATTTTAGAGGTCCTTGTTGACTACAGCACTCTAAGGCTTTACTCTGTATACAGAGTAAATTCAATATTTATATTCTATTTTTGTAATTAGAAAACTTGAATGTCCATTTAGCTCCTTTCCAAGGGGTCACATCTAAAGAATAATGAAATTCAAGTAATTTCTTACAAATAGAGATTTCTCTCCTCTCCCCACTTGTATGAATATTAACAGAAACAGTAATGCCATGCATTTACATGGAGTAACATGGATCTTCTAGAACATGTCTTCTGACATTTGTCAGGGAAATATGGGTGTCAGTCTTTCATAGATGTCAATGAATTGTCCTAGGGTATCTCAAAGAGCTGGGAAATGTTAACAAGCGGAAGGGTGGCTTGGCTCTGAGGGCCTAGGGCAGAAGTTAGCAAAGGCATTCCCCAATCTCAGCATCATAGTAGTTGACCTAAGTGAGAGGTGAGGGAGGTGTAGAAGAGAAGGAGAAATGGCCCCAGGCATACCAGGCATATAGCACTCACCACTGATAGCTTCCCAGGGGAAGGAGTACTGTCTCTTTATGAGTCCCTCCATCCAAAATCCCATGAATGGATCTCACTGGGTTCTGTGCCTGTCCCTTAACCAACTGCTATGGCCAGAGGGTGCAGTACTCGGTACTCAAGAGTACTGTAGGAGTCGAGACCGGGTCTCATGCTTACCTCCAAGTTTAGGGTCCGAATCAGTGCCCCTTAACTGCTTCAAGGAGAGCTGGGGAGAAGTGCTTTCTTAAGGGAAACAAGATATTGTTACCAGAAAAAGAAATAGATGCTGGGCAGGCAAAAGCAATATATGTCCTCTACCTTCCCCACTTGCTAAAGGTGGAGTTTCAGGCACCAAGACTTGGATAAGGGAGATATTTTTGAAGTGCTTTTTTTGGGTCCTCAGATAACACCATATTACCACCAACCTACTTAAAAAGCATTAAAGAGCCATCTGGCCTGGGTTTGACTATTCTATCCATATTGCTTGCAGTTCTAGCTTAAATCCCTTGGCTTGTAAATCAGGTAGCAGCATTTAAATATGCTGAATTCTGAAAATGTTGAGATTATAAATAGTTCATCATATTTTATAAATGCAAACAGCAGTTCTGAGAACTTTAGCATCTCAAGACCTCCAGCAGGGTTTATGGATGTTCCTGTCTTATTTTGTTTGTTTTTTATAGTTTAAAAAAAAGAGGACATTTTACTATCAAAAATTATTCTTATACTAAACAAAACATATAGCAAAACTTTCTGGACAAATAAAAACTTCAAATGCTTACTTTGGTTTCTTTCTTGTTTTTTAAAGTGATCTCTACACCCAACATGGGGCTCCAACCCACGATCCCAACCAGCCAAGCACCCCTGCTTGCTTTTGTTTCTTAAGACTGTGTTCATTTGAATATTTCAGAATGTATTCATGTTTTTTACTGCCTATACTATTTTTGTGGAAAGTGTGTCAAATTTAAAGTGAGTTATATTTAAGGTATTATTCCTTATACAAATGAAAAGTGAAGGGTATTAATTGTATTGCTGTGATTGTGTCTCATGTGTTGCCGATTTGCAACCTAAATTAGATCCCTCTTATCTTTTTCTGAATTTTACCTTACAGGGCCCTTGCTTAATATTATTTTATATTTTATTTTTCATTATTTATATTTTATGCATTGTAGATGATTGGACGAGGTATTGAAATTTATTTCACAGACTCTGCTTTGGTGACAGAATAAAATTGTAATCCAAATATAATACAATCATGTCTCCTACGATTTGTCTGCCAGCCACTTTTCCAGGTTCCTATTCCACCTTAAGAACTACATTACAGGTATCTATTGTTTTGATTTATCCTGCATCCCTTTATCTTTGGTAACAGCACCAGCCAGTTTCACTGCTCCTCCTTTACTCCACATGGTTCTGGTGGGATGGCTGATTGTGGTAACACTGACTCTAGGGGAGGATTTTAGTAGTGGTCCAGGCTTGTGTGGTTGACCACAGGCCTTAGGACATAGTGATTGGTCCAAGGTGGGCACATCACCTAAGCTGAAACAATCAAGATCTCTTCCCAGAATTTCCTGGAATAGATACCATTCTCACCTCTTTTGGGGGGCAAGCAATAAGATAGTGCCCAAGAGCTACTGGCATCCATGTTCCCTACCTCATGGAGAAATCTTGTCTGCAGTAGAATAGAATGGGGTCAAATGTACTGGAGGAGGACAAGGTGAGAGAAGGAGACAGAGAATGTAGGCAAATATTTTTTCAAGACAATATAATGGACACAATAAAGGGCCAGGAGAGGTGAGAGTATATTTGTTTTTTTAAAGATTTTATTTATTTGAGAGAGAGAGTGTGTGAGCGGAGGAGGTGCAAAGGGAGAGGGACAAGCAGATTGTGCACTGAGCATGGAGCCTGATGAGGGGCTTGATCCCATGACCCTGAGATTATGACCTGAGTCGAAATTGAGTGGGGGCCGCCTGGGTGGCTCAGTTGGTTAAGCGACTGCCTTCGACTCAGGTCATGATCCTGGAGTCCCAGGATCAAGTCCCGCATCAGGCTCCCTGCTTGGCAGGGAGTCTGCTTCGCCCTCTGACCCTCCCCCCTCTCATGTGCCCTCTCTCTCTTATTCTCTCTCTCTCAAATAAATAAAATCTTAAAAAAAAAAAAAAAAGAAATTGAGTGGGATACTTAACCGACTCAGCCACCCAGGCGCCCTGAGAGCATATTTTTAAATTTTATTTTATGTTATGTTAGTCACCATACAATACATCATTAGTTTTTGATGTAGTGATCCATGCTTCATTGTTTTCGTATAACACCCATTGCTCCATGTAGTATGTGCCCTCCTTAATACCCATCACTAGGCTAACCCATCCTCCCTCCCCCCTCCCTGCTAACACCCTCAGTTTGTTTCTCAGAGTCCATAATCTCTCATGGTTCATCTCTCCCTCCGATTTCCCCCATTCATTTTTCCCTTCCTGAGAGCATATTTAAAGAAGTAATTATAATGCAAGACCATGGACTCTAAGCTAGGTAAGGAGGGAGTGAGAATCTGAAGAATGGAGATAAACAGTGAAAGGACAGTAGGGTCAAATGAACAAAGTGTCTAGTGGAGTAGAAGAATGGTTTGAGCTGACGTATAAGAAGGTACATGCTGGAAATATAAAAGTAATATGCTTGAAACTGAGATAACTGAGGGGTCCAGTTGTAAGTGACAGGGACTAAGGATAACCGTGGTTTGGTGGCTGAAGTGGTGTGGCAGAAGAAATGGTCACTGCAAAGAGAGAGGTTGAGGAATGGAGAGGCCAGGAGATTGGATGGACCATTCATGTAGGAGAATGGAAGAGAGAAGGACAGCAAACCTGGTGTTGAAATCTCCAAGAACTGTGTGGGAGTGACCGGGAGGACGGGAGAGGGCCAACGCAAGGGGGTCTGGAGGGAGGTGCAGTCTGATGGCATCGGCTTCAGAGCAGCTGATCGCGGAGAGCAAGGAAAGGACCACGGTTTGCAAGTGTCAGGGAGAAGCAAGAAGGGTACCCGTACCACCTTCTGGCCCGGTGGTACATGGCGTGTGAGAGGAAGTGGCTGCCACGCATGAGGGCTGCAGGGAATTCAGTGTCCTCAGGGAAAAGCCAGGTTTCCCTCCGAGCCAGAAGGTGAAGGGACTGGTCAGAGAAGAGTGTGGGTATAGGGGACTTTTCTGATGACAGAGCCATGTGGGGATTATGATTTGAGTGGTGAATTTGCCCTGGGAAACTTGGGCATCTTGAGGTCACCAAATAAACACTTAGACAAGATGGGGTACCCTGGTGGGAGCTTAAAGGGAGGGGATAATTAATTCTAATTATTCTCAGAACTTGACTCAGGCAGCTCTTAGATGAGGAGAGAACAAGAATTAAATTCACTGGAATCCAGTTGATCCAATAATGCTGTCCATCCTTCTTCCTTAACAGCTGGAGTTGGCCCCCTTCCCATCCCTACTGATTCTGTCCTGACTTAGGTCCTCATTACTCCTTCCCTGGGTTATTATGGTTGCCCCCTAACAGGTCTCTCGCTGATCTTGCCTCTCTCTAATCCATTCTCCACATCTCTGCTAGAGTGTCTTTCTAAGTCACTCATTTAATCAGGCACCTTCTCTGCTCTAAACCTGCTGAGTGCAGCTCTAAATGCTTCAAGATAAGATCCAAACTTCTTGGCATGGGAACGACTCTCAAGGAGTTGACCCTTGTTCTGTCCTGCAGCCTCATGGGGCCCAACTGTCCCACAGGCTCGGGCTGTTCCCTTTGTCTGCAATGCTCAGCCCCCCCTTTTCACTTGATTATCTTATATTCATTCTTTTAAAATAGAATTCAAATCTTTGAAAGAGTATACAAGAAAATGGCCATCCTGGTTGTTCTGAGGAGGGAAACTGTGCAGCCTGGTGGGGTGGGGGTGGCAGGTAGAAGGGAAACCTTTCATAGCATGACCCTTTGTACATTTCAGATTTTATACTATATGAATGCTTTGCCTCATCTTTAAAAGTAATGGAATTTAGGAAAAACTTAAAGCATCAAACGGACCAAAAAAAAGATACATGTAAGTGTTTCCTCGCCTGTGAAGTCTTCCCCAAATGGATGCTTCCCTCCATTGAGCTATCACTGTACTTTCCATGTTCCTCTAGCAAAGTGTTTATCATTCTATATTGTAATAATCTCAAACAAGTAAGCGGTCTTCATACTATCATAGCCTAGAAGCTCCCGGAGGAAAGGGACTCAGTCTTACTCACTTTTGAATCTCTGAGACCTTGCACAGCTCTGGTATATAACAGGTGCTTGGTAAAGGTTTGTTAAACTAATGAATGACTAGAACTTCTATGCAGAAGGGAAACAAAAGATATGGAAATAATCCTGGTTATTTTACAAATGATTATATCAGACCTAGAGACGTTATTTATTAAGGATTGGTAGCAGAATAAAATTAAGAATCCAAGGAGTCTAATTTTGGCCCTAGAATAAATTATAAGACTTGCACTTTAAGATAGCCAACATGGTGTAAATTGTATCTAGTTATTTGACCTGAGGCCCTGGATTTTCAGGAAATTTCTTATTTTTCAGTAAACTGCTGGTTTAGCCTCTGAAGGACACTTATATGTCTCAGGTCATGGGTCCTAAATTTGGCTTCAGAAATCATATAACCTGAGCAGCTCGTAAATTTGGCTTTAGAAATCGTATAACCTGGGGCGCCTGGGTGGCCCACTCGTTTGGGTGTCTGACTCTTGGATTCGGCTCAGGTCGTGATTTCGGGGATCGATCTCTGCGTCGGGCTCTGTGCTCGGCGACGGGTCTGCTCGTCCCTCTCCTTCTGCTCCTCCCCAACTCATGCTCTCTCTCTCTCTCAAATAAATAAATAAAATCTTTTTTAAAAAATCATATAACCTAAGTAGCTCATAGGCCAGGCTCATATTGACAGAACTCACAGGAAAATCTTGTAGTACATTTCTTTATTTTAAATGTGGTCTTGAAAGCTGTGTTTTATGTTATGTTTTCCTCAAACACACAGTGTGGTGGGCATAGCTGTACCCAGTGTCTGTAGAGATGAAGAACAGCATGGAGCAAAGTGCCCACATCAACTCAGAGTGGTATATTCAGTTCTCATTTGTTCACATTTATTTGCTGACTGTCCAGGGCATAAGAGTAGTGACCAATTTTATTTTATTTTACATAGCAGTCATGTTTTTATGTGTAAAATGGTAGTGTTAGTGATTACCTGGACCAGATTTTAAGTGCCCTAGGGAGATCTCCTGGGACTTCATGATCGGTGGTCTTCACACTTTGTGCTCACATACCTCCCTAAAATAATTTTGAAAAACTTGTGTCCCTCCCACATTTTTATGTTGCCATCTATAATTTTTCGTCATAAACTTGCAATGGGTGTGGTTTCCGGTGTATTGCAATTCCTGAGATGTTAAAGTTGTTTAAAGAGTTTAAATCCCACATAATTTGTTACCTAACATTTTTCATTTAAATATATATAAACTAGGCCTTCTTTAAAACAGTCAGAAAATTTACATTTTTCCTTCTTCTTGAACTCATATTTTTACTCTATTTTCCCCCACAGAATGGTTTCTCATTGTGTATTTTCATGCTTGAAAAATTTTTATTGATCATTACATCATTCTGCATAGTGGACATTTTAACTACATATTTACATAATTTTACTCCCTGTGATTCTAGGTTCCAGGTGTTAAAAATGTCTCTGGATGGAGTTATCACTAAGATTATTAGTTGTACACAATTGATCAAACGGTGGCTATATTAAAAATTGATAACTACCTTGAAACATAAAAAATAAGATTTTATTGGAAATGCATGTGTGAATGAAATGGAAGGGGCTTTTTCTTTTCCAGTGGATTTGTGGATGAATATTATTTATATTCTGAGTGTATTATTGAGATCTGCTCCAATTCTATTCTTTGACACTGTATAGATAGAAATGCTGAGGTACTTTGTTCACAGAAATAAGTAGATGGGACTGGAAGGAACTGCTGTAGTGGTGTTACCCAATTCTTTGACTTCCCCATTATGTGCCCAAAGTCATGTGATGATCTAGCATTTGAATTAATTTTAATGCTCTGTCAGGCGACAGTTGTGTTCGCCACTCATCATAGTTATCTCTTCCTTAACACTAACACGGGGCTTCTAATTTTCCATGTTTTGTACAACTGGGCCAAGGCACCATAGGAAGGAGTGGGATCTGTAAGAATGACTTTCTTTCGTTAAGTAGAAAAATGGCAATTGTGGGAAGGGGGTAGAAAAGAGGCCCAAGCCTGTTCTCAGGCATATACATTTTAGGAAAGTATAGAAATTGAGGCCAGGGAATTGATTCCCTTCAAACTACCCATGCTCTGTACCACTTGGAGAATCCCCCTGTACATGGGCAGAGGGTGGTGATCCCAGTTTAAAAATTACTCTTCACTAATAAGCAGGCATTGGAACAAAAATGATTGGACAGCACCAGAGATTAAGGCGGTCCTAAGAGGTTGGTAATGACATAGTGCTTAAGGGAAGGAGCCCTGTGAACCCCAGCTCTTAAATGTACCTGCTGTGTGATTTTGGACAAATTATTTAACGTCTCCCTGCTTAATTCCTGATTTGGAAATAAAGGCAATAATGATACCTGCCTCATAGGGTTGTTGTGAGGATTAAATCAATTCATGTGCAAGGCACTTAAAAGAATGCTTGACAAATAGTAATCACTCAGTAAATAATCGGCCTTAATACTAGGAAATGATTAAATATGACATGAAAATGAGGGTGATAACTCCTGAGTAAGTTAAAATTTAATACTTTGCTATTACTGAAGTGAACAGGTTTAATTGGTAAATTAGTGGGAAGTGAAGTTTCCACAGCAAGTATGTGGCAGAGCGAATATTCTTGCTCAGAGTTTGCACTCTTAACAATCAGGCTGTGCTGCTTTTTCCAAACACAAGTGCAACAAAAATAAATGAAAAAAGAAAGTGGATGAGTTGTAAAGTTATTCTCCCGAGGTCAAAGAGCAGCCTTATGTTAGGCAGAATTTATAATATGCTTATTTGCAGCGTGGAATGAAAAATGTTTGATATGTTCTCTCCTCGTCTTCCATAAGACAGAAAAGTTCCATTATTTCCATCTAGGACACAACACCTCCCCCCTACACATATACTTATTACTAAATATATCATCCAACTTTTGGTGCTTAGAGGTTTGGGGGTTTTGCCTTGCTACTTGTTACTGGGGCCTCAGACAGATCATGTTCATCAGTTTTATCTTTGTTAAATAAAAATTAGAGGGTTTTTTCAATATTATTTTATTTCTTCGGTATTTCTAATTGCCCCCTCCCTCCACCCCATTCTAAATTTGGGTTTTATGTTTGATAGCATATACCATAAGTTGAAAAACACAACAAAGAGCTTGAAGCCCTTCATTTGAATAACATCGACTTCAGGAACAGCTGCTAAGATAAAATAAATCCAAGAGAGCTCAGCAACCAAAATGCAATTGCTTTTCTTTTTAAAGGGACAGGCAGATTCACATGTGATTTTTCAGTCTTAAGCTGTTACTTGAAATCAATACCATATTTTAATTGATATCAGAGTTTTTCAAATATGAAATTTGATGTGGGCAGTTTACCCAGCATATAGAGGATTCTATTCCACTATATTTCAACTTGAGCAATTATTTGAAGACATCATTGATAGAGGTTTATAAAGCCGGAGATAAAATCCATCAGGAACCAAGCCTCCAGATTTCTTCTTCACCGAGAATGCAGGAAAAGAAATTTTGTCTAGCAAGATATAAATAATGAAATCAAAAGGAAGTTTAAAAGTAAGATAAAATTGAAATACTAGTTGCAGAATAAAAAGATATGAAGTATTTTGTTGATTGCCACACTCAGCCTCCTGTTATGATTCATATTAGAGAAAACTCTTCATTACAATAGCTATGCAAAAGTCTGGGTTTTATTTTTTATTTTTTTAAAAGGTTTTATTTACTTGTTTGAGAGAGAGAGAGCGCGCACGAGCAGGGAGGAGGGGCAGGTAGAGGGAGAGGAAGAAGCAGGCTCCCAGATAAGCAAGGAGCCTAACGAGGGGCTTAGTCCCAGGACCCTGGGATCATGACCTGAGCCAAAGGCAGATGCTTAACCGACTGAGCCACCCAGGCTCTCCAAGTCTGGGCTTTACATGATAATATGGTAAAAGTCTTCTAAGGATACCCAGCATATTAAAATATGATCTTATAAAATGGATAATGATAGATTATTTGTTCTGTAAGGATGTCGTTTGCCATACAAAAAGATTTATCATAATTTTCTTTGAAACACCTGGTTTCACTAGGACCTTTAGAATATGATTTGATTTCTAAATGAATTATTTACACATGACTTTTCCTGAAAAATATCTATCTAAATATCTAAAGCAAGTACTAGGAAGAAAATAGTGTTGTCTAAAAATTTCAGAATAGCAAATCATTTTGTGAAAAGTTGTATTTCTCAAGATGCTTTAATCTTTCTGGCCTAGTTAAATTAGAAAAGAAAGAAAATATACTTTAGAAAAATGTTGATGTCCTAGATATATATTTATAACTCAAATTATAGAAACTGTTCTACATTTTTCCCGCTTCTTTAATTATTCTACTCCATCAGTCCTTTGTTAATAACTCCAATGCTTCATTTTTCACTTACTTTTTTGTTCACTTGACTGTTTCCACTTGTGAGACTTGAATGCATTTGTACCAATAAAATGAAATATCATACCATCTGGTCACTTTATTCGAGTACTATCAGATAGGATGCTTTTGGCGGCAAGTAACAATCTAACTAGAAGTGACTTAGACCACAAAGCATTTATTGTTTACTAAATTGAATGTCCAGGGGAAAGAAGCCCCCGTAATGTCAACATGGACCTAGGCAACTGGGCTAGTCTTTCAGCCCAGAAAGTCTGACTCAAGAACCTCTGGTACACTCTACTTCTTCCCTACAATACTTAGACTGTCATTGTTCTGTCTTCCTGGGAGACTCTGAGTTCCTGTTGTGAGCAAGGACCTTACATCCCTCAATGCTTGGCACATGGTAATCATTCAATAAATATTCATTGAACCATTGAGGAAAATTTCAAGTACGTGGAGGGAGACTAGGACTATGTGAAATAAAAGGGTGCGTTGGTGCAGAATTAAATCAGCTAGAACTATTCAAGTTAATGCTGGATTTTTGTGCTCTGTGGTTTTTAAATAGGTTTCAGTATAACTAAAAAGCATTTGGGGTCATTTATAGTCCCTCTCCTACTTCCTTGAAGGGTCTTTTGTTGTGTGATCAGTGCTCTGGGTTTAAATTTGCAAGTTTAGAAGAGTAAAAGGAGCCAAATTGCTCTGAGAAAGGTTTAGAAGTCACTGTAGTCAGCAAGGTTAGGTTTGTGCATGTGTTTGTATATGTACTGGAGGGGCCGGGGCCGGGGGTGGTGTTGTTGAGCAAAAACAAGGTGGCTGAAGGAGACACCCAATGGAAGATATGTATGATTGGTAACTTTTAATTTTTGTATTTTATTATTTTTTAATTCCAATAAAGTTAACATACAGTGTTACATTAGTTTCAGGTGTACAATATAGTGATTCAACAATTCTGTACATTACTTAGTGCTCATCATAATAGGTGTACTCATTAATCCCCTTCCCCTATTTTACCCATCCCCCCAGCCACCTCCCTCTGGTCTTCTATAGCTGAGAGTCTGTTTTTTGGTTTGTCTCTTCTTTTCTTTGTTTTGTTTCTTAAATTCTACATTTAAGAGTGAAATCATATAGTATTTGTCTTTCTCTGACTGACTTATTTCACTTAGCATTATACTCTCTAGGTTCATCCTTATTGTTGCAAATGGCAAGATTTTTTATGGCTGAGTAATATTCCTATATATCTATATCTATATATATATATATATATATATGCCACATCTTCTTTATTGATTGGTGAGTTTTTAAAAAGTGAAGTGTTATACGCTGTGTGATGAGACCCCGTAAGTTTTCAGTAGAAATATAAAAGTCATATACTTAGTATGACTGGATGTTAAAGAAGATGAGTTTGTGTCAATGACTTGTATGGTCTATGTGTTTTACATCAGAATTCAGGACAGTCCCTCTTCATGCTCAAAATGCTCAAAATGATTGCCCAGTGTGTGTGTGTGTGTGTGTGTGTGTGTGTGTGTGTGTGTTACATGTGTTTGCTGCATTTACTAAAGGAGGTATACTTCCCTCCTGGAAATACAGGGTTTGAGAACTACTCTGGTTGATACCTTACCACCTTTCTATGATAGTATCTTAACAACTGTTTGAGTGATTTATGCATAATTGAGTTTTACATGGCATATTTTAAAATTAACAAATCGATTTTGGACTAATGGAGAGTTGGAAACCAAAGTGTTAAGAGCTTAATAAAATTCACCTGACATCCTTGCTCAAAAAAAACCCTTTCAAACAAAAAATACTAGAGTAAAACACTCAGCTGACCAGACAAAAATCTAAAGCACTAAGTATGGGATACCTGGAAGATGATCAGGCAACTGTCTACTGTTCTGTGTGTTTGTGGGTGGCAAGGTGGGGTGGGCAGGTTATGTGCAGGGATAGTTTTCTTTTCTGGAAGTTTTCACCTCGGTGGAGATGAAAGGAAAAGGGGACTGCAATGGTCTGTTTTCCTGCAAACGCACCAGTACTTTGTAAGTGGCATAGGACTGTCATTTCAAGCTGGACGACTACTGGCCAAAATCCAAAGGGATTGGCCAGAAATAAATCATCTTTGGAAATGCAGCATGATGCAGAAATTCAGTCAGATAGCTAGGGGGACCATGCCTAGCCAAGTATAACACCACCTTTTAGAAGTCAGAAAGCCGGGGTGCCTGGGTGGCTCAGTCATTAAGTGTCTGCCTTCGGCTCAGGTCATGATCCCAGGGTCCTGGGATAGAGCCCCACAAGGGGCTCCCTGCTCAGCGGGGAGTCTGCTTCTCCCTCTCCCACTCCCCCTTCTTGTGTTCCCTCTCTTACTGTGTCTCTCTCTGTCAAATAAATAAATAAAATCTTAAAAAAAAAAGTCGGAAAGCAGAGCTGGTGGTCTGGTCTCTGCCTTTCACCAGGCTAGCTGAGTGAAGATGGCCCCAAGGCCTTACCCCAGCTCTTTCTCCTCTATGGAGTGCTCCCACACCATCCCAGCCCACAAGGAGGACTCTGAAGTCTCTTGGGCCTTGAAATCTGTCCTACCCTATTTTGCAGTTAATTACAAACAGCCTTAAATTATCTCGTAAATAAGATGAGGCCACAGATAAGAGAGTTATTAGTACAATACCCAGTAAGACCTCGTTTATTCATTCTGCCACCCTGGAAAGGTAGTCCTGGCCAGAACAGCAGAATTAATAAAAGTGTTGCCATTAAGGAGAAGTGACTCAGCCCATCTTCTCATCTGTTAGAGCATACAGGCTCTGACAAGAAATATTCTCCTCTAGGTCCAGAAATTGTTGTGGTTATTGAAATAATCCAGATGGTATGAATTGCTACAGAAAGCCTTTCTAAGTTGGTCCATTACTATCCAGATTTGAATATACACATTAGGAGAAGCTGCATGACCTAAATGTTTGCTGTGGTATGTGAAACACTGGTTTCTAAGGCACACATATGAGTAACTAGGGAGTGGATTATTAACTTAATACATATACTAAAGTCAGAGCCTATTTATTTCAGCAGAAGGAAAATATTTTAAAATTACAGGAAGTCATACTTGTAAAAATCTCATGTATAACAGAAGCTAATGAAATGTGAAGCAGATGTTCCTTCCCTCCTATCTACCTCCCTCCCAGTCTCACAATTAATAGTTTGGTTGGCAACCCTCCAGTGCAGGCACGGAGGGGCTGGGGCTGCAGAGACAAGCACTACCAAAGTCACTGTCTTCGTGGGGTTTGCATGCTTGTGGGAGGAGACAGACCGTAAGCAAGGAAACAGGTCAACAAATAGAACAAAGCCTGGAAAGCTTACTTTATATATGACACTGGGGTCTGAATGATGAAAAAGAATCAGAGTTTAAACCTTTGTGGGAAGAACCTTCTAGGCAGACTGAATGGCAGGTTCAAAGGGGCCAGAGGACCAAGAAGGGGACTTCTATGGCTCTGGCCATTTATGGGCCAAAGTGAGATTTCCAAGAGGGGGATGGGGGACAGATCATGTGTGTACGATTGGCTATGAAGTTTAATTTCATGCTAAGTACAATGAGAGGCCATTAAAGGTTCTTAATTGGGGTGGGGGGCAGAAAGGAGCTGATTTTCATTTTTGAAAGACTCTAATGTAGTAGGGGCAAGAAGTCTGCAGACAGTTTGAAAGTGATTCATTCACATATACACACAAGCATATAGTTTTAAATATATATATATATATATATGCTTTTCCTGCAACTTTTTATTGGTGTACATTTTTAGAACTCTTTCTCTTTGAAAGTATGTTCAGAGTCAGTTTACTGTTTTAGAATATCAAACACATCTTGTTTTTTGACCTTTCTCTATCTCCCCAAATGTAGTAACTTAGTTGGAAAACACACGTTTGGCATTTTTAACATGGCTCCAGAAAGTGTTCATCAGATTTGGCTCTCAATAACTTTTGGATTGTTCCAAAACTCAGGTTGATTCTTAAAGAAAGAATTCTTTTCAACAAATTCAGTGCCTACTGATGTGATACCTTTTTTTTTTTTTAAAGATTTTATTTATTTATTTGAGAGAGAGAGTCAGAGAGAGAGAGCACAAGAGGGAGGAGCAGGAGAGGGAGAAGCAGACTCCCTGCTGAGCAGGGAGCCCGATGCGGGACTTGATCCAGGGACTCCAGGATCATGACCTGAGCCGAAGGCAGTCGCTTAACCAACTGAGCCACCCAGGCACCCTGATGTGATACCTTTTGAGCAGCATCAATGGACTAGGTCATCTATGCAGCCCGCCAAGGTGATTACTTTGAAATGAAAAACATTCATTTGAAGTTTTGTTATTTATTTACCAAATAAGTATTGAGCACCAACCACTAAGTACCAGGTACTGTTTTAGGCACTGGGGATACATCAGTGAACAAGCATGCGAGCAGTCTGGAGATAGGCAGAGCCAGGACAGGTTAATTCAGCCACTCAGTGATGTCCGGGTTCTGGGTTGCTTTTCCTGTATTTTTCTTGTTCTTCTCTCACTATTGTGGGATGTACCATAACAGCTCCAAACATGTCTTGCTCACTGGAGGATGGCCAAGGAAAGAGGTAAGGAAAAGACTTCTGGGTTCTCAGGGATAAAACTCTTCCCCCAAAGTCCAATATTCTCCCACTTCACATTATGTACTCACCAGAATTAAGTCATATGCTCAGCTCCTAAACTGGTGGTCAACAAAGGGGGACAGAGTATCAAGACAGGTGTAGACCAGTGGTTCTCAAAGTGTAATCTTAGGAACCCTGGGGCGGGGGACATTGCCAACACCCTTTCAGGGAGGGTGCAGTCAAACCAATTTTAATTATAATGCTAAAATGTTATTTGCCCTTTTTACTGCCATTCTCATATGAGTGTATAGTGGAGACGGCCTAAAATAGTACAACAGATTGAATTCAGCAGATATAAAAATCAAACTGCCTTCCATTAGACCAGACATTAAAGAAATCTACAAACTTTTAAAATTATGACATTCTTTACTATATTGGAGGAAAATAGTTATTTTCCATAAAAATGTGTCATTTATATTAAGGTGTAATTTTTATTTTTTAAATAAACATTTTAAATTTAATTTCTACTATGGTAAATATCAATAGATATAACCCATATGAACAAAAGCTCTTTGAGACCCTCAATCATTTTTAGGAATGGAAAGGGTTCCCTGAAACCAAAAAATTGAAAACTGCTGTTTTTTGTTTTTTGTTTTTGTTTGTTTTTTTTTTCAGACAGATCGGATTCATCCTTGGGGGTGGGGGCGGTTCTGAAATTTCCAGAGCTCACCTCAGCCTTACCCAAACGTTCTTAGAATCCAGCTGTTAGTGGTTAGATCACAGAAGGGTGTGCCAGATGCTACTTACCGAATTGACAATCAAAAAGGCAGTGCTCTTCGAAGAGCGAGCACTGCGTTTTGATTGTCAGGGGAAATGGTCAAAATGAAGCCTTGTTATGTCAAGAAAAAACGGTGACATTAAGTTGTTTCCTAAGATGGGAAGGGGTGTGGAATTTTGAGGGGTGGACAGTGGAAATTTCAAAACCCTTCTTGGGAGCAGGAGTAACTCCCTTCTGCCCCCATCAGTAGCCTAGGTTAGGGAGTTAGGTAGTCACTGGTAGTATTTGGTTTCCTCCTCCCCACTAGCCCTGCGCTCATAGCGTCTTTACGAAGATGGACCCCTACCAGCCTCTTTGGCTATCGTTCATCTATGCTTACCAGCATCTAGCCAGCCTCCTGATGGCTTAGGCCAAAAGCAAAGAGGAGGATTTCATTGGACTCGGAAGTTGTCACCATGGCGTGCTCATTTTCTATCTCGATATTTCATCCAGGATTGGGGGTCTGTGCGTGTAAACTGGGGGCGGGGGAGGTGGGAGCCGTACTCCGTCCCTTGTTCTTCAGTGTTAATATTTCTTGTTTTTGTCACATCCTATTTAGGTTTCAAAGTGTCTCAGGAGCCTCCTTAAAATACCAAACCTGTTTCTACCCTGAGTAAATTCATGCACTTCACTAAAAACAAACAAAATCCATCAAAGCACATCTTTGTGTTTATAACTCAACTCCTAAGCCTGCGACTTCACCATCTGAGCCCTTTCCTTTCTCTGGCCCCTCTTCCTCCCTGGAGAATTTTAGGCTGACATGGAATAGGGGAGGAGCGGATCTGACCCCGGCTACGGGTGCAGCACAGGCGTCCATTCTCTCTCCACATATTTTACTGAGTGGGTGTGGGGCATTTCTGCATAAACTTGTAGTTCATGAGTGTCATTGGTTAGTAATTCTGTCTTCTGCCCAGGTCCGTTTCTTTGCCCTAATTTTACATCTAACTTTCCCCGGGTTGGGTTGTGTGCATCCACAATTCCCAACGCTTGGACCTCCCTTCCCCTGGGCCTGACCTAATTCTGGGTGCCGGCTGTTGTTTGGTTTATTTCTCCACTTTTGCCAGCGCACGTGGGTCTTCTGGGAGCTTCACTTTTGCTTCTAGGGTGGGTGTTGGGGTTCACTGGAGCTCGGAACACGCGCCTTAAAGCAACCACGACCCGCTTCCCCCACGGAGCCCGGGGGCCCCAGCTCTGCGGGCGCAAGGAGGGGGCGGGGAGTAGGGCCCGGCCGGGTGAATCACAGGGCGTAACAGGTGCCGCAGCCGCAGCTGCGCCCGCATCCCGCTCCGGCTCTAGAGATGAGGTTTTCTTTTTCTCTAGGTTTTTTTGGAGGGGGGAGGAGACTCCGGGGGCCAATGCAGGCCGCGGTTGTTCATCGCCTAGCAACTGGCGGAGCCAATGGGAGAAGGCTGGGCCTGCGGCGCTGGCGGCGCGGGGGCGGGGTGGGAACCTTGCGAACCTGTCGAGGCAGGGGGTGGCTGCGAGGGGCGGAGCGGAGCCGGGCCGGGGGCGGGGAAGGCGGGAGCCCGGAGCCGAGGCGGGGCCGGGGGCGCGGGGCGCTGCGTGCCGCCGCGCCTGTGCGGGCCCTCGGGGCTGCGCGAGCCGGTCTAGGACAGCGAGCGGTGCCTCTCCGCCGCTCTCGGGGCCGTGACGGTGAGAGCCCCTAACCCCCGCGACGGGGATTGTGACGCGCTCGCCCGCAGAGGGGCGGGGGCGCCGGCGGGGCCTGGGGCGGGCGCCGGCGGGGAGCCGGAGGGCGGGTGCGGAGGTGAGCGCCGGCACCTGGCTCGGCGCCCCGCTTCTCGGCGAGAGGCTCGGCGCGGCCGTTGGGGCCGTTGGGGCCGTTGGAGGAGGCGGTGGAGCCTTGACCCCGGCGGTCCCTGGAGGAGGAGGTGGGAGGTAGGTGCCAGCTCGGGTCCGCTCCCGCCGGCGGTCGCGGCGCTGCGCCCACGAGAGGGCTCCGGACCGCGGAGCCCAAAACCTTCTCCGGACTGCGGAGCCCAAAACCTTCTCCGGGATGGAGAGAGGGTGGCGCCTGGCGTGGGATGACGAGCGACGCGGGGACGTGGGGGAGGAAGGCATGGCCAGTTTGGGGCTGCGGTGTGTCGCTAGCGGAGGCTGCGGGGTTTGCGGGCTTCGGGATTCGTTGGGGCGAGCCGCAAAAGGCAGTCCTTAGAATGAGTTACCGAGTGGCCCGTGGCCGCTGCAGGGGAAGAGATCTAGTTAAAAGTCAAGGGGAAGAGCTTACATCCTCCAAAAGGCAGGCAAGTGTGAAAATATTTTGGTGTAGAATTTTACAGTCAAGAACGTAAACCGAATTGTGAGCTCCCTGCCCGCTTTTGAGCCAGTGCTCATCGCCCTATTTTGCAAGTCACTTGGGCCCAGGAAATGGAATCCGCTAAATAATTTGTGCTTAGCACTTGTAATGTGGGGATCTTTAGGTTGTTACCTCACTTCAAGGTCCATAGTTGTGATTGCCAAAATGTCATTTGCAAGGCCGATGATGTAGTTCTTGTTGAATCGGAAAGAATTGAGCTTTCCCTTTGGGGGTGGGGAGCATCATGGGGAGAGGATTAGACGAGGCACTCCTCCAAGAGTGGATCAGAAGTGTAAGAAGCTACCTGCAGTTTAAGATTGTTGGGCTTCCCTAACGACACAGATTAGAGTCTGTCTCTCGAGTTGGTTGTGAATGATGGATGCCTTGGAACATTGCGTTGCTCAGGAGGGATTGGTCTCCTCTTTAGGTAGAAGAAAATTTTGGTAGCCTTGATCCTGAACTGAAAGGTAGGTGTGACTTGACACATTTAAGAGACTGAATAAAATTTGAAAAGGATGAGCGATCTGGAGAGAGACCAAAAAATGCCTTTAGAGTTAAACTTTAAGTCAAGCTATCTTGAAATTTAGAAGAAGTTAGAGGTAGATTTAGGGACTTGGATTCAGTCAGCAAAAGTAATCCATCAAAACTCCTCTCCTAGAGCTATCATAACACAGAGGCCTAGGAAGCTTAGGTTATTCATTCACACTAAACAAGTAAAAGCTAATGACCAATTTGACCCTCTGTTCTTGCTGTCAGTGAAAGTTCCTCAAACAAAATGGTTCTTTGAAAAGAGGATTAGCAGCTAATGGTTAAAATGAAGGCTGTTTTGGTGACTTGCAGGGGGGCCTTTTCTTCCCTTTTCCCATCCGTGCAATGAAGATAAAAAAGCCCCAGGATTAAGTAACATGGGTGAAGCAGCTCGAAGATAACTGCAGAGACTGTTATTGTAGGATGAAATGTGAAGATCTCCTCATAACACATTGTGCCTTGTGACAAGACTTGTTAAAGCACATTCCCTTCCAGACATGCTGAGGCGCTATATGAGAAACTACAGCGTTCACTGTTCAGATGGTTTGTCAAAAGCCTGAAGGCCAGCACAAAGATTATATTCTTGGGTTCCCCAAAAACCTGACCTAGCTGCTCTTTGACAAAAGTGGATATGACATGGCTTTTATTAAGGTAGACATTTGAGTGTCTTCTGTGTAGTACACACCTACAGATTAAAAGGTGAGAGATACTGCCCCCAAATTGTGTGATTTTAATTCATTTCCCATCCTTAAATTGGAGGCATTCCAAAGCTTTTCAAGTGATTTTTTTGGGGGTATTTTTTACAATAGTTGCAAATATGTCTTACTGGTTTGACCATTTGCTCAGGACATAAAGGGTTTTGATCCTCCGATGGCCTTTTTTGTGTCTTTGGTGATGGTGATTATGATTAGCTGGTAATGAAGGTACATGTTAATCTTGAATTCGCAAGTTAATGAGATGAGATAGAATAGAGAAGTGCACCATTCTTTATTGCTAATGGAGAACAACCTGAAATCTTTACTTTTGGTAGTGGGTCTATTAAATAGTATGCCTAGTACCAGCAGATGTGCTGAATTATGCTTTAATAAACACTAACAGAGCTTATCCTTGCCAGGCCTGAAGAGAAAAAAGATGAGTGTTGCCTTGAGGAGTTTGTTTTTAGGAAATTAACAGTGTAGTAAGGGAGAGAGCAAAAATAGAAAATGAAAATTGCAAATATGAGAAGGCTTTAGAAAGGAGAATTTCAGCTGTGTCTTGACAGAAGAGTAGGAGTTCACCTGGTAAGTGCATGGTGTCTGGTTCTGCCCAGTATACGATTGAGGAAGTCCTGGTGGATTGGTTGTTGGAGCCAGGTGGGGTGTGTGAGTGATAAGGTTAGAGAACAGGGCTGTGACATTGGACCCTAAGTGCTAGGGAACCTTTAAATGGTATTATCCAGGGGGAATTATATTTGATTTTTAGAAGGGTATTTCCACCAAATCAGTAATTTGAATAATCTGAAAATGTTCTGAGCATAGATGGTCTAAGTAGCTTCTGAGAGACATCAGCCCTACTCAGCAATTAAATACTTGAAAAATATTTTATTGAAGCCCCCAGGAACTTGAGGAAAACAGAAATGATTACTCATACAACCAACCTTTACTGAGCATGTTTTACTTTCAGGATTGGGGGAATAGGGATACAAAGATTAAGATACAGCTCCATTTTCAAGCAACTTGCCGTGCGGTAAGAGAAATAACAAAATTATAATGCAGTACAGAATCTAAGTGTCCTAAGGGCCATTAAAAAAAAAAGTCAGGTTCCAGCAGTGTAGGATTGTGAGATGAGAAAAGCCACAAACTATCTTTCCCAAGTTAAAAAGAAGTTCTTAAGTAGAAATTAAACTACAGGTAGCCAGTAATATTCACAGTTCTCAGGTTAACTCTTGCTTCCCACATTGCCCTCCCTCCCTCTAACTCTGCTGAGTCAGATTTTGGTTTTGACTATCCTACTATTAGCTATGCAATCTTGGGCACGTTACTATTGGACATTATCTTCTCTGTGCCTTAGTCTCATTTGTAAGTTAGGAATAATAATACCTACTTCATAGGGTTGTGATTAAATAAGAAAATATGTTAATATCCTGAATGGTGCCTGGAAAAATAACTTACATTTATCGGGTATTTAATATTATTTCTATTTCATATAAAAATGCTATAAGTGAATAGGAAATAACAAGGACAGGATTTTTTTTTTTTTTGAGGTCTTAGTGGATACGTGAGCATCTAATAAACTAAGCCTTTCTACATTTAAACAGGTCCATTTTCACATTCTGTGAAACTAAGCTTTGTGAGCACATGATTTATTGTCTCCTTTTCTTCCTGATCACTTTTCTAAAATCTGATTTTCATTTTTACTGTTCAGCTTTGTCATAAAGTCACTAATGGCCAAATCCACCATATTTTTCTGTTCCCATCTCACTCTTTCATGGCATTTGCTGCTGTTCATCACCCCCCCCAATAGTTTCTTTTCCCTTGGCTCCCCCCCCCCGGTTTTTATCTCCTATATCTAGGTCCCCCTCACTCACCTGCTGCATGTTGATGTTCTTTGGGGTTCTTTCTGCTGCCTCTTTTTTCTGTATAGATTCAACTACCACATATGCTGATCACTCCTAATTCTGCCCTGATGTCTTTTGATCTCCAAGCTCTAGAGTTTATCCCTATTTGAATGTCTTATGAGGGCTTCTCTAAACGCAGCAAGTTCTACACTGAGCTCATTATCACCACATACTTAACCAAACCCTATTTTATTCATCTTACTCCCCTGTTCTCTTTATCTAAGTGACTCTGTTCTCTGTATAGTATCAAAGACTGATTTTTACGTGAGAGAATAAATGCCTCCCTTTTGTATACTAGTCATCGTGTTTGTCAGTCCAACTTCTGAAGTATTTATCTGTCCTTCACAATTCTCATTGTCATGGCTAAGTCCATCACCCAGGCCCTGACCATTAATTGCCTAGTTAGGTATAATATTTTTGTGCCAGGGCTGCTGAAAATGGAACCTTAATGTTTTGGAAACATCAAGTTGGGAGGAGATTGCTAGAAGAGTATTGCTCTAAAGAAATCATAGCACTATATATGAATTTAAAATCATGTATAGAGTTTAACGAGTGGCCAGTAGCTACTTATAATCCAAGATGGGTACCAGCCATTGCATATGCTTTTTATCTGAAAGTTAGTCCAGGTTATAAAGATCCCAGTCATGAGTGTGTCAGTCCTTTGCCAGTAGATTATTTGCTTGTCTATACTTTCCTATCTAAAAGTTGGCACCTTTAACATTATTCTTTTATTCTGTATCCAAGTTTTAGAAGTATCCTTGCACATAAGATCTAGAATATAAACTCCAGAAGACATCCTAGAAATCAATAAATACAACCCATCATCAGCTGTGTTATTTTATAATGAAGAGTTGGGCCCACAGAATTTATATCATTTACTTGGGATACTTGTTGAGAGTCAAGAGAAGGCCAGGATCTGTGAGACTTTGGAATCATAAATAGCTAGTTTTTATTCTTATCTTCCATATTATTAAATAGCTGCGCTTTTATTCCTGCCCCCCAGGTTTGTAACTGGGCAAGTTACTTAGTCTTTCTGAGTCTCAGATTCTTCCATCAATAAAATAGTGTTCTGTCTCCTCCTTTCTG
>NW_023270447.1:24339601-24451659 GCF_011800145.1 Mirounga leonina
CTCAGATTCTTCCATCAATAAAATAGTGTTCTGTCTCCTCCTTTCTGTGGGATGACCCACATCACCTGAGAGTTGTTCTCTCCCACCAGTTTCTTGTAATTAACTAGTACAGGAGTTCCAATTCTTCACTCCTTATCCATGGATCCTGTGTAGGTCTGAATGGCTTCATAGAGCCTCTGAAACTATAGCCAAAACTACTTGTTTTTTGCACTTTTAGGGGAGGAGAATCACTGGGTTTGGATTCTGTGACCCAAAACAGTTTAACCCCTGCCTGGGCAGTTGTCAGGCTGAGGACCCAGGGCTCTTAGTGTCTCATAGCCAAGACTGGGTAGAATTTAGAAGTATTTGACATATTTGAGGAACAGTGTATATATATATATATTTAATTTATTTTTTGTTTTTTAAAAGATTTTGAGACAGCATGCACACACGGCGGTGGGTTAGGAGCAGTGGGAGAGGGAGAAGCAGACTCCCCGCCAAGCAGGGAGCCCAATGTGGGGCTCAAACCCAGAACCCTGAGATCATGACCTGAGCCAAAGGCAGCTGCTTACTTGATTGAGCCACCCAGGTGCCCCTTATTTTTTATTTTATTTTTTTAATGTAGGCTCCACATGGAGCCCAACACGGGGCTTGAACTCATGACCCTGAGATCAAGACCTGAAATGAGATCAAGAGTCGGACGCTTACCTGACTGAGCCACCCAGGCAGCCCTATATTTAAAAAAATAAATAAATAAAGGACTTCAGGTACAAAGAGTTAGTTATATTGCTTGCCTTAGAACACATTCTCATAACTGATGTTATTTACTTAGTTTTAATACTAAATACTACCTAACATAAGCTAGGACCTTAACAATAATCTCTTTGTGACCATATGGACGCAACCAATCCTTTGCTCTATTTGTCTCACCTGAGGCAACAGTTTACTGACTTTTTTTTTAAGATTTTATGTATTTGAGAGAGAGAGTTGGGAGAGGAGCAGAAGGAGAGGGACAAGCAGACTCCATGCTGAGTGCAGAACCCGATGCGAGGCTCGATAGCCTGATGCTGAAATCAAAACCTGAGCTGAAATCAAGAGTCAGTCACTCAACTGACTGAGCCACCCAGGCACCCCTTGTTTACCAAATCTATATCCATTATTCCCTTGGTATCTTTTAAAACAGTTTTATTGCGTCTGTGAGTTTTCCAAACACATACACAATTAACACCTATGTTACATGCCCTGTCTTCTGAGGCGCTTTTCGCTTATTATAATCCTGAAATTCATCCAGTTAGTATTTGCTGACATTCCTCTAGATTGTGTGCCACTGCAGTTTTCTGATAGCTGCACGGTATTCCGTTTTGCATGTATGCCACAGGTTATTCATTCTCCTGTTGATGGGTGTTTGGGTTGCTTCCAGGGTTATGCTCTTGTGCTCCTTGGCTCCTGTCAAGAGTGCCACAGTTTATGTTCATGCCTCTTGGCGCACAGATGCAAGAGTTCCTCTTAGATTTATACCTAGACATGGACCTGCTAGGTTGTAGAGTGGGTGAAGGTGAATAGGATATATGAATCTCACCTGCCAAATTTGTTTTTCAAAGGTTCTCCCACCCTCCAAGGTTTAGTAAGGCTTAGCCAGACATTCTCTAGGACTGTTATTTTCGACCCTCATTTAGTACTCTGGAACACTTACATTATTCCTGAAATCCATTCTTTAGCACCCTTAAGTAAGAATTCCTTTTGGTATTCCATATTCTAAACTGCATAAATAGAATATTAACTTCTACTGAAGCACATTCTATAGAGTATAGCCATGATCTCAAATTTGATGCATCAGAACCTCATGGAGGTTCTGTTAAAACACTGATTTGTGGGTCCCACTCCCAGAGTTTCTGAATCTTTAGACCTAGAGTGGGACTTGAGAATTTGCATTTTTTTAAAGATTTTATTTGAGAGAGACAGGTTTTATTTGAGATCATGACCTGAGCTGAAGTCGGAAGCTTAACTGACTGAACCACCCAGGTGCCTGGAGAATTTGCATTTTTAACAATTTCCTAGGTACTATTGATGCCACTGGTCCTGGGACCACAATTTGAGAACTATAACTGATGATTGAATTTGGGCTGAATCATTGAAAAAGCTACTACAGATACATGATTACACTATTACAAATTCATGAGTTATGGTGGGGTTTTTGTTGTTGTTATTTCCATGGTCTTTAATACATTCAGGAATAAAATACCAACGAATGGTAACTTTTTTTACTTGGACTTCTTAGCTGACTTTCAACCTTAAAAAGTAAGGTAGATGTTAAAACAGTGTTTCTTTTTTGTTCTTAATCCTCTTATAAGAATATGGTGCTTTCCTACATGTACACTGGAAGAATTTGAAATTGGTGTACTGTCTATAAATTGTCATGCTCTTGATTCATATACTTAGGACCCCTTGCTGCTTCTCTGAGCTGGCACCAATCAAGATTGAATTGAAAGCCCTTCTAAGATGCAGCATGGCTTAAGTGTGGATTCTTGTCTATCAAAGTAGTATACCTCACACTAATATGTCATTGAACCTAGTTGACATTTATTCAGCGAACATTTGACTGGATGCCACCATGGGTCATTTATGATACCTCATGGCGAAGCAGAGTACAAAGAATACGATGCCAGGCCTGCTGACCAGGGGCTCCGTTTAGGTGGTGGAAGAGAAGTTTCATTACAGCGAGATCCACTTGGAAGCACAAACAGAAGGGAATGGCAGTTCGGGGAAAGCCTGGCAATTTGACATCTCTATTCGCTAGATTTTTCAAAAATAATTTTTTTGAATTGCTATAACATTTAATGTTTGTCTCCTCTTACATAGTTCACATCCCAGTCACTCAGTTGAAATAATTACTTTCTGATTGTAATTTCATCTCAAGGTGACTTGGTAGAAAAGTACCTGTGTGTGTGTTCAGTTTGAAAAGCAGCTCACATACTGTGTATTGCCTCCTCTCCTACGGTAAAGACTGCAGGGTGTAATCGGTTAAATGTGTTGGACTACTTGGGTTTGAATCTTGGCTTTGTCACATTCTAGCTGTGTGACCTCGGGCAAGAAAGCTCTCTGGGTCTCAGTTTTGTCATCTGTAATGGGGGCGGGTAACTCTTTGGGCCTTTGTGAGATTAAACGAGTTAATACACGTAAAATGCTTTAAATTTTTCCTCATAAATGGTTTATGCTTAATAAATCATTATTGTTAGAATTTGGTAGAATTTCATTAGCTAAACAAATGGTTGTGAAGACCATGTGTGCACATTGTTATAAAAATATAAAGAAGACATTTTGATATGAATAGCTCTACTCAATTCCATATTAAGTCCCATGAGAAATGTAAAAAACAGATAGTAGACTAAAAATTCTTTAAAGATCATCTAGTTCAACCTCCTTATTTTATAGATGTGGAAACTCAAAACCAAAGAAATGGTGAGGAGCTCAGGGTTGCTCAGTAAATCATAGAAGTGGCCCTGAGAACCTTAGCCCCTGACACCTAGTCTTGTGCTCTTTCACTATCCTCCTGTGGACCTTCCCTGAAGGGACAGTACCCTCAAAAACAAAGCAAAACAACAACTAACAATTCTTTTGGGGAGCCACGACCAAAACAGATGAAAACATTAGCAACAGAAAGTCAGTGTACAATGAAATATCAGATGGTGTGGCATAACTCTAAATACATACCTGTGTAACTTCATCAGCTGCTCTCCTGAAGGAGAGAAATACACCTTACTAGTTGCTTGAGTTATAGAAGGTCGATAGAGTAAGAACATTCTTTTTTGGAAAGAATCTTAATAGTTAAAAATCAAAGTCAGTCTCTCCCCTCTTTTCTCCTACCAAGTTTACATTATAATTAAGCCAGAGGGACAGTCCCCCTTTGCCAGGTCTGCCAGTACTCTTTCTGTCTTTCCTCTTCACAGCAGTGGGGTTTGGGGCGGGGCGGGGGGGGGTGAGTCTTCCTTGATGGGCTAGATCCCCACAGATATGCTCCGACAAAGCAGGGCATCAGTGTAAAGACTGCATCACCTTTGCTTACTTGTATGCGTGAATATGTGGGAATGGTGCTAGAGGTGTAATTCATTGGTGGAAAGAATTTATCATTTGTCTTAAATTGGTATTTCCACTAAAGGGTAGGGGTGCTACTATCTGGGATTGAGGTGGGAGTGTTTCCACACACATTATCTCATTCATTCTGCATGAATCCACTGGCTCTAAGAATTTTACAAAATAATCCATGCTCCTAAAACACTCCAGCTATATCAAAATGTACTGCTGAAGAAGTGAATTGTAGGTAAGGTCCACCCCTCCCTATGAGAAATGTAAAAAACAGATAATAGACATCTGTGGATCTCATAACACAGGATTGTCATGGTGGTAACAGTTTGTAACTTTTCTAGACCTTTCTCCTAAATTCAGGTAGTTTTTAGATAGTTTGATTTTAAAGAAAAATGGTGATCATACTATTCTTATTATCCATAGCTTGTTTTTTTCCTTGCTATACATGCAGATCTGCCTTAATAATCCCAAAGTAGCCCATGTTTTGGCCCTACTATCGGTATTGGCTTTTAACTGTTTGTTGATGGACATTTAGATTGTTTCCAGTTCCTTGCCATTACAATTTGCTTGCTCATTCGTGTGACAGAATATGTAGTAAGAGATGCCTAGAAGTATAATTGATTAGTGGAAAGATTTATGGATTGCAAATTTTTGTAGACTGCTAGATTGCCATCTAAAACTACAAACTACTGACCTCTGCTAAAGTTCTGTTGCCCTTACATAATTGGTTATCTGAGTAGCTTTGGGACATTCGTATAATTTCTAACCAGAGAGCCGGTTAGAAATTTGCCCAACAGAGCTGCTTGCTTTTGTGCATTAAAATACTGCAGATTGATTGATTAATCTGGAAATAAATATTTTGTATTTTTTTGTTACTTATGCCATTCTGCCATTAATTTTGGTGTTTGAGAGTGATGCTGTTCATGCCCATTGCTGCTGCTTATCACTGTAATTGCCTTTTAAAAACATGGATTTTTTTTTTCCTCACTGTAAGAAAAGTACATTCACTTAACGGAAAATTTGGGAGACACCAAAAATAAGGATTACCCGTAATTATCTGTGTGTGTGTGGGTGAATACGTAAAGAGATAAAGTCCCTTTTTTCCTCACAGGTTGGTTTTTTTTTTTCTAGTTTTTTCTGTTCTTATACAAACTTCTGTGTTTATAGAGCAGAATTTATACCTATATGTATATACTCCTATGGTTTGGGCTTTTTTTGAAGACCAAATGAGGTCGTGTTAGATATTGTTCTGCAAGTTTTTTAGTTAACAAAATATCATGAGATCTTTCCAAGTTACTAAAATAATAGCAGCTAACATTTATTGAGAACTTGCCATGTACCCAAGACCCTGTGTTAAACCCTGCACATGCATAAACCTACTTAACAAGGTTATTAAATAAATTTTAAAACTCAGTGTGTTACTTAGTCATGTGATAATCCTTTGAGACTAAAGACTGTTTTTACTCTCCTTTTGCAAATGAGGAAAATGAAGTCCAGAGATTTCTGTTCAGGGCCACTTCGTTTGTGGGTGGTGGAACTGGGGTTTGAAACCAGGTGGTCTGACTCTGGGTCCTGTGCTTTTAACCATTAGAGCATCCGGTTTCTCATACTGCCGCAACGGTGGCTTCCAGGGTGTGTGTCAGAAGTTGAAAATACAGCTCCCAAAGCTAAGAGGGTGGCTTTCTAACGGCAGGTTGTGGCCTGGAGCTTCATGGGATTGTGTCCTCAACCCAAAGGGATGCACATGCAGCGTTTTACCGTCATCTCTGTCTTCACGCGATCTCGGGTGGTCCTGGCCCAGCTGGAGGTACCGGTTAGTGAGCGGTGGCCGCTAAGGATCCCTGGGAGGAGGACTGGTTCCCGAGCCTCTCATCGGCGGCGGCAGCAGCGTGTGTTGGTTAAGAGGATGGGCTCTCGAGTCTGGGGAGGGGGCGGCTAGCCTTTCTGTGCCTCGACGTCCTCATCTGTGAAAAGGAGATAACGTAGGATTGTTGTGAGGATCGGCTTCATAATAATACACGTAAAGCGTTGAGAGCCGCACCTGGCACATGTCTGTTACATCATTTCCCTCTCTGCCAGGTGCGCGGTGCTTAGTTTTCCCCTGTGACCTCATTACGTTCCCACAAGCCCCCTCCAAAGAAGACGGTGTACCCCACTTCCCAGGAGACCCGGTCACGACGGGACCCCGGCCGGTGTGGCTGAGGCCTGTGCGCCTTGCGCCCAGCGCGCTGTGCTCCCGCGTGTCAGTCCCCGGAGCCGCAGACTCAGCCAGAGGGGCGGGTGGGGGAGGCAGCTCTTCGCGTTTCAGCCATTTGGATATTTATTCAAATTTAAGTTATGAGGAGTTTGCTTCTGTGGGAAAGTACACTAGTAAATTCTGCCACTCAGGTGAATTCATTTAGATTTTAAATTTGTAAAAGGTAGATTTTCTAAGAAGTTGAATTCGTGTGTTTCTACATTGATGTGCACACCTGAATGGTTTTGCGTGGGGCAGCAGAAGTATTTATAATGGAATTAAAATCTGTAGTGTCCTTTGGAACAATAATACAGATGGTGGTATTAAATTTTTAAATAATCATGTGTTTGCTTTTTGAGAGTAATAACATCTATTTAAAATATGCGGATAACAATTTTTAATTTTTATGACTGCATTTGTAAGCTAGGAATAATATTTAAAGATTGAGTTTTAGTAATTTTATTTTCTTAGCCTGACAGTTTGGTAAGTCTAACTTTGTGAGATTTTAGCCAAGACTTTAGTCGTTGGCTGTTTGTGACAAATCCTGTGCAATATTTAGAAACCTAGATGGCATAGTGTTACTGCTTCCCTGTGTAATGAAGAGCTATTATTTTCTGACACTTGATTGAAGTTTTAGAATGCTGCTTAGGTAGGCAATTGTGCCTTCTCAAGTTTGAATTTCAAGTGAACTTGAAAAGAATACTTAAAATATTGTACTGTGTGAAGGAAATCTTGTAATCAAGATACTACTTATGTTTCTGCTGAACTCTCATTCAGTTGGTAGATGTGTTAGAGATTTAGGAGATGAAGACTCACATCTTTGGCCTCTTTTCCATTGCTGTTTTCCTTTATCCAGCTTTGCTTGCTGGAGTGAACGTGTGGATTTGTCATCAGTTATTGAGTCTCGTTCTGTTCAGATTAGTGGAGGGAAGACAGGAGTGTGAAACGTGCAGTGTGTGAGAGTCTAGCTAGGAACGATGAAACAAATCCGTAAACAGAGAACCGAGAGAGCCTGTGTGGAGGGGCTGATGGTGATTCTTGTTCTGGGCTTGGGGAAGCGTTAAGTTTTGAGTTAGGTGAAAGGGGAAAGCACAGCCTGGAGAGGTGGGTGGGCCGTGTGCAGGAGGCAGTTCATTTTATAAATATTTACTGAGCATCTGCTTTGTTTCAGGCACTGATACAACAAAGATCCCTACCCTGTAGGAAAGCTCGTAACTTCCTGTAGAAGTTCATAAACGAGTGGGGGAGGCATCTCCCTGTAGTAATACGGAGTGATTAGTTGTACCGCTGGGTGATATTGTCATAAAGCTGATTGTTGCACTTGTAGTGTATGGTGTCACTTTAGTTACGTTTCAGCTAGAGACAGGTAAATTATGGAAGGGACTCAGAAATGTGTATATATATATATTTTAAAAACTTGTATTAGTTATCTATTGCTGCATAACAAATTACTCCAAAACTTCGCAGCTTAAAACACCAAGCATTTATTTTCCAATTTCTGTCAGTCAGGCATCTGGGTGCGGCTTGTGTGGGTGCCTGTGACTCAGGATCTCTCACTAGGTGGTGATCAAGGTGTTGGCCAAGGTGGTAGTCATCAAGGTTTGACTGGGGGAGAATACTTCTAAACTCACTCCTGTGGCGCTGGGCAGCCACCAGGGCCTCACTGGCTGTTGGCTGGAGACATCAGTTAACCTTGCCACACCAGCCTCTCATGACAGGGATCAGGGAGACAGTGAGTGATAAGGGATCCCAAACGGAAGTCACGCCTCTTAATCACCTGAATTTGGAAGAGAAATCCCTTTTACCTCTTGCTGTAGTCTACTTTTAGAAGCTAGCCGCTAAATGCAGCCCACAGCCAAGGAGTAGAGGCACCCACAGGTGTGTACGCCAGGTAACAGGGATAATTGGGAGCCATCTTAGAGGTTGCCTTCCCCCCAGATTTTACAAGTGATCATTGTATATTGAGACCTTAAGACCCCTTGAGTTTTTTGGATAAAAGGAAGAGCAATAACCAGCCAAGGAACTTTTCTGATGGAAAAAAGAAAAACAGGTGTAAGTAACCTGAATCACAAATGTTTTTACTGAACATCTATAAACTTTGAGTTTTGATGTTGTCTTAAAATGGTAAGATGAGTTATTTCACCCTCATTAAACTTTCAATAGAACTGATCTCATTTCTGAGAATTGTTTTTAAACCTTTTCAAAGCAAAGCGTTTCTAAGTGAGAAAAAAGCTGTTGTTTGTGGCGTAGCAGAGAAGTTTACAAGTATGCCTCAATATAAGTAGTAGGTAAGTTCCTTTAAGGATTGATTGTATGCTCTGAGTGGAATGATTTCAGGTGAACTATGGGACTCGTTCTCTTAAAGAAACTTGATGGAAATCTTTTTTATTCTCCTTTTAACTCTATAGAGGTTTGTGTGAACAGTGTAGAAAGGTTACGTGGTGATGGAGTGAAAAAAGCATTTTTGAAGACAGATTTGTGTCCAGGCTTCACAACCAATTAGAAATGTGGCCTCAGGCAATCCTGTTAGCTCCCCTAAGCCCAAGTTTTCTGTCTATAATATAGGTAAATATATATGAAAGAAAGTGCTTTGACATGAAGAATGATAGACTTATGAAACTTTATTAAAATCTTCATTTCAGAAAGGGTACAATTATATTAAGGTCAAATGTCTCACTAGTTCCCCATTTTCTGTCAGGATTCTAACCTAGAACATGCTGTTAGATAATTCTTAAGGTCTGTGTAATCATTTTACCCAGGAAAGACCACACAGTACCCTTGCTTATTTACATCTGAGATATGGCAACATATTAGGGAAGCCAAAGTAGTTCCTCAGAAATAGTAAGGTGACATTTTTACTGAAATTATTGCAGTGTTACTGCAATTAGTAAGATTTTCTGTTATGTAGACTGACTTACTGGAATGTACATTGAGAAATACTTGGAATCAAGGAAGTGTATTAGGTGCCTATATACATGTTATCCACCA
Source organism: Mirounga leonina (assembly GCF_011800145.1). NCBI lineage: Eukaryota > Metazoa > Chordata > Mammalia > Carnivora > Phocidae > Mirounga > Mirounga leonina. Next base: position 24,348,888 of record NW_023270447.1, read on the forward strand.
GGAAGGAATAAAACCATGTCTCTCTGACTTAAAGATTAGGAGGAAGAATTCTTATGGGTTACTTTATAGATGTTTTTTCTTACTTTAAGTTATTTCAGGGTTAATCCTCAACAATCTTAGATGAATGAAATGACTTGGCAGGGTGGCTAAATTGTTTAATCTTCAAGTTTTGCTCATAAAATTCACTCATGAATTTGTCCTCTCGGAATCTGGACAGCTTCCCTAACCAATGGCATAGAGAGAGAAATGGGGGTTACAGATTACTTGAACCAAAACATGGTTTACTATCAGCTTCTTCCCTTTCTTCTTCTGTAATGAAACTGTAATAACAATGCTAGTTATAACCAAGTTTGTTCTTGTATGACTTGTCATGGATGCTCATGGTCTGCTATCTAATGCTTTGCTCTGACTTGATTGATCTATAATATGGAACTTCATTGTGTGCTCTAGCACTCAGCTTTAACCGACTGAGCCACCCAGGCGCCCCTCCAGCCCTCAGCTCTAATGGAGTCCTTTTTGGCTGCTTTTGAAGCTTTCAAGTTGAAATGTACTTGTGACGGTATTAGGTTTATGCGAAGCAGAGATTCTTCTGTTACCGTTTTTCTTTTGAAATTAATACTGATTTCTTATAATATCTTTATAAAATAGTTTGTAACCTTCAACAATGAAATTTGACTGTGGTTGAGCTAGAATAGGATAACTTGCTTAAATTAGTCTCTTGGTTTCGGTTTGTATATTGATTAAGAGTCTGATTGGGTAACTCTTATCACAAACCTCCTAGTGTATAATTTGGTGCATCATTGAACAGAAGAGAATACATAGAAACTGTGAGATTGTGTGAAATCATATTCTGTTGGTAACTTCTTTGTTTCGTAGAGCTTCAAAGTGGAGTTTTGGTTTTCATTGTGAACATTTAACTAGACCTAAATATTTCACAGTTGGTTGTTTTTTGTTATTCTAAATAACAGGGCAGGGAACAATTCACTGTCTGAACCCGTAGATGCTGGAGAGCTAAATTCACAGAGGAAGAATAACTGACTGAAATTACAACTTTAAAGAATGGATGTACAGTAGACATTTTGGTGTTTGATCTTTCTGTATGAGGAGAAAGGCACTTAAGGCAGTGTTGTGTCTTATTTTAAAAAAACAGGAACAAGAAGGCTTGCTTGGAAAAGTGCCTTTTTCTTCTGATCCTGTCCCTCCCCTCAACCTAACAATTACAAAGAATTAATCCCACTGCCTAGTGTGTTTTTATGAGGATATCTGTCTCCCAATTTTCTAAGGTGTTCAACTTTTATTAAGAGCAACAGTGCCTTTTGTTACAGGTTTTGGAATCCTGTCATTTATTCCAAACAGATCTGTATCCAGATAATGATGATGATGGCGATGATGAAGACAACTAATATTAATTCCGTGTGCCCCATATGCCAGGCCATGTGTGCTGAATACTTCTTTATGTGCATCATCTCACTTAATCCTCTGGGGAAACTGTGAAGTAAGAGTCATTATTATGGCAGTTTACCAGTGAGGAAACCAGGGCTTGGAAGGGTTAAGTAACTTACCCAAAGCAGAGCTGGGTTAGAGTAGATGGGTTTATTGTCCCTTGGATCTTGTTTTGTTTATGGCTACTATCTCTGGAAGCGAAAAGTAAAATCATTGTCTTGTCTTGGTGCAGACTGAACTTTTATCCTGCTCATCCTGTTGCTGAAGGCACCCATATAAGGACAGGGGAAAGTGCAGAATAGTTCAAGTTGCTCTTAGCAAGGCACATGAGTAGAAAAATAGCAAAACTCCGTGCCAGACTTGGCAGCCCCCTGTGTGTTTGTGACACTCTAACATGTACTACAACACATAGCATCATTTGCATTAGGATATTGTAGGCTGCTGTATGGCCTAGGAATCATCCTTGACTTCTCTTTTGCCCATATTTCATTCCATCTTCAAGTCCTGAAGGTTCTATCTCCAGAACCCAGCCCTGATTTATCCACCTGTGTCTACTCCTGCTCTTCTAGCTGTAGTGTAGAACTGGTCTTGCCTAGTTGCAGTGGCCTGGTATCTTCCAGCCTCCCACTGTCGCCCACCTCTAATATACTCACAGAGCGTAGAGTAGCTGAAGGGATCTTTTTCAAAGCCTAAAGAAGATCCTGTTGGCTTTCCTGCCTAAACTCCTTCAATAGCTTTTCGTTGCAACTTAGAGAAAATCTAGCTTCCTACCCTCTCTCCTTGTGTACTGTGCTTCAGAGGTACTGGGATTCTTCATGGTTTTCATGTTTACCAAGTTCGTTTCCATCTTGGGTCTTTGTACCTGCTGTTTCCTCTGCCTGGGCTGCTCTGGTCACTGATCATCTTGTGGTTGACTGTATATCATTTAGGTCTCAGTGTCCCAGTGCAGCCTTCCTTGGTGAATCTGGATACCCTCGCACCAGTACTCTCATGTTACTGTGTTTTGTTTTCTTTATAGTCCTCATCACACTCTGTTATGTTAATTTATTGCTTAGTTATCTATTTCCACCCCCACTAGCATGTGAACTTGAGGGCAGGGCCTCCCTTGTGCCTAGAAGAGTGTGCCTGGCATGTATAGCACAATTAAAAATATATTGAATGAATGAAAATTTTCATCTCACTTCAGTATTACATTATGAATATTTCTCCACAGTCTTTTTTTTTAAAGATTATTTATTAGAGAGAGGGAGTGAGTGAGAGAGAGAGCATGAGCGGGAGCGGGGGTAGGTGGGGGATAAGTGGGGGGGTGGGGAGTGGCGGGGGAGGAGAGGGAGAAGCCGACTCCCCCACCGAGCAGGGAGCCTGATGATGCGATGCAGGTGCTGGACCTTTGGGATCATCTCCTGAGCCGAAGGCAGACGCTTAACCAGCTGAGCCACCCAGGTGTCCCTATTTCTCCACAGTCTTAAAATATTCAGAATAGGAGTTGTGAACTCTGATTCACAGTCCAGAGCTGGCCTAAAGACACATTTGATTTGGCTTCTTAAAAAATGTTGTTAGAAGGGTAACTTACACCCAGTCAAGTGCCCGGATCTTAAGTGTACAACTTGGTGGCTTGTGCAGCCTTTTCTCAGATCACGATGCAAAAGGCTCTCTCACATCCTCCTCCCAGCCACGCCCCCTTCCCACAGGATACCTTGCATAATCTTTTTAAGTAGCTTCTCACGTTTACGCATTTCGAGATTTCACATAAAAATCCAGAATTCCAACATCCCTTGAAAGATGGAAAGATAGCAACACACGACCTGCTTTCTCTTTTGGCCGCAGTTTATTGTAGCTGAGAAGCAGGTGTCCAAAGCGGTGGCATGTGTTCTCCAGTTTGCCTCTAGTCATCATTCCGCCTTCTATCCCTGACCTTGAAATCAATTCCCAGTTGTCATTTATAAGTTCATTTGAATTTTTTATGCTGGAGAAATACTCATTTCTTCCATTTTCTCTATAAAAAAGTGGAAACATGATGGGAGGCTGAAAATGTATGTGAAACAGTTACATGAAAGGTTCTTACACTTAGTCCCCTTCATTCATATGTATTTGTTAACCACCTTAATTCCATGTGGTTGTGTTTAAAGGTGTTCTGTTGTATAAATGTGTCATTTAACCAGTCTCCTGTGGAGCATATAAGCTATTTCCAGTTTTTTGATGTTATCAAGAACAATGTGTAGATGAATTTTTATACAAATCATTTTTTTCTTTTCCAAGTTTTTATTTAAATTCCAGTTAACATACAGTGCAATATTAATTTCAGGTGTAGAATTTAGTGATTCATCACAAGTGCTCTCTTTAATACCGATCATCCATTTAACCCATCCCCCCCCACCTTCCTCTAGCAACTCTCAGTTTGTTCTCTACAGTTAAGAGTCTGTTTGATGGTTTGCCTCTCTTTTTCCCCCCTATGTTCATCTGTTTGGTTCTTAAATTCCATGCAAAAATAGGGAATGCTTCACAAATTTGCATGTCATCCTTGTACAGGGCCATGCTAATCTTCTCTGTGTTGTTCCAATTTTATTCTATGTGTTGCCAAAGCAAGCACAAATCATTATTTTATTAGGATAAAATGTTATAAGTGGTATTTCTGGGTCAAAATTTATTTCATTTGTAAGATGTGATACATATTGCCAAATTGCTGGTGGTAGTATGAATTTATGTGATCTTTCTGGAGAGCAGTGTATGGAAGTATGCTTTTTTCTGCATCTGTGCCAACATTGGGAAAAGTAATTAAAATTTCTTTTTGCTAATATAGTTAGTAAAAACAAAAAATGAAAATGTTAGCTAAGAAGTTTGTCATCCTCTTATCTGTATAAATACTTCGTACTTTATTTTAGAGGATTTAATATAGAAATCTTTATTACTTAGTACAATGCTGTACCTTAGATTTATATTGTGAGTCAAATCATGTATCATGTACTTTGCAAATGAAATAAGGTGAATGCCTTGGTAGAACTTGTTAACCCTTTACTCCTGATCCTTAAACACATGCGTGTGCACGCACACACGCACAGGGTTATTGTTGAGCTCTACCATGTTCCGTATGGGAGTGTATGGAAATAAATAATGCAAAATCCTTCTTTTTACACATGGATTTTATATTTGCTTTTATATTTTTAGTTAAATGTTACTGTTTTACAATTTGCTTTTTAAGGAGATGCCTACATAGAAGAGTGACAGCAGCTGGACTAAATGTTTAGCCGCTGAATTGGTTCCTCAGGTAGCCCGGCCCTGGTGACTGCTATGGGAGAGTGGATGACTGTTACAGACCCAGATCTGTCTTCAGGTAACGGTCTAAAATAAGGGTAGACTAAAGCAGTAATTGTAAAGGGGAGTTTTTAAATGAAACTATAAATAATTACCACAAATATCGAAGATGTGACTAGAGAGAGACATAAATAGTTGTAAAATATCTAATTTTTATTTTCAGAAAGTTTATCTGGGAAAGCTAAGAATTGTGCCATAATTAGTGGGGTCCAGTGCCTTTGATAGATGATGGGTTTGATTGTTATTATTTTGGAGAGGAATGTTTATGCATTTGAAATAAATTTATTGGGTACATCAATACGTTGCTGCGATTTATTCCTTTAATCCATAACCTTTGACTCAGGTGGTTTTTGTCTGTTATTTTTATAAGTCTGAAATACTATAAGTTAAGGTAGTATATTGTAGCTTAACATGCCTACTAAGGGCACTTTATAGTTGTATCTTTTTGAAAAAAAGTACAGTTGACTCGAATAACATGGGTTTGAACTGTGTGGGTCCACTTATACACGGATTTTTTTCGATAAATGTAGTACAGTCCTGTAAATGTATTTTCTCTTATGATTTTCTCCCTAGCTTGCTTTATTGTAAGAATATACTAATGTGATACATATAACATACAGAATATGTGTTTATCAACTGTTTGTTACTGGTAAGGCTTCTGGTCATCAGTAGGCTATTAGTAGTTAAGTTTTGTGGAAGTCAGAAGGGATACACAAGGGGGCGCCTGGGTGGCTCAGTCGGTTAAGGGGCTGCCTTGGGCTCAGGTCATGATCTCAGGGTCCTGGGATGGAGCCCTGCATAGGGCTCCTTGCTCAACGGGGAGCCTGCTTCTCCCTCTTGCTCTGCCCCTCCCCCTGCTTGTGCACGCGCTTTCTCTCTCTGTCAAATAAATCTTAAAAAAAAAAAGCGATACACAGATTTTCCAATGCATGAGGAGTCGGTGCCCCTAACCCCTGTGTTGTTCAAGGGTCAACTTTATGTAGTTTTCATGCAAGAAACAGCTTTGTCTTAATTTGAAAATACTTAAAAATATTTATATAATTCAAGATCTTTGGTAATGGAGATAGTTTGCTTTGCATATGTTTTATAAATTGTATGAGTAAATGCCTTTTATTCTTTCAGAAAGCAAAAATATCTGTCAATATACCTCAGAAACAAAGATGTCTCCATCAAGTTTATACTCACAGCAAGTGCTATGTTCTTCAATACCTTTATCAAAAAATGTGCACAGTTTTTTCAGTGCCTTCTGCACAGAAGAGAATATTGAACAAAGTATTTCATACCTTGATCAGGTAAAAAAATTTTTTTGTGTGAGAAGCAGTAGCATAAATCATGTTATATAATAGCACATATCAAAGTTACGAGAAAAATACTTGTCAAGCACACATATGTTGTTATGTATTGGCCTGTTATGTAACATAACTAGATAGGCAAAGAACCGTGGTGATTATTTAGTCTGGATACATGGTAAATGTGTTTGTCAGGAGCAGGTTGGCCTCTACATCATTCTAGGGACTTCTCCACCAGGAGTCTCTCCCTTATTTTACTGATGTACTAAGTGCCTGGCCCCAGGACACAGGCACTTGTAGAGCAGAGGCTAAAAAGAGCCCAGTTCTCTCAGTTCTTTGTCCTTTGGGATATTTACAATTTTCTTAACTCAGGATAGTGTTCATTATTTCTGAGAAAAGATTTCTATCTTTTGTTTCTATACTAAGTCATCTGGTAACCAACTTTGAGGAAAACATTTTCTCCTACCAGGAATTGACTACTTTCGGTTTTCCTTCATTGTATGAAGAATCCAAAGGTAAAGACACAAAGAGAGAATTAAATATAGTTGCTGTTTTAAATTGTATGAATGAGCTACTTGTACTTCAGCGGAAGAATCTTCTAGCTCAGGAAAATGTAGAAACACAGAATCTGAAACTGGGAAGTGATATGGACCATCTACAGAACTGCTATGCAAAACTTAAGGTAGAAATTGCATGTCGACCTGTATTTCAGTAAGCTAACTGTCTCATAAGCTAAGCCAAGTGATAACAGTGTTTTCTCTTTAATATTTTTAGGTTTTTATACATCCTACAATGCCTAAAGGATAGAGGTTATTCCTGAGGGGGTAACTGTGGTGGGCTGGAGGGGTAGTTGCCTCCAAGTTATAAAAAGGCTGTGAGTTGTGGATGATACTTTAATCTTAATCAGAGAGACCTATGGAGGGTCTTATGAGTTAGACTGATTCAGAGTTGTAAGCCCCTGAAGGCCGCAGTTCTGCATTAAAACTTTTTGTATGTGGGTAACCTTGGTTGAATGATATTGGTAATCCAGGCCTGTTTAGCCTTTCCTTCCAAAGTGTGGTTGCTTGTTAGGACAGCCCAGAGTGTAGAATGTTTTCCAGGAAATCTTCTAATTCAGGTTTGACCTAGGCCAAAATCCGGTATTTTTCTCTGGACAGAAATGTGTGTTCAGTGGCAAAAGTTGCCGATCTGTCCTTGAAGAGCTTCTAGATCTAGTATATGATTCATTCAATTCATTGAGCAAAATTTATTAAGTATTTTTGTGCCAGGTGCACTGGGTTTCACGGAGGACTGAACCCCAGTCCCGGCTCTCAAGATTGTAGTCTAGTGGAAGGAGATACATTGAACCATAATTACTTGCTTCGTTAGTTGTTCTTGGTGTGGGAGGTAAGAGGAGGCTTCACAGAGAGTTAACACTTGATCTCAGATCTGAGGAGTAAATAGAAATTTGCTAATGTTTGGAAAAGACATTCTAGGCAGAGGGTATATAACCTGTTTAAAGCATAGAGATATGAGAGAGCATTTGACTTCCAGAAAATAGTCAGTCGCTCTGTAGGGGCTGAAATGAATGATGATGATGAAGAGCGATAGAGGTGAGGCTGGGCCCCAGGGGTCCGAGGATGTGAGAGGCATTGTGCAGACACACAAAGGCACCAAGGAATGTAAGCGAGAGGAAGGCATCATGGGCGTCATGTAAACATCAACCTGGCAGTAGGGTGGAGAAACTATGGGGAAGGTACAGATTTGTATTTGGGACGGAGGCGGGGAGCCCAGAAGGCTTGGTAGAAAGGACAGCTGTTAGGAGGCCTTAGCAGCTGCCAAAGCCAGAGAGATTTTGGATTTGAACTAAGGTCGTGCTAGTGGAGATAGAAAAAGTGAAATAGGAAGCAAACTTGGGAGGTAAAATGGGTAGAATTTTATGAAAAATTGAATTTGGGGAATAAGAGAGTCATGAATTTAAGAGACCGACCTGGTCTCGGTCTCAAGTTTACAGGGGATGATGGTATGAGATGAGTGATGTAGGAGGGGGGTGTATAGATTTGCAGGGCTGATGGGGAGTTCAAGTAAAGTGTTGATCATCACTCAAAGTGAATCTGATTTGACATATATGGGACATAGCAACTGGTCCAGTGCCTTTAAGTTCAGTCATTCCAAATGGTCTGGTATGATAGGAAGTCACAAACACTCCGAAGAAGAGGGTGCCAAAAATTCTGACACCTTTAGAGTTATCCGAGGTATATTCCTAAATTTTCTAAATTCCTAAATCTTCTTAAGGTCCATTGTTACAGGGATTGTCCAAGTTGTTATTTATGGTCAGTTATGGTGTAACTTGAGTGGTTTTTATATTTTATAAAGATAAGAGGATTTTAAAAATATGCCAGTGGCCTCATGCAGAACTTGGCACATTTCCTCAGAAAATGTGTGGAATGTATTCAAAATGAACATCGTATCTCATACTGATTCCAGCAATGCTGCTATTCCTCTCTGGGAAAAAATCTTCAGAGCTCAGCACTTGGAAGGGAGAACGAGGGTCGTGCTGGAGTCCCACCCTTTCTGACCTAAAGGGTTGCTGCTCTGCTTGGTCACACATCTGCTTTAGACTTAGCTCCGTATCACTTTGGTTCTTTCTCAAAGAGAGTACCATAGAAGTGTTAAAAACTCCTAAAAGGAAATTTAAAAAGTGTCCAGTGGAAGCATCACTGGAATAAGTGAAGAGCCTTTCTAGGGCTCCACTTTGAAACCCATTTGCGTAAACATAAAAATGTTGGTATTTTAATAAATTAAAATGTTATATTTAAACTTAAATAAATTTATAAATTTATAGTATTGTCTTATAATAATTGTTTTAAGTAAACATTTTGTGTGCCATTAAACTGCAGTTTTAGCTAAGAAACCCTAGTATGTGTATGTTGTTTTTACTAATCTTTGAAGAATTCATTTGCTCTGAGTCCTGTGTTAATTTTAATCACATTTGCATGTGGATGTTCTAGGAACAACTGGAAACCTCCAGGAGAGAAATGATTGGGCTTCAGGAAAGAGACAGACAGTTACAGTGCAAGAACCGGAATTTGCATCAGCTACTGAAAAATGAAAAAGATGAGGTGGGTTATCAGTTATTGAAGATGAAGTTTAAATAAAATTTTTTGTTTGATGTGACCGTATCCCACTGTAAAACAAGAACATTAATTCATCCTTTGTCAAACTGGTATGGTGGACCTCTGTGTACAGCATTGCAGCATATTTAACTGAGATCAGGAGCTCTCCCTGGCACCCCTTGCCCCAGGTGGATTCATGGGGCTTAGTATATTGGTCCATAGCTTGTGACAGCCGGTGTCCTCTACTGTCTGTCCTGGACTCCAGTGCATTGTCACTTTTTCTCAGGCACAAGGGTGCTTTAAATGCAAATCTTTTATTCTCTGCCACACCTATACTTAAATCTGGCATGCCTCTTCTTTCTCTGTATTAAATACTGACATTGTTCATCCCATCAAGCAATTAATTACTTGACTAAATGGATACAAGAGTTATTGTTTAGGGGAAAAAAAAGCAATTCACATTTAAAAATCTTATTTCTGATTATTAAAGACATCATAATTTTAATCTCATTTCTGCTACAATGGCTAGTTAGTATTTGGATCTATAGAGTTAATGTGTTGGATCTATAGAGTTAATGTGTTTGAAATTACGATTTTTTAATTTCTGTAAGGAGAAACCATTATGTTCTTACTGCTCTGCAGTTTGATCCCTGACCATGTGATAACCAATAAAAATATATTTATGTTCAGTGTATATATGTGTTTTTTGAACTATAATTAAGGACTTTTAGGGGAGCTTATTTCTTTAATGATTTTATAGTGATTTAGACAGATTGTTTTGTCATATTTTGACTATTTAGTAATGTAGTTAGTGGATACTGAAATATCTTAATTAAACTGCAAGGTTGCTTATGCATTTCCTTGAGTTATTTCGCAGAAAATTTTGACATGATCTGCAGATTACACCTAAGTGATTTGAATATAGTTAATCTTTAGTAAGAATTAAGTTAAACATGGTCATCTCCAGCAGAGATTAGAAATGTTTGTATAGACTAGAACACACTTCCTGTCAAGGGCTGCCTGAGAAGCCACAGTGGATCTAAACCTTGACCTGTAGGGCCTGACGTATGGTAGGTACTCAGCAAATATTTGAGTCGGATTCTGTCTGCTGTGTGGACTTACTCTAATTTGAGAACTGTTTATGATCAGATAAAAGCAAACCTGTGAATGTGCTGTGACGTACTGTGGCTAATTTGTCGCAGATTGATAAGGAATAAAGTTATTCAAGTCGGTAGTGTAAGGAAGTCACTAGAGGTGATCAGATTAATTCTTGTTTCAGACGGAGCTTGAATCACTTTAATACTTCTGCACAAGTTTCTGGTTTCTAAGTGATCAGCGTCTATATGTAGCATAAAAGTGGTAGAAAAATAATTTAGGAAGTTGGCTCTAGAAATTTCAGAATTAAAAAATAAAAACTTTGTGATTCACTTAATGATACTTTAAAAAGTGATTTCCAGTGGTTATTGAGAAGGAAGAATAATCCTAAAATAAACTATTTTATGAGGAGGTGAATGCTAATACTTCTTTTCTTTTTTGAATTTACAAATTTTAACTGGGGTTATCAATCATAAAGGGATTCATTTGATGGAAAATGCTTTTTTCAGGTACAAAAATTACAAAATATCATTGCAAGTCGAGCTACTCAATATAATCATGATATGAAGAGAAAAGAACGTGAATATAATAAATTAAAGGAACGTCTACATCAACTTGTTATGAACAAGAAGGATAAAAAAATAGGTAAGAAACAACTGGTTAAGATAGAGGAAAATAAACAAATAAGCTAATATGCTAAGAAATAAATGTCAGTAGTTGGAGCAGAATACCTCATGAAGTATTTTTATGCTTTATGCAATTGTTTGTGGATGGTGTGTATCCATATAAACTAGAAATCGAGATAACTCATTAGTGAAAAATAATAATTTCGCTTCCTTTGTTGCATGTAAGAGTTACATTACTTTTTAATATGACTGTTGTACTTCCACAGAGGAAAAACTAAGCCAGGGGATATTCTGATCTTCCATAGCCAAGAACTGATCATATGAAAAATCACGATGAGTTTCTGAGTATCAAAACAAGTGTGATTTTAGAATTGACTTCATAAAATTATTCATCTGACCAAATCATTTACATCAGTTCCTTCTAATAAGTGTGGCTGTGCATTTTTGAGGCAACCAGTCTGAAAGATGGACTGTGAATGTTATGCTTATGTTTGTTCATAAGGTGTACTTTTTTCTTGTGTCATTCTTTTGAAAATCATTTGGCAACTTCATCCAAGTATGTCCATAATTTCAGGGAAATCACGTAGATGAAAAAGTAGAAACACACACACACACGACCAGGGCCACGCAGATACAGTTTTGCTGGCCTGGGAAAATGCGGCACAGGAAATCTATGCACTGATTTATCGAACAGTGGTTTCCAGGTGGACCCTAACTGCCTTGTACGGTAATGCCCCGAGCTGCGGTTTCCGAAGCTGAGCTTGGTCGGACTTGCTGACACAACTGCTGAGCCCACGTCGCAGGCTGTCAGCAGGCCGCTCGGTGTTGGCTGCCTCACTGCTCATCTGTACAGCAGAGCTCTTGCAGTTAGTCAGCTATCTTCTTTTAAAAATTCCTGAAAAATGAAAGTGTAGTAAGCAATTAAGACAAGGTTGGAAAATCTGTAGGTAATCAAATTTAAATTTCATTGGTTAACCTCGTGTTCATTCATGAATTATATACAGAGCAGGATGAAATGCTGGAAGTATAAAATGTAACACCTAATTAGAGAAGTTTATTAAAGATGGAACTCTGGTAACAGAGCCCTTATTTTATGGGAGTCTGGCTGTTTCCTAGTCCATACCTAACTGGAAGTGACAGGCTCATAATGATTTCATCAAGTCTAAAATTACAGTAACTTAGTGTCATCTTACTTCCTTCTAATGCCAACTGCATCCATCCCCCTGGGACAGAAGAGAAATTAATACACAGGGGCCTTGACTCCTTTGATGATGATGACAACACAGGGCTTGGCAGGCTTTTTCTGTAAAGCTTCTAATAGTAAATATGTTCAGGTTTGTGGGGTCTGTAGTCTTTGGTCACAACTTTCCATCCCTGCACTTGTAGCATGAAACTATATAAACAAATGGTGTGGCAGTGTTCTAATAAAACTTTATTTAGAAAATCTGGCAGCTGGCCTGCAGGCTGGAGTTTGCCAGCCCCAATGATAAAGTTAATAATGATAATAAAATAATATTTACAAGTACTTTAACTGTTTTAACAACTTCTTTTACTGTTCACAACAACTTTTGGGTAGATACTTTCATCATTCCCTCTGTATTGTTTCTTCATCAATACTTTAGTAGTTAAATAACTGGTTAAGGTCTCAGGGCTTATCAGTGATGCAGAACTGGAGCTTGAAATCTGGGCTGTTTGAGCCCAAATCCTAATCTATACCAGGTTGACTTATGTCTCCAGTGTGTATAGAGTGTGTTAGGGTTTTATACACTTAAACATATGTATGGTAAGAATTGGTTTTGTTTTGCATGTTCATGTTTGTAGCTATGGAAGTTTTAAATTATGTGGGGAGAGCCGATGGAAAAAGAGGCTCCTGGAGGACGGGTAAAACTGAGGCCAGGTAAGGTCCAATTTAAATTGACCCATTTCATCAGCATTTTCTTTCTGTAACTGCATTTTCATACTGACAGTTTCTTTCTCAGGAATGAAGATGAAATGTATAAAATTCTCTTGAATGATTATGAATATCGTCAGAAACAAATCCTAATGGAAAATGCTGAACTTAAGAAGGTTCTTCAGCAAATGAAAAAGGAAATGATTTCTCTTCTTTCTCCCCAAAAGCAGAAACCTAGAGAAAGAGCAGATGATAGTACAGGAACTGTAAGTGGCTCTTTCCTCTCTAATACAGTTTCGGATTGCTAAGTCAAACAATTCAGACATTAGCTAGGTATTCCCAGTGGGGACACCCTTGGCATTTTGGACAGGATGCTCACTGCTGTACTGCCCCCAGGCACTGTGACAACAACAACAAAATGTCCCTGTATGTTTCTAGACATGGCCTGGGAGATGATGGAGGTGACTTTCCAAGGACTTACTCTGTGCCACACACTGTGATAAGCACTTTAAGAGCACGGTCTCATTTCATTCTTCTTATCTGATGCTTTTCATACCATAATTATCCCCATTTATAGCTGAGGAAACTGAGGCACACTCGTCCCATTGGCCTTAGTATCACACGTGGCAGAACTAGGATTTAAATCCAAGTCTGTCTCACCCCAGTGTTCATGTTTTTAACTGTGCTGAGTATCCTCTAAATAGTTTAGGTATTGTGTACTTAAGCAGGCTTTACTTTCAGAGTGAAATGTTTATTAACTTTGGGAACCAACTCATCATTCAGTCCAGAAATTTGCAGAATGTACATTATGTTCTGGTCCCTGGAAAGAAAAAGCTAAAAGGATTTTGACTTCTTCCTTTGTCTCAGTTGGGGCTGTTATGACAAACTACCATAGACTAGGTGGTTAAGAACAACAGAAATTTATTTTTTACAGTTCTGGCACTGGGAGGTTCAAACTCTGGCTGCCAGTAGGGTCAGTGTCTGGGCAGACTGTGTCTTCCTGGTTGCACATTGCCGGCTCCTTGCACCCTCACCCTGCCATGCCGGAAAGAGGAGGAGAGCTCACCTGAGTCCCTTTTTAGGGGCACTCGTCCCATTCACGAGGACTCTACTTTTCATGACCTCCTCACTTCCCAGAGGCCCCACGTGGCTCTGAATACCCGCACATTGGGCGTTAGGATTTCACCATGAATTCGAGGGAACATGAACATTCAGTCCATTGCATCCTTTAGGAAGCTCTTTTGGGGAGATGGGGCATGTGCAAAAGTAATTGTTACATATCTTAGCGGTAATAGGGTGGTACAAACGTGCTGAACAAAGGAATTGTGGCAATCAAGAGGGCCTCACGGAGAAAGGGATATTTGAGTTGGTTCTTTAAAAATAAAGTGGGTGTTTTGGGGGTAGAAGCATGTGACACAAGGGGAGTAATACGTGCAGAGGTCGGGAAAAAACAAGTCCCATATGGTGAAAATTTCTTTTAACTTAATTGCTTTCCATGTTTAAATTCTGGATTCAGGCAAGTGACTAAAATCTGAAAATAACATTGATGGGAAATGCTAATTATCAGCAAGTCATCAGAACTTGTTTTTTAAACCTATGTGAGGGGATTATTTACCTTATGGTCAGTCTAACTGTTAAGCCCATCCCACCTTCCAGCTCTTTTTTCTTTCTTTTTTTAAAAAAGCATTACCTGAAGTTCTTTTAAACTCCCCAGTTCGGGACCTGCTTGACCTCCGCCTTTTCTCTCAAAGTCTGTCACTTTTTGTTGTGCACATGCACAAATACCTCTCCAGAGTGAGCGGTTTCCGTTACTCCCGCAGCGCGTTCAGTTTTTGGCCCTGCCTTTACTAACATCCCCAGCCCGTGTGCAGCACAAGTCAGTAGTAAGTCAAGGACCCTCTCTCCTCGCCACTGCAGCCAGGGTAGTATTCTGTATGGTTCTTAAAAATTCAGCTGTTTACCTTTGGAGAAGCAATACTCTCAAGTATATTTCTTGCTTTTAAAAGATCTGTTTTTCTAGAATTTTTTTCTCTTACAATTTAATTCAGTCCTTCCTTTCTTTTAAGGATTTTGGAGCATTATAGCAAGAGGATAAGATGAACCTTAGAATGCCTAGGTAGCCTTGAGGTTTCATTAATTTGTTATTGTGCTTAAGTATAGCCAAAACATATACCCAAAATTCAAGTTAATTTTTTATTTTCATTTTGTGGTTTCAGAGTTTCAGTCTGGACAGTGTGAAGCAATTATTGTTCATTTTTAAAATAATGGATTTATAGTATTCTGGCAGGTTGTAGCTCCTTGGAAGAATTACTGGCAAGTAGCTCCAGAGGCTTGATTGGCAAGAATCAGAGTCACAGTGAGCTCCGTGCTGGGCCTTTCCCCAACCTGCTTCCCATGGGAGAGCTTGACCTCTGGCAGCCTTTGCTGACCTGGGGCTATTGATACAGCTCTCCCGGCTGAGTCACTCCCTCATTCCTGCTGCACCTGCCTGTGGGAACAGTCTGATCGGTGTTTCTTTCATCTTCGATAGGTTTTCTTTTTTTCCCCAGCAAGATATTTTATTGTTCATATTAGGGAGGTATATCTCTGGAAGTATATCACTTTCCTGGATGTTAACAACAAATTTAGGACTTAGCAGATTATTATGCAGATATATACATATATACATATATATACACACACACACACACATACATATACACATACACACACACACATTATCTATGTAGCTGCAGATTATTTTGACATAATATATATTAGTATTGTTTCCCTATGTTCTTTATCCTGCTTTGATTCTGTGTGATTCTGTGTCAGTGGTTTTCTGTATTTTCCTATGATTTAATGTCTTGGTAGAGTAAAAAAAAAATAATCTCTAGTTTTATTTTTTAAAATTACATGAGAAAAATAGGATTCACAGTTGCTTACTTTGTAGATAATCTCACTGGTTTATTTATTTAAACAGCCTAGGATTAGAGATAAGTTGATCTAACTTCAGATCTCAGTTCTACCTCTTGGCTGTATGATAGTGGGCAGTATCTCTACTTCTCTAAGCATCATTTTCCCCACATTGTAACATGATTTGAGGATTAATTAGCTTGTGAGAGCTCTAACACAATACAGGACAAGTAGTGAATAACTCTTCCTCACACAGCTTCGTGACTCTTGTCACTAACCGTATTTGGATTCAAATTACATTTGAAGAGACTTGAGTTGGAGAATTTCTGTTTCTATTATTAGGTCATTTTTGCATAAGATACAGCACAGAAATGCTTTTGATAGGTATCTCTGATGATCAGTTTAATTACTATTGCCTGAGTATCTAGAGCCATTTTAAGATACTGGTCTTTCCTTTTCATCTTTCTTGCTTGTAGGTTATCTCGGATGCTGAAGAAGATGCTGGGGAACTGAGTAGGGAGAGTATGTGGGACCTTTCCTGTGAGACTGTGAGAGAGCAGCTTACCAACAGCATCAGAAAACAGTGGAGGATTTTGAAAAGTCATGTAGAAAAACTTGATAACCAAGGTAACTTCTCACTGCGTGCAGAGTGAGTTGTGACACTCAGCTCTTAATTTCAGTCACTTGGAGAGTCACGTTAGGGGGTCAGATCCTGAAGTACTTGAGCTCAATTTGGTGGTTTGATAATCAAGCTTCTGTCTACTTCTGGAGGTGAGGTTTGAACCTCACTGGGAAATACTTTGCCCCTCCGTGAATCTTTCTCTGAAAACAGGATATGACGTATCTCCATCTATTCTGAGTGCAGTGTACAGTTGAATAAAGTGAACTGAGTCTCTTACTGATCTTGGGAATTAAGAATTATTAATCGTGATATGGTATAAATATGAACCTGTTCCTTATCATTCCTAGGTACTTGCATACTCCTGGTTCCTAATTTATTTTTAAATTATTTTCAAAATAATAGATGTTTAATATAAAATATCAATTAGGAAGTATATGAAGTAGAATATTCAGGTTTCTGTTCCCTATACATGACACTTAACAGTTTGGTGCTTATCTTTCTAGATTTTTTCTGTAGGCCTTTACAAAATATCCATTTTTTAAAGATTTTATTTATTCATTTGACAGAGAGAGAGCACAGGCAGGGGGAGCAGCAAGCAGAGGGAGAAGGAGAAAGCAGACTCCCCGCTGAGCCAGGAGCTCAATGTGGGACTTGATCCCAGCAGCCTGGGATCATGACCTGAGCCAAAGGCAGAAGCTCAACTGACTGAGCCACCCAGGCGCCCACAAAATATTTATTTAAAAATATATAAAAAACTGGGGTGCCTCGGTGGCTCAGTCAAACGTCTGACTCTTGGTTTCGGCTTAGGTCATGATCTCAGGGTCATGGGATTGAGCCCCATGTGGAGCTCTGCACTCAGTGGAGAGTCTGCTTGAGATTCTCTCTCTCTTCCTCTCCCTCTGCCCCTCCCCCTGCTCATGCTCGCTCGCTCGCTCTCTCAAATAAATAAAATCTTTAAAAAATATATAAAAACAAAAATTGAGTATTACATATTTTTACTACACTGCTTTTTTCATTTAACTGTGTTATTTTAGACACCATTTCCTGTCACTGTAGATAGTATAGATCTACACTGATGAATGTGTTCTTAATATTTTATATTCGTTAAAGTTTGCATTCTTTTAAATCAAGAAAATTAAGGTTTCTGCTCGGTAAATGAAGTCTGTTGAAAGAAAATTTATTCTGAATGTCAAAAGTCACAAGATAACTGTCAGTTGTCTTTAGTAGTAAAGGGTAATCAGCAAAATTTTGTACTAAAATTAATTTACATGAGATTTTATTGATTTCAGTTGCCATCTCTTAGTAAATGGCAAGTATGTTTGGACTTCCTGTTTGTTAAATAGGAATTTGCAAGATTTGTAGCACTGCATTGATCTTTGAAGAAGAGTCAAAAGTAGTTTATGGATTTGTTAATTATTTTTCTCTTTTGTGAATATAGGTTGTCCATTTTTTTAAAGATTTTTTAAATTTATTTGAGAGAGTGAGTGAGCAAGTGAGAGAGAGAGCACGAGCAGGGTGAGGGGCAGAGGGAGAAGCAGGCTTCCCACTGAGCAGGGAGCCCAGTGCGGGGCTCGATCCCTGGACTCTGGGATCATGACCTGAGCCAAAGGCAGATGCTTATAGGTTGTCCATTTTTAATTAGGACATAGTCTTGAATAAATACGGATTTCAAATTAAATGTTCATAGTAGAGCTATTAGTAAAGATATCATTTTAGTCCAAAAATAGTACGAATTTGTAGTTGTCATGAATCCCTTATAATAAGTTGCTTTGCTTTTTAAATTTTTTCATAGTGCTAAAAAAAAATTTTTTTTTCATAGTGCTAAAATACTATAAATATAGTTGTATTATTATAGCTTATGAAATTTTTAAAGGGCAAAGGGAATAAGTACCTTTTAGAAAACCTATGAGATTCCAGAAAGAAATTCTGAGAGCCTTGATTTTTAAATATAGTTCAAAAAAACACCATAAACTGAGTGGTGTAAAGCCTATGTCAAATGACTGGTTTTATGTTAGTTTCAAAGGTACACCTAGAAGGTTTTAATGATGAAGACGTAATCTCACGACAAGACCACGAACAAGAAACTGAAAAACTCGAGTTAGAAATTCAGCAGTGTAAAGAAATGATTAAAACTCAGCAGCAGCTTTTACAGGTAAATGTGAGTTGCCTTTTCAAGCTGTTTTCCCATGAGAATGGCCAGGATTTTACACCTTACTAGATTTTTATTCCCGTTTTTCAGAAGATCTGTAGTGTTTGTCATTTCTCTGCTCTAAGTTCTTCGCTTGCTAACAGGTAGAACGCAGGCCATTCCTCAGGCGGGGCTTCGCCAGCTGCAAAACGAGAATCCTCCGTTGACTTTCTGGTTTTCCATCGTTTCTGTCCTTCCCCTAAAGTTTGACCCTGCTTCCTTTGCTTTAATTTTAACTGGGAGCATTGCAGGGACCCTCTGGAACTTACTATGTTTTAAAATTTAATAGCAGCAGCTGGCTACTGCATGTGATGATGATACCACCTCACTGCTCCGAGACTGTTACTTGCTGGAGGAAAAGGAGCGCCTCAAGGAAGAGTGGTCCCTGTTTAAAGAGCAAAAAAAGAATTTTGAGAAGGAAAGACGAAGCTTTACAGACGCGGCTATTCGCCTAGGATTGGAGGTATTTTCAACGAGTGGCTTTCCTTGCAGAGCTTTTGAAAGTTCTGGGAGGCCCAGCGGAATGCATCCAAGTTCTGCCTTTCATTGTTTCCTTGCTGTCCAGTTTGGTTTTTTGTCAAGTAGTTTACCAGTGATCTTACAAATAACGTGAACTGGAAGGGATTGGAAGCACGTGAACTACTTTAGAAAGGGTATCGTTCTGCCTTTACCAGATTTGGGAGTTGAAACTTTTTTTTTTTTTTAGAAAACCGTAAGCCTCCATTATCCCCTCTGGGTTGGCTTTCTACTGGTAAGTGTTCAGCTTCCCACAGGAGATCTTTCTTGGACATTTGTGACCTGTCCACTGTCAGTAGGTGCAGGGTCAAAAGACCGTGCAACCGAGAGCCTGTTTGTTGTTTAAAAAGGAGGGCGGGAGGGAGGGGGAGTACAGAACCGAAGTTCTCCCATCACCACCCAGCGATGTGTGCAAACACCTTCCACAGCTCGCTTTTTTACTTAACGATGTATTAACCTACATGTTTTCCTTTCAAAAATTATAGAAGTAATGTGTGAACATGTTTTCAAAAATAAAAACCCGCACAAAAAGCCAGAAGTGAAAAAATAACCACCCATTCTTATCTCCACAGTTTGGTTCCTTCGAGGTAACCACTAAGTTTATAATTCTTCTGGGAAGTATGTTTTTAACTTTAATGTACTTCAGCCTTTTTTCCTTGATAAGTCTGTTGATTCCCCTGCTGTGAAAGATAAAAAATTTCCTATCCTTATCCTACCTCTCATCTACACTATTTCTCACCTACATACGTGACTTCTTCATTATATTGTTACTTTTTTTTTTTTTTAAAGATTTATTTATTTGAGAGAGCGAGAATGAGAGAGAGAGAGAGTACATGAGAGGGGGGAGGGTTAGAGGGAGAAGCAGGCTCCTCACCGAGCAGGGAGCCTGATGCGGGACTCGATCCCGGGACTCCAGGATCATGACCTGAGCCGAAGGCAGTCGCTTAACCAACTGAGCCACCCAGGCGCCCCTATATTGTTACTTTTTTAAACTAACTTTTTAAAAATGGTTTCTTCTGGTTGACTTTTTTTTTTCTTTAAATAGAATGTTTAATGCTTCCATTCCATGTCTGCTCCCCTTGAGACAGTATCAGTTTGTCCCCACAATGAAAGATGAAGACATTCTTGGGTTCACCCTTGTTGCCTTTCTCTTGTCCCTCTACTTCGCAGTTTTTGTCTCTGCTTTTCTTTTTCATTGTCAAGTGTTAGCCTGTAAGGTAATCCAGTTGTAAGTACTTTGTGCAAGATTGAGACTTAACATTTGAAAGAACACTGATATCATCATGATTCTGTAAATGTTATTCATTCTCTAACCTAGTAACACATTTGGCCACCTAGGAAATAGTCTGTTACTAAGAATCTGCCATCTGGGAGAGAATCTTTCATATATCCCTGTGTAGTGAATCCTTTGACTTTTCTTTGTAGCTCCTTTATGATTTCCTGACTCACATTCAGCTTATGTCTCATGTTATCTTCTTTCTTGGGTTCCTTTTTCAATTTGCTGTATTACTTTCTTGAGTAATTTTTTTTGTCAAGTATTGTGTGAGTGAAAAATATTCTCAATTCTAGAATATCCAAAAATACATTCATATGATTGGTTTGGCTGGATATAGAATTTAGTTTCCAACTTTTTTCCCTCAAAACTTACTCCATTTTTTCTACTGTTTGGTTTTACTAATGAGGAGCCTGTTTAAAATATAACCTACATATACCATACTTTGTGGATATCCTGTTTTGTTTTTTCCTTCTCTCCTTCTTCTGTCCTTTTTATATTCTTAAAGTTCTAACATTTTACTAGGCTGTATCTAGGTGTAGCTTCTTTTCAGCCTCAAGACACTATATTTCTTCAATTCAGGGATATTTTCTTTGATTCTGTATTTTTTCCTTCTTTGACTTCTCTTGTATTCTGGAACACTTTTATTAGACAAATGATTGGTCTTCTGACTACATCTGTAGATTGACTTTATGTTCTGAGTTCGGGGATATTCTCTCACTTTTAACTCTTCACTTCATCCACTGAGTTTTTATTTTAGATTTATCTTTTAAGTTCTCCCATGTCTTCATTTTTTGCTTTTCCATGTATAGCACTATATTATTTTACAGATGTTCATAAATCTAATCATTTGTGTTAGAATTTTTTTTTAAAGAGTCTCTTGAACTATCTGTTATCTGTGGTCAGTTATGTTGGCTGTTTTTCTTTCATGCTCTTAGTTTTCTTCAAATGTCTGGTGATGCATAATTTTGTATTAGTATTTAGGAATGAAAGACTATATTCTGTTTAAGTAGCTATCATGGATGTCCTCCACAGCTGTGAAAATCTGTCTTATCAATAGCTAACTTTCTCAGAAAATTTGCACCAGCATTTTCTCCTAACTTCTGGGAACCTGTTTCTGGGTCCCTGTCTCCCAGCCTGTTCCAAGAGATACTCCGGCTACTTTGTGTACTGCCCCCAGCTCTCTGCAGGAGGATCTGTCTGCCTCTGGGCTCTGGGGCCAGTGGGGCCAGGGAAGGATGAGATGGAAGCGTGAAGACCTGAGGGCTGAGGGAGAGTCTAGGATGATCGGCCGATGGGAAGGGGAAAGTCTGACATGTGCCCTCTTGTGGCTTAGTGGTGGTGGCTGCTGATGTTGGTAGGTGGTTAGAGGCCCAGAGCAATGCCCGGGGAAGTCACAGCTCCTTTTTCTCAAGTGATTCATTTGCAGTGGGTATTTTTCTGTTTTTTTGGTAATTCTATATAATGTTCTGTATGCTCAGGAGTTATGCTAATATGCTGTTTTTTGTTTTTGTTTTTGTTTTGTTTGCATTGTCCATTTGAGTTTACTCAAAACGGGTGTGAAAATAGTGATGAGTTGGTTTATTAGGTGAAATGGGTCATTTTTATTTCTTAAATATAATTTTCTTCAATGAAATTTTTCTTAGTTTTCTAGGTTAATTCATTTGATTTACAAAATCTTTATGATAGCCAGAAAGCAAACACCAGCAGCTGCAGAAGTGATGGGAAATGCCAACAATGTGAATGTTGAAATGTTGATCAATATTTCTTTGGTTTGCTTGTTACGATAGAGAAAGGCATTTGAAGAAGAAAGAGCCAGTTGGTTAAAGCAACAGTTTTTAAATATGACTACCTTTGACCACCAGAACTCCGAAAATATGAAACTTTTCAGTGCCTTCTCAGGAAGTGAGTACTTCATTAACCCTTTAATCTGAAAATGCATGTAAATGAAATACTGTCCATTATTAATGTAAAACTTTGGAGATCACCAAATATTTTAAAAACTAGATCCTTAGATGTTTATGGAATATGCATAAGAGATGGCGAGATTAGCTAGACCAGAGTCGGGGGGGGGGCTGGAGTGGCCAGCCACATTAACTTGTTCTACCTCAGACCTCACTCCCCTGCAGATGATCATCATAGCTAATGTCCTTCACCTTGTTTGCTACCTCACCATATGCACTGCTTTTGTCCACATTCTTTCTTTTCACAGGTTCTGATCGGGACAGTCTTACAGTGCACTCGAGGCCATGGCAGAAGAAGCCTCACGGTGTGTCTAACGGGTCTCCGGTTTGCACATCCAAACTTACTAAGTCTCTTCCTGCTTCTCCTTCTACTTCGGACTTTTGCCAGACGCGTTCCTGTGCATCTGCACATAGGTATTGTAGGGGGTCTAGCAGGTGGTCTGTCCCACTGCTGGATCTGCACTGCTGGGGGCAAGTAGGCATGTCTGTAGTGTTAGCAGCGGGAGTGGCTTTGGAGAGGGATTTAGTAGATTGATTATTCATTGTGCAAATATTTATTGGGTGGTCATCATATAAGGACACCTGCTGGTGCTGGGAATACAGTAGCGAACGAGGTGGGTCTGGTCCCTGCCTGCTGGGAGCCAGATCATATAATGTTGTTCCTTTCATTTCACGTCCAAAATACAAAATAATTAAAATACAGTCTCATTTACAGGAATCGCTTAGTATTTTGAATTCTTTAATTTTGTTAAATAGAAGGATATTTTCACAGTCTTTGCAGAGTATATATTTTAAAATTTCTTTTGCTATGCCCATTTTATTGGTGTTGAAGGGCAAAGAACTGAGAAAAATGTCCTCATCGTGAATGGTAAAGATCTGTGCCCAGGGATGACAGGGTCAAAAAAAGTTGCTCCCCTTCCCCAGGAAACCCATATATTTCTATTAACGGATGCATTTTGGTACTTTTCTCTGTCTCACGTTGTTAAATCATTTTCTAAGGTATAATGTCAATGTTTTACCTCAGAGCCTATTCCAAGATTAATAAGCTGAGCACATAGAACATTCCTAGTGAGAGAGGAATAGAAAAGAGCAAAAGGATACCTTGGAAAGTGTGGTGGTGATCTTTCCTCTTAACCAAAGTGGGAGACAGTGTCACGGGGGCCTGCGTGTTTGGCACGTGCCCGAGAGAGCAGGGGTCGGGGCTCTGGCACACTAGATCTGTGGTAGTGAGAGGCTGATGTGGACCTAAGTGTTGGAAGAAACCCACTAGTCCTTGGACCAAGAATTGTTGAATAAATGAATTTCAAAACAAAAATATGAAGCCCTGTATATATTGTTGATTTGTAAAAGAATGAGGACTCTAAACATTGAGGGGCAAGAAAGAACGTGGGAAGAGTCCTCTAGGCAAGTGTAGGGACCCCAAAGGCGGGACGCTGGTGTGTTTGTGGAGGGCAAGTGGTGTTAGCGAGCAAGACCAAGAGGTGAGAGGGGTTGGTGGAAGGTGGGCAGGGGTCACATCCTATAAGGCCCTGGGTGAGTAGATGAGGATACAAACTTTTTTATGTAAAAGTTCAGATACATACAAGTGTCGAGAGAATAAGGTCATGATGCCCTGTATACGCATCACCCAGCTTCTCTCATGACCATTATCAACTCATGACCATGTTGTTCCTCCAGAACCCCGCTCTGCTGCCCCCACACACATGCATGTACCTGACATCTCATTTGTAAAGTATTTAGTCGGTATCTGTTAGGTCAGATATTGTTCTAAGGGCAACAGGAAAAGCACTGGAGATGTGTAAGCAGGAGAGTGGGAAAAAAAAGTCTGTTTGAAAAGATGACTGTTCTCTCATGTGGGAAGCAGACTGTAGGAGCCCCGTGCTGTGAGCCAGGAGACGTGGTTAGGAGGCTCCCAGGGAGTCGCGGGGAGACAGTCGCCATTTAGACAAGGGTCGTCACATGAAGGTAGACAGGACAGGATTTGGAATATATTTTGCAGTTAGAGCCAACAGATTAACTGATGGGTTGAGTATGGGAAGTGAGTTTGATTTACAATCAAAAGGTACTGTAAGCTCAGAGTATTTTCTTATACAGAATGTTATTAAACTCCCAAGTTTGACCAATCCGAACGATCTGTATAAATAACACAAATTCTAGTCACCAATTTCAAATAATGCATTCTGTGTCCAAGAGAGAATATAGCAGTTGCCTCGATTATTTTTATGTCTCTACAATTCCTACTTTTTAATCTTACTATTTTTAGTTAAGAAATATCTGACATAATAATCCTTTGGGACATTATTTTGTGCTTAACAAAGGTAAGTCCAGCATTTAGTACCTACATCACAGGGTGTTAGGAGATTTCAGTGATGACACATACAGAGCACTTAAAACAGTACTTAATACATGTAAACCTATATGGATTGTAAAAGTGCTTTTCTCTCTCATGTAGTCCGAGGGCGAAACAACATCAGTGGCATAGAAACAGAATTTTGAGCCTAAAGAAACTCCATTGAGCTCTTCATGTTCATGGTCACCGGGCTCTGAAGATAAAACCTAGAAAAGAGTTGTGTTACTAGTTACCAGGAGAGAAGCTGTGGAGCCTGACATAGTTCTCAAAATTTTAAGTTATTTGGTAAATTTGGACTCCTTGCTCCTGAAGCACCTTGGATCTGGGTTTGTAATAAGATCATAGCAAAACGAATAGGAGTATTTGTAGCTAATACTTACGGCAACAACCTCATTCCTCCTTCACTGTAGAATGGAATCTTATACAAAGTAATTCGGGTACAAATTTATGGAGAGAATTTAGTTGCTCCTTGATCCCATCTCGTCTGAGATGGCAGGGTTTCTGAGGGCTGAATTATAAGCAAGTTCCTTTTTTTTTTTTTTTTTTTTTTTTTAAGTATTGGCAAATAAGCGTAAGTAAAATTTTTAATTGTTTTGGGTTTCGATTTTTAGAATTAAAGCAACATTTTTTTTTTAGGATTGCCACACTGAGGTTGAGTTAGTAAACCAAAGACACAAAAAACGCACATTTGGGGAAAAAATGTACATTTGTGAAAAAAATTACATAAGATATTCAGTTGATAAAAGTGTATCATTTGTTGACTTACCCCGTTAGATTTGAAAGTAAATCATTTAGGCAGATTTTTTTTTAACATTTTACTTGAGAGAGCGTGAGTGGGGCAGGCGGTGTGCAGAGGCCGAGGGAGAAGCAGGGAGCCTGACCTGGGGCTCCATCCCAGGATTCCAGGATCATGACCTGAGCCGAAGGCAGACACTTAACCGACTGAGCCACCCAGGCGCCCCAGATTTTTCTGTTTTGCGGCTGGCCACAGAGCATACCTCTCAGATTGTGTCACTGAAGGGTAGCAGCTGTGTCTGTGTCAGCCACTAAGATTGTTACTCCGTGACACAATTAATTGAGCATTGATTTAAGCGCTTAATATGTGTTAACTCAGTTCCACCCAACCCTATGAGATAGATACTATTATTTCCATTTTACAGCTGAGGAAGCTGAAGAACAGTGACATAGCTGAGCGGTCCAGCTGGGATGAGCTTAAACCATCTGACTTCAGAGTCCGGACTCCTTACTGCCTTTGTAGGCACTCGTTAAATAGCTATGTGGGTGAATGGCTGGGTAGAGGAAAGCATGCATGAGCAAATGGATGTGTAAAGAAGAAAACAATAAAGAGATTATAAAATAGTGGCCGGAAGATGGGGACATCGGGGGACACAAGCTTTCAAAGCCCACATGTTCTGTCTATCTTAGGCTTCAGTTGTGTAGAGAGCTTCAGAGTAGACCAAAGAAATAAGTAAGTAGATGGGTAAACAGATAAATAGGTGGGATATATAAGATAAAAGTGATAAATTAGACCATTTTGAAACACTTCTTTGTTCCTGATCTGTGTGTCCTCAAAATTTACTTAGCATAGGACAAGGGGGCACTTCGAATGTAGGCCTTCAGGCAGAGCTTAAGGATAAAAGGAGGAGGAGATGATTATTAAGATCTGTCTTTTCCCAACAGTTCCATCAATGTACTGAATATAACTCCTGAAGAAACTAAACCAAATCAGGTTGGAAGAGAAGGTACAAATCAGAAATGGAGCATGGCCTCAAGACCTGGATCACAGGAAGGTTGCTACAGTGGGTGTTCCTCGACCTACACAAACTCCCATGTAGAAAAAGATGACTTACCTTAGACGTGTGGACTGGAATTGTTCTCATCAGCACGTTCATCAGATTTCACATCTGAGTTGAAACAGGGTGTGTCATAAAGTCGGTCATATCTAATGATTGAAGATGGTCTGAGGTGTTTGTTTGGACTTTCCTGTCCCTCCCCCAAAGAGCTAATATGTTGAATCTATTTAAAAGGATATAAAAGCTTTGGATATATATTTTGAGTAACAGAAGCATCTGGTTCTGTGAATAAAGGAATGTATATGTTTGGATGGAAACAGAAGCACTAGAATGAGTTTCCTCTTATAGGTATTAAAAATAGCACTTTTAGGAAACTGATTATTGTAAATGATTAATTTTGTCTCATATATAGTTGGCGTTGGAAGTTTAGCCTTTACTTGAATGTATACTGTAGATTTTTAACAAAGCAAGTTCTATATTTATTATGTTTAGTGTGATTTGAAATTTCCTCTTTCATATGTTTTAAATAAAGTGAAATTTATGTATGTTTTGTACATAGATATACACGATTATGTTAAGAGGCTTTAAGATTTAAAAATTTTACACATCCATATTATAGTATTTCATGCCAATAACATTTTTTAGTGGTGTTCTGTTTACAGATGTATGAGAGCCATTGCCACGTTATGTTCAAGAATTTTTTGAATGCATCTGAGCAATAAATACTCAAAAGCTGTTCCACGAAGCTAACTTCTTTAGATAATTATCATTGCTAACCTGACATTTCTGAGATTTCTATAGCAGTAGACTTTTATATATAATTTTACAAGGACTCTTGATGATAGGGTAGTACAGGCAAGATGACAACATACCTTTGAATGAAACGATTTAAGAATATTGGTTTAAGATATTTGGGATGGTAGAAGATATTTATGGTGATATTTTCTTTACTAGATGGGGACCAGTACCGCAACATCTCTACCAGCTCGGGCTTGGTATAGTTGCCAATAAATTCAGGGTGTTAGCTGCTAATGATAAATCTGACAATGTAAAAAGCATCCAATTTTATCTTACTATTCTCCTCCCACTCTGGACAAACTTGGGTCATCTCGCTTTCAGAACTGATTGCATGTTTCTTCATGTCGTTATTTATGATGATCACCGTAGGCCCAGGACTTTTACGAGAAAGCTTCAGCGCCTAACCCTGTGTGTACGTAGAAGCCTGCACAGATCGGCCTGGCTAGATCCTGCAAAGCTCGTCTGCCTTCCCGTTCTCTAGTCAGTTCAGCCACAGACATACACTCACTCTTATGGCTGTTTCCTTCATCATCTGAAAAATAGTCTTATTTTTGTCGTCCATTCACTATAAATGAGTTTGGGTAGCAGCACCATTTTTTCAGGGCTGATAGACCATCACTGAGTGTCTTACTTTAATGAAACCACCTGTAACAAAATAACCCCATTTATAGTCTCGAGAAGCTGGCTCTTAAAGCAGCCACTCACGACCTTCGTTTGATGCATGGTCACTTCTTCACGGTTTAAAATATTAGAACTGATAGAAAATTTCTAGGATCATACCATATTCCAAAAGAAGAAAGAGCTGAGCTTTGGGGCACCTGGGTGGCTCAGTCGTTAAGCGTCTGCTTTCAGCTCAGGTCATGATCCTGGGGTCCTGGGATCGAGCCCCGCATTGGGCTCCCTGCTCCGCAGGAGGCCTGCTTCTCCCTCTCCCACTCCCCCTGCTTGTGTTCCCTCTCTTGCTGTGTTTCTCTCTGTCAAATAAATAAAATCTTAAAAAAAAAAAAAAAACAGCTTTAATTTTTTTACAATTGAGCAGTCACGTGATCAAAGAAAGGCAATCAAATTTTTTTAAAATAGTCCATGATACATTTGTCAGGAATTTTTTTGTCAGGGGTTTCCATGATAACCTTTGCCAGAAAAGAACATTTTAATGTTTAAAGTAAATCTTACTCCAGGGAATAATGCATTCCATGACAGTGGATTTCTACAAAGGAGCATCTGTTCTTTGTTGTGTTTCCATTTTAAGTGGGTTGAATTCTCATATTGGAAAGAAAAATTCCTTGAGACCTACTTTGAAATCTAAGGTGTGAAAAAAAACAGTAAAATGAAACAGCCAGGTTCATTGTATTTTTGGTAAAAAGTCTGCATAGATCTGCTAGAAGTCGTATGTTTGACCTAGCAGCGTCCGTTTTGCTTTACTGTAAATTCCAATGCCAAAGGGATTCCCAGTCATGCTAAACTTCCCAGGTTATTGGAATGGTTTCTATGTTGGAAAGCTCCTGACTTCACACCTGCAACTCCTAGGATTTTGCAGGGTACTTATAATCCAGCTATGCTGCGGTCTTATATTCAGCCGTGATTAGATGATGGTACCACAGGGAACCTTAGGTTTCAAGTCCTCCTGATAAACGTTTTCTTGTTCATCAATATGTAAATCTGGAATCTTGTACCTTGTTTGTTTTTACATGGCATCCGTTTTGAATTCCTCTTTTCATTTTGAATTTTCAAAGGACAAAAGTGGCAAAGAAAAGGGAAAGGTTTTATTTCCTACTCTTAAACTTTTATATCTTGAATTTATGATGATGAGAAACATAGAAGAATCATCATACCAGAAAATTAAAAGATTAAAATTTAACTTAATAAGTGGGTTGTTTTTTGTTTTTTGTAGAAGCAATGTATTAAATGTTTAGATTTGCAGAATAGTCCACAGCAAATTATTTTCCTTATGGTATAATTAAAACACTTGTTACTTAAAAAGTTCCATGTTTCCTACCTTAGCTTACCAGACTTGTGCGTAGGTTTGTGGTAACACGGCTTTTGTAGGAAAACACGTTCCGTGGTGCATGACGGGATGCCAGGAGGTCTTGAGTGTGTATGACCGGAACAGTGTAAGCCAGCAAGCCCATCATGTGATTGCCCTGTTGTAAGAATCCTCAGAGTATGTCTCTCGGTTGGGTTTAAGGTAAGTATGGGTCACAAAGGCTAGTAAGTACACTTTTCCCTGTATTTGTCCTTAATTTGTGTCAATCTTTTCATAAGCATTTATGAAGTACCTGTTGTATGTGAGGGCTTACGACTACGTTCTTAGACAGCTAAGGGCACACACTCCGCCACCGAGAGCCTCTGAGTTGAATGGAAGACTGGCTATCTAAACCTAAGTTAGAACAAAGAATGGTAAATGCTACCCAAGCATTCGGTCTCTTAATAGAACTTGGACTGATTTTTCTGTGCATGACAGTGACATGGCTGGCTTCCAGTTAAAGAGTCTTTACATTATTTCCTATGGGAAGTACTGTGTAATTTATCATTGTTTTGTTTTGCTGGGTTTTCATTTTGTTTTCTACAATCAAAGTACTGTCCTGCAGGGGCACCTGGGTGGCTCAGTCAGTGAAGCGTCTGCCTTCAGCTCAGGTCATGATCCCGGAGTCCTGAGATCAAGCCCTGTGTCAGCTCCTTGCTCAGTGGTGAGCCTGCTTCTCCCTCTCACTCTGCCTCTGCCACTCCCCCCTGCTTGTGCTCTGTCAAATAAATAAAATCTTAAAAAAAAAACGAAGATTTTCTCCCCACAAGAACATGTATTACTATGTAATAGAAAATGCATTTGCAGAGATTTGGGGCATGTTGATAAGGATACTAAAATAGTTTATTCTAGTCCTTTTCTAAGTATATTTTTCAGGATGGATATAAAAATGGAGTGGAATGTTAATAAATTATCTGATTAACAAAAACTATTTCACTTGACTGGTTAAGATTTTAAATTCTTAACATTTACATATAACTGAATTTAGAGGATTTGGAAGGTACTGTAATGTCAGTGATAAGTCCCTGGTAAAGGTCCACCTCAGTATTCTTATATTTAAGATTCAGAAATATTTGTACCTAGTAGGATGCTTGACACATGGTAAGAAGATAATTTGTTAACAAGAAATAAAAAAACACTAATTAAATTTAGCACAGTGCCTCATTGGCATGAATACACTATCAAATTCTCAAGAGTGTGAGAACCTTGTTTTATGATTTTTTGGGGGGGGGTTGGGGGTGGGAGTCCTATTTCCAACCCCATCTAGCTTAGTTCTTTGTGCGAAGTATTAGGATAAACTGGGCCATGTTACAAATAAACACGAAGTCGGTGCGGCTCAATACAAAAATTTAACTCTTGCTCATGAAATTCTTGCTGATGTGGATCGGGCAGTCTTCCTCCAACTTTAGGTATGATAGCCCTCGGGAACATGTGGCCTCCAACGTTGTCAGATCAGGAAAACTGCAGGTGGTGCTAGATATTTTTACAGACCAGACTTGAAAGAGACCGGCCTTCCACCTACTCTGCTTTGTCCAGAACCTAGACATGGGACCAACCTAACCTCCACCAAGACAAGGAGCTGTGCACAATGCAGCCATGTGCTGGACGCTGACAGTTTGCTACCTGATGCAGGTGCGTTTGATAGCTCATCCCTTCCGTTATTTACTTACATAACCGGCAAAACCTATCACTGGTGTGAAGGATTTATCGCTGATTAGAAAGATCAAATATTCTTAATTTTGGAAAAGAATATATTTTAAGGAATATACTTGTATTGTATTTAAGGCTTCTTTTACCTTCTCTGACCTTTTCATTATCATGAAAAGTTTTGAAGTGTCCAGATGGTAGTTTTATAGTTATTAAAATGCTCAACATTCATGTTCTCTTTTGATTCCTTGAATAACAGAATATTAACCTTCCTAAGAGTAACAGACTCAGAACCCAAGACACATAGCTAATAATGGGTAAAATTGAAACTTGAAACCCAGATCTTTTGATCCCTACATTTCCAGCTTGTTCCAGATGGCTGCAGAGCCTTTTGGTATCCCTTTTTAAGTGAAATTGTTCAATTCTTTTTTTTTTAAAGATTTTATTTATTTATTTGACAGAGACACAGCGAGCGAGGGAACACAAGCAGGGGGAGTGGGAGAGGGAGAAGTAGGCCTCCCGCGGAGCAGGGAGCTCGACATGGGGCTCGATCCCAGGACCCTGGGATCATGACCTGAGCCGAAGGCAGACACTTAACGACTGAGCCACCCAGGCACCCTGAAATTGTTCAATTCTTAATCCATATCCCGCCATTCTATAATTTTCTGCACCAAAGCTATTGATCATTCAATCCGGGTGCAAGGCTCACTCTTGTTTTTGAGAATGGTTATCATGGCAATCCCATTCAGAATTGAACATTTACCTTTTCAAGACTGGGGCATTAAGGATCTAATTGAAATAGCTCATTGCACATAATACACTAAAGGCCACTGAGGAATCCCAAGATATACGGAGACACTCTGCTTTTTCTGCCCTGTCTTGGTCCACTCTTGGCCGTGTTAGGGTCTGTGTGCCATTTCCCTCCATGACTACAGTCGCGATGACCAGAAGCACTTTTATTGTGCACAGGTAATAAAGAGAATTTTTAAATGTCACTGTGTGGTGAAGCAGGGGCACTCGTGCAGTTCTAACTAGGAGGGGTGCAAAGCAGTGGGGGCATCATGCCCGGTCCCTGTCACAGCTCCCCGCTCTGCCATCTCAGCAGGAAAGCCATCACAGTAGGCAAATACATGAACATGATTGTGTTGGCATAAAACTTTAGTTATGGTCCCTGAAACTGAATCCCATGCAATTTTTACATTCCTCAAAATATTCTTCTTTTGGGGGTGACAGGAGTGGGCTTGACCCGGCATGGGGTCACCATCCCAGCTGCTAGACTGGTCCCAGCAGCTCCAATCCCATCATAGCAAACTTCTGCCTGACCCCATGTATAAATGACGGAAACACAATTGGAAGTAACTTAGGCAAAAGGAGAATTCGGCGGCTTGTCCCATAAATCACAGAAAAAACACTGGTGACGTGCCCCAACAGAGCAGGATGCAAAATCTGTGGTCCCTCCCATCAGGAGAAGGAGTTGGCAAGGCCGGTGGAGGCTGCCGGGACCCCAGGCCCATGTGAGCAGAAACCCAGTCCTAGAGCAATTCTCATCCACAGCCATGTGGCGAGAAATTAGTGACAGGAAGGTATTAATGCTTGCAAATGAATTCCTTTTTTCAGTGTTACTTAGAGCATATTCAAGTATATCCCTATTGTCATTCCCACACACTTGCACTTCATTAGGTTTCTTGAGAACAACAGAGGTCTCTTGGGGAAAAACAAAAACCACTAGCCTGGGCAGCAAGACCGCGATCAAGAGAAGGCCCACTGCACTAGTCCTGCAGGAGCACAGAGCTCCCCACCCGAGACAGAGAGAGAGAGAGAGGCATGCATACAACGTGCTCCCAGGCTGCCAATGGGCTGCTCGTGATGGTTTGCTCCAGATCGACATGGTTCTCAACCTACAGGTTGAAGTTCATCGCTTCTGCCTCAAGTTCACAGAATATTTTTCCCACTGAGGCTTAGAAAGAGTCATCCAAAGCTTTTCTCCTGGCCCACATTTTCTCCTGGAATTCCTTGGAAAAATGGTCTGACCCATTGCTGGCTGACCCTGGGCAGGGGAAAGAGATCCAAGAGGAGGTTCCCAAAGCCAGGGTGTTGGGATTCTATTATTTACTTCCTGGAAGCTGCCTGTGCATGCCACGCTCTTAGGAGACGCTAGGGCGAAGTAAAGCGAGAAGAATGGAGGCAGTGGTGTGACGGCAGGTGACAGGAGCAGCTCTGACGATTCTGCCTTTAAAGCCCACTTTTTGTTCTGTCGATATGAAGAGGGGAGAACTATGTCTTCAAACAATCGCCTGTGCAGAAATCCTATCTTCAGCTCCCCAAAGCTGTGTGTGCTTTCAGAGGCTGAACTACTGTTATATAACTGGCTCAATTTCATATCTGGGGAAATGCAGCTAGCACTGGCTCAGTTTGGTGAGGCTTGTTCTCGGAGCCTGGTTTTCTTCTCTCCCCCAGGGCAGGATAATACTTTACAACATCTCTGTGTTAGCAGAGTTCTCTAGACCAGCTGTCACGTGCTGCAGCTAGAGAGGATGCTCGGGAGTGGAGGGTGTCTGAGGAGCCTGCAGCAGAAGCGCTGGGCCCCAGGGGTCCTGCAAGGTGGCTTGAGCCCCGGTCCCAGGGACTGGGCATCAGAACTGCTCCTCGAACCCACGGACCCAGAGACAGGACCTGCAGCCTGCAAGATTCAGCCCTGGGCGCAATGGATCACTTTCTGGGGAGTGGGGAAAAAAAAAAGCTCTTTATCCTCCTCCGCACCTGGGGACTTAACTTTTTCTCTTTCAAAGGGAAGAATCCTAAGGGCTCAGTCTCTGAAACTGATCAAGAAAGCAGCAGTGTGCCCACCTGAAAGCGTTTGGTCTTTATAAAGTTCAGGTCAGAGTCTCTCTCCAAACTGTCTTACAGAGATAATCATCCCATCAGTTCTGAGAAATGTAGAAAGAATCTTTATTTCAAGTGACTCATTTAATATAGATGCAGCCTATTAAGTTGTCTATTTTGAAATCTCAGTGTATAAAATCTTCAAATGGCTTCTAAGAGTGTTCAGCTCTGTTATGGCACGTGAAGAGCATTATTAAAAAGATTCTAAATGCATAAAGAATAATGGGCTCACCCTCCCACTTTGGAACGTTTAGAGCAGAGTCTGAGATCCTCTACCCCTTTCTCGGTGTCTCCTGCATGGGGACAGTGTCACACCCCAGAACAATCCCAAGAAAATGCTCCTTTCCCATCTCCTGTTAGAGATGGGGCAAGGACGGGTTGGTTATGGACTATACTCCAGTCCTGGCCTTGTCATGGCCAAGCTGTGTGCCTTTGGGCAAGTTGTTCAACCTCTCTGAGCCTTGTTTTTTTCCAACTGCAAAACAGACGGTTCCAGCTCAGTCCTTGAATGACAAGATTGAGACAGTGCCACTAGAAGGATCATCTAGTTCAATGTCTCCTCCATCAAGCTGCCCGTACTCCCAGCTCAGAGGTTTCAACATTGATGCAGGAGAATCAAACATAAGGAAGTACAGTGCTTTCAAGTTGAGAAAATTTGCAAACGTAGCTTCAAGGCTCTTTTGGGCCCCACAGCAATCACGGAACATAACCTCCAGTTAACATTACTCTTCCCTGCTAGAAGCGAGAAGTTGAGCATTGCTCAGATGAACAAACTGAGATTAGGAGAGGTCAGGTAATCTACTCCTAAACACACTGCTAGTACGTAGCATAAGAAGAACGCAGACCTTGTGGCTCAGTTGGTTAAGCGTCCCACTCCTGATTTCGGCTCAGGTCATGATCTCAGGATTGTGGGATGGGGCCCCATGTCGGGCTCCTGCTTAAGATTCTCTCCCTCTGTCTCCCTACCTCTCTCTCTAAAAATAAAAAGAAGAAGAACCCAGGCCTTTAACTCTGGGTATTACAGATTTTCTACCTGATTCCCCAAAAAAGACCACCAGGTCAGACCAGCATGGCCCAGCCAGTTTAACCAGTGTCCCCTAGGTGGTGGTGGCCTTACTTCCTGAGCCTTTATTTTCATCCAGGCAGAACTTGAAGGGGAACTCAGCCCTTCTTTGCATTCCCACAGGGGAAACTCTACTAGGCATTGCTGAGCAGTGTGGATCTCAGGAGATTTTATTTCACTTCGAGGGAGCTGAAGGCCAGAGGATTTGACCTTGCATCCCCATGCCCCACAACATCCTCACCTCCACAGACTGGCCTCCTACAGTCCCCTCTCTCTGCCTCAGCCCAGGTCAAGTAACCCAGAGAGAGGAAGGGAGGAACACCTGCGTTGCGCCATGTAAACTCTGAAGCAGATTCTCTACTCCCAAACCAACGACTATAATCCGACAGCCAACCACACCCAGGAGAGGAGGACAACTTCCCAGTTCCCATAAAGGAGAGTCTTGCTTGGAGGCCCCAGTCTGGCTGGAAGAGGGGCAAGTTGTCATGAAGCTGCATTTGTAGAGCAAGCACGCTGTTTGTATTATGTGACAAAGTGTGTGGAGGAAAACGAAGACAAAGTGACCAAAGAGACTTCAGTGTTCTGCCAGGTGCACGTATTCCTGCTGGAGGGGCTCACAGCCTAGAGGCAGGAGACCACACAGGATGAGTCAAACAGCGGCAGGGAGAAGCCTGGGAGAAAGTGCCAGGCGGTAGCTGGAGCCACACTGCGTGGCCAGATACTCTCTTAGAACCTTCTAGTTATGTAAAGCTAACAGGGAGACCAATTTTCCTTTCCTCCCCACCCCACTGGCCACTGCCGCCTACTTGCTCCCTGTAAAGAGAGGGAGCTTTAGCTTATGTGCCCCCCAGCTGAGCCGAAAAAAGATAAAGCTTCATTGGGGCTAGATTAACTGGTTTATCAAGCCAAGAGGCAGCCAGGCCTGGTTTTTAAGATACGAGGCCCTTACTCTCTGCCCTTTGGCCTTTCTGGCTTCTCTTCCCATGGGCCAGTTCACCAGGCCTGACTTCTCCAAGAGCATTGCTCTGTTTGTTTACATACACACTCACTATTATAGATACTGTTGGATATGGGGGAAAAAAAACTAGACGAAAAACACTAAACATGTGCTTATCTTTGAATGGTGAGATTAAAGGTGTTTATGATTTTCTGTGCTTTCCCTTTTTTTTTTACAATGAATAAGCATTCTTTTTTTTTTTTTTTAAGATTTTATTTATTTATTTGAGACCGAGAGAATGAGAGACAGCATGAGAGGGAGGAGGGTCAGAGGGAGAAGCAGACTCCCTGCCAAGCAAGGAGCCCGATGCGGGACTCGATCCCCGGACTCCAGGATCATGACCTGAGCCGAAGGCAGTCGCTTAACCAACTGAGCCACCCAGGCGCCCGAATAAGCATTCTTTTGAAGAATAGAAAATAATTGGTGTTGCAAACAAAAAGCCAACCTGAGAGGAGGGAAATACGGATGGACAGGCAAGGCGGTGAGAAAATGGAAACCCCAAACCAAACCCAACCCAAACCAAACCTTAGAAAACCAGGGCAGGTCCCCGAAGGGAGCGCGTTCCCTCTGCTTGCTGGCTTCGGAAGCCCGCAGCCCCTGCTGCTGCCGCGCTTCGCCCCGCGGGCTCTCACCTGCCCCGCACCCGCCCGCCAGAGGGCGCCCTGGGGCCGCCGCCCCACGTGCTGCCCCGCCGCTCACAGCCCCGGGAGGCGGGCGAACCGACGCGGAAGCGAGGCACCCGGCACGGCGAAGCGGGCTCCAGGCCGAGCGGCCGTTGGCCGATGCGCACCACACGTCACGCCGCCGAGCACAGGTAACCGTCGTCCGGGCCCAGGGCCGCGGCCGCCCCCGCCCCGGGTGCAGTGCCAGCGGCCGGCGGAGCCGGGCTGCCGCGGGCGCCTCTGCCCCGGGCTCCTGCGCCGGAGTCTCCCTCCCCGCGAGCTCTAGGCTCGCGCAGGAGCCCGGCTCACCTCTGCGCCCCCACGGCACACCTAGGGCAGCTCGCGACTGGACCCCACTACTCCCAAGAGTGATTGCTCTGGGCTTTTGCAATTTAAAAAATTAGGGAAGTAAAACATACGTAGTAGTATGTAGTTGTGACAAATCCATGTCTGTGTATATTAAAAGATCAGCCTCCCTTCACCAAACCTTACCGACTCCCCTCTCCATAAATAACTAGTAATAGGTTTTTTGTTTTGCTTTTTAAGATTTTATTTATGACAGAGAGAGGGGGAGAATACAAGCAGAGGAAGCGGGAGAGGGAGAAGCAGGCTTCCCGATGCGGGGCTCGATCCCAGGACTCTGGGATCATAACCTGAGCCAAAGGGAGACGCTTAACCGAAGGAGCCACCCAGGCGCCTCTAGTAATGGGTTCTCAAATGCACTTTTATCCATGTAGTAAGTCTATCGTTGTAGCTATCTGTGTGTTTGTCCATCTATTCATCCATGCCTGGAAGAAGATTCATCAAAATGTTAACGGAGGTAATTTGTAGATGGTAGAATAGAACGATTCTTCTTTTCTGAATGTTCTACAGTGAAAATGTGTGTGGGAGGAGAGTTGTTACCATATTTAAATCGCATCCACTCTTAAGGCTGCCCTGACCTCTACACAAAGCGGACTCATGCCCACTGGCCGCTCGGAGCCTCTTGCGTGGAGAGATTCAGCATTACCACGTCCCGGCTTCACCAAGCAGCACTCCCGGTTCCCCAGTAACAGAACCCAGGGTTGAGTCTCTGTGATTAGTGACTATGACGGACTTCGCTACTGCCTGCATTTTTACCAGTTTCCGATTCCTCGGAAAATGTTTGCTGCTGGCTTCTGGGAAATAACAATAGAATCACGATGATGGTTATCAAAACTCTCTGGGTCAAGAACCCATTCGAAGGGGCATTTTTTTTTTCTTTGTGATTCTTGAAAAGTGATTTCGAAAATTTTCTTTGATTTTGCAGGGCAGAGAACCCAAGTTCCGATTTAAAAGCTGGTTCTAACCAACCCTGAATCTTTCTTGTCTTTGAGAGTTAGGTAGCAATTATAAGTCTCTTCCTCTCTCCTTCTTGGTTTCTAAAAAGCAGAAAAGGGTTTGGTGATCGGTTTAAGAACACGGAGCCCAAACAGGTCTTTCGAGGATATTTTTGAGGAGCAGATGTGTGCAAACCCGCGCAAGGCTCCCTTTTGAAGCTGCTTTGCAAGGGTGGTCTGCTTTGACTTTTGTATATATAACTGATTTATTAAAAATACATATATTTTAAAAACCACAACTTTAAAAATAATTAAAATGTTTAACATTTTGGTAATCAGTGGAGGAAACAAACAAAAGAGCCCTATTTAAGCTTTCCATTCCCTGGTGATCAACCGTTTCCAATAAATTGTTTATTGAGCACCTGTTTCAGCACCAGCCAACATAATCAGCACAGGGTGAGAGAGGACAGAGAACCAGACCCCCCCGCCCAACCTCCAATCCCCAAATCTCAGGGAATCCACAGAAAATCTCATTTGCTTCCAAGCCTGTGGGAAAGGCCTAATAGAACTCCAGGGATTCCCAGACTTTGACATTTCACCAACAAATAAAATTCCAAATTAAATTTAGGGACAGTGAAGGTGGGCCAGGTTTTAATTTTGCCAGGTAAGGTCATTCAAAAAGAACCTGTCATCTGCTGTCACTACTGTTTCTATGAGACAGGAGACCTTGACATAAAAAGGACATGATCTCAGAATAAAGGACTGTCTTAAAAAATAAACTTCACTTTATAAAACATTTTACCATATTTTCCTTAATTTTTCATGTTTCCAAAGTGAAAATGTTAGCAGCTTGCATTTTGCCTATTTTCGTGTCTTAGCCACTAGAGCATGAGGACCATAAATGAGTCTTTATTTGATAGGAGGTTTTCTTACACTATTTTCGGGCCATCATGTTGAATATCAGTGAACATGCCAAATTATACTGAGGTGAGATATAGTAGACATTTGGCTGAATTTATACTAATTCCTAATTTATACTAATCCTAGGATCCTACACTAATCCTGTACCCAAACTTTCCAACTTAGACAAGTATACCATCATTTATTTTATTATTTTTGAAATTTTATTTAAATTCAGTTAATTAACATATAGTGTATTTTTAATTTCAGAGATCAGTGACTCATCAGTTGCATATAACACCCAGTGCTCATTACATCACA
This sequence comes from Mirounga leonina, assembly GCF_011800145.1. NCBI lineage: Eukaryota > Metazoa > Chordata > Mammalia > Carnivora > Phocidae > Mirounga > Mirounga leonina. The sequence goes on from NW_023270447.1 coordinate 24,387,832, forward strand.
TGCCCTCCTTAATGCCCATCACCCAGTTACCTCATCCCCTCACCCACCTCCCCTCCAGCGACCCTCAGTTTGTTTCCTAGAGTTAAGAGTCTCTTATGGTTTGTCTCCCTCTCTGGTTTCATCTTGTTCCATTTTTCCCTCCCTTCCCCTATGATCCTCTGTTTTGTTTCTTAAATTCCACAAATGAGTGAAATCATATGATAATGTCTTTTTCTGATTGACTTACTTCGCTTAGCATAATACCCTCTAGTTCCATTCACGTCAGTGCAAATGGTAAGATTTCATTTTCTGAGGGCTGAGTACTATTCCATTGTATATAATACCACATCTTCTTTATCCATTTATCTGCCAGTGGACATCTGGGCTCTTTCCATAGTTTGGCTATTGTGGACATTGCTGCTGTAAACATTGGGGTGCACGTACCCCTTTGGATCCCTACATTTGTATCTGTGGGGTAAATACCTAGTAGTGCAATTGCTGGGTTGTAAGGTAGCTCCATTTTCTACTTTTTGAGGAACTTCCACACTGTTTACCAGAGTGGCTGCACCAGCTTGCATTCCCACCAACAGTGTAGGAGGGTTCCCCTTTCTCCGCATCCCCGCCAACATCTGTCATTTCCTGACTTGTTAATTTTAGCCATTCTGATGGGTGTGAGGTGGTATCTCATTGTGGTTTTGAACCACCATTTATTTTATCTTATTTATTTTATGATCTCAAATTAAAAATTTATTAATGTGCGGTAGACATTAGTTAATGGGCAGACAAGTACTAAATAAAGTAAGAAATTGAGTAAAAATTGACTTTTGCCATCACTACAACCAAGCATCTTAAACCCCTGCTATATCTATACTAGATAACCATACTCACATCTACGTCTATATCTACATTTAACTCTACTTGATCAATCACCTTGATTATTTTTTGGTCAATCATCTTGAAATTAAATATTTAATGTATGCCTATCTTGTTTATGTTAAATGTTGAAATGTAGCCATCCGAAGGGGCACATGCACCCCAATGTTTACAGCAGCAATGTCCACAATAGCCAAACTATGGAAAGAGTGAAGATGTCCATCAACAGATGAATGGATAAAGAAGATGTGGTATATATACACAATGGAATATTATGCAGCCATCAAAAACCTGAAATCTTGCCATTTGCAACGACGTGGATGGAACTAGAGGGTATTATGCTGAGCGAAATAAGTCGATCAGAGAAAGACATGTACCATATGATCTCACTGATATGAGGAATTCTTAATCTCAGGAAACAAACTGAGGGTTGCTGGAGTGGTGGGGGGTGGGAGGCATGGGGTGGCTGGGTGATAGACATTGGGGAGGGTATGTGCTATGGTGAGCCCTGTGAATTGTGTAAGACTGTTGAATCCCAGATCTGTACCTCTGAAACAAATAATACAGTATATGTTAAAAAAAGAAAAAGATAGTAGGAAGGGAAAAATGAAAACCACCATTTATTTTAATTTTAGATTGCTTTTGTTGTTCCTGTTGGGTTTGGACTTTAAGTGCTTTCTAGATAATTGAAGGCCCTTTTACTTGGATTCTCATCAGTTGAAGACACTTTGCTAGTGACCACCCAAAGAACTGAGCATTTTGATATCATAGTCTTTGGCTGAAAGTGTTTCCCAAATTATAATCATTGCATTTCAAGAAATCAGTGCTTTGAAAGTGGGTTATACTAGCCAACTGCTTAAAATGAGAAGGGGCAGGGGCAGCAGATGTTGGTGGGGAGGGGAGGGGGTCAAGGATCAGAAGCAGTGGAGAAGGGCAAGGACAAAAAGAATCAATTAAGGAGCACCTGGGTGGCTCAGTAGTCTGTTAAGCATCTGACTTTGGCTCAGGTCATGATCTCATGATCCTGGGATTGAGCCCCCACGGAGGCTCCAAGTTCATCGAGGAGTCTGCTTGTCCCTTTCCTTCTCCCTCTGCCCACCCCCCCACTCATGCTTTCTCTCTCTCTCTCTCAAATAAATAAATAAAATCTTTTTTAAGAAATCAATTAAAATGAAAGGGATGCTATATACTTTTTTTTTTCTTAAAGATTTTATTTATTTATTTGACAGAGAGAGACACAGCGAGAGAGGGAACACAAGCAGGGGGAGTGGGAGAGGGAGAAGCAGGCCTCCCGCCGAGCAGGGAGCCCGATGTGGGACTCGATCCCAGGACCCTGGGATCATGACCTGAGCCGAAGGCAGATGCTTAACGACTGAGCCACTCAGGCGCCCCTATATACATTTTTTTTAACCCTTTCTAGAATTGAAGCAGATACTAGGACCAACAGTCATCTCATTTCTTGAAAGCAATCAAAAAGGGCATTAAATCACCCAGAAGTTGAAAGCTGTTTGTAGGAGAGGGCTCCCCTGATCTGCCATCCCTTACCACACGGATCTCAACCTGCTGGCATTGCCCAGTCCCGAGGCCTGGCAGCATAATGAAAAGACAGCTCCCTGGACGGTGAGGGAGGCAGGAGGTTTTCTGGGCACAGGCTCTGCTGTATTACAGAGTAGAAATGGAAACCTCAACCTTAAATATGACTTTTCCCCCCCAAACCTAACATTAGCTGGTGTTCAAGTATTTCAACCAGGGAAAGCAAAAGCTTTTAGTGGTTTCACCTTATCTTGAAATGGAGAGTTTGACCCAGGTCCTGGATATCTGGGAAAAGGATGCAACCTGAGATTTCTTGAGCTTCTATTTCCAAAGAACCTTCCATCAGAATGGACTTTGCAGAGAATGCACACAACTTTGGCGCTCCCTAATCTTCATCCTTGACTCTGTTCCCTTATTCTTTTTTGGTCAAGCCATCCCAAACGTGTCTGCAGCTTCACTTGGACCCACCCACTCCTGAGTTGGTACTTTTATCCCTGACTTCTTTCCAGAGCTCCAGACATGTATTTTTGTCAGCTTGCTGAACATCTTGCACCCAACAGGCGCCTTAAACTCAGCATATCCCAAATCAAACTGATCAATTCTCCCTGCCACTGACGGCAGCCTCCTTCACCTTCAGCCACATTGTCATTTATCACATTGCTCAAGTTGAGAACCTCAGTGTCATCCTCAATTCCATCCCCGTCCTTCACCCTCATTTCCTAATTGCCACCAAGATCCATCCTCTCCCGCCCCCCCCCCCATTTCCTGTTCTCCATTCTCTCGTCTTCACCCCACTGTTACTGCCCTGCTCCAGGCCCACATTGCCTCTCACCCGCACTGGGGAACTGCCTTCTAACTGGTCTCAGGGTCACAGCAGCACCCCACCAGAACCTGTCTGCACAGCTGTCAGGGAGATCCCTGGGAAACATCGCTCAGTTTCCATCTGTCTCTCGCTTAAACCTACCTGACCGTTCTCATTGCCAGGACGACAGCTTCCAAACTACTGGTCATGCCACACCAAGTTCTTCCCACCTGGTTCCCAGCCGTCCCCGTGTCTTCCTAGGACACCCGCCACCATGCATCCTGCAGGAGAGACTACAGTCTGCCCCCAATGTGTTCTCTCCTTCTTCCTGATTAAAATCATGACAATTGCTAATACAGTATGGTCTTTCTTGCCGTCCAATAGGGCCAGGTGACAAAGTTCTGGATGCTGGAATGTAAGCACAGAATCATGAGAGAGTTTCCAAGAATTTTTGCAGGAGGGATCTAGAACATGTCCTTTACTCCTTTTCTGTTGCCCCCTTTTCCATCCTGCAGCCTGGAACAAAGGTGTGATGGCTTCCATTTTGGACCAGGAAGGTGAGGAGCACACCCCAGGGCAGGAGGAGCAGCAAGCTGAAGGGTGGCGTGGAGCAGAATCGCCACAGCCCTGACTACCTACCTCTGGAATTTTCTGTGGGAACCTGTGGCAGAACAATGCTGCCTGCTGCGGGGTCTAAGCAGCTCTTTGGACATTCCTCAGTAATTGTCCTTCGCTGAGTCGTGCTCACTGGTTTACAGATCTCTCTAGCCTGGGGGCTCCTCCAGGGCTGCCGTGTAAGCAACTGCGTGCACGTGCCCTTCTCTGCGTTCCTCTTGGTCGGCTCAGCTTGGCACAGACAGAGCAGGCGTCCAGGAAACGTTTGCGGAGCTAGTGAGTATTGATAACGGCTCCGAAGAAAGCTCCCTCCCCTCTCAGCCCGTGGGGTCGACAGGATAGCCTCCTGCCGCGTAGCAGCCGAGGGCAACTATGTGACCTCCCTGTGCCTGTTTCCATCTCTGCCGAGTGGCTCAGCAGCGCCGCCAGCGCGTTGGAGGACTACATGACAGTTTCAGCGAGGCACTCGGCGCGGGACCGGCCCACAGACGCATGGGGCAAACAGCCGCGGTTAGCATTTCGTGGTTGTCTCTCTCCCGCATGCTCGCTCCCTCTTCTTCGCTCCCCTCCCTGTACTTTGCTTTTCATGAGCATTTCAAGTAAAAAACAGCTTCTGAGCCCCAGGACTGTGGCAGGACAAACACAGTCGCCACTCTCCCCCCCCCCCCCCGCCGGGGAGGGGAGCTCGCTGGCTCTGGGGGAGGCAGACACAGAAACTCGGAGCTGCAGCAAGGCTGAATGATGGAAGTGCTCACCGCTTCCCTGGGAGCGCAGGGAGGGAGGCAGTCACCGTGGGCTGGGGGAGAGGCGGAGGACCCGGCGAAATGGGAGTGGAGCTGGGGGGAGAGGCGCCTTCTTGGCAGAGGTGGCCAGCGCGGTGTGGTCCGGGAGCTGCCAGTGCGGTTCAGTAAGACTAGGCCCCTGCTTCTCACACCGGAGCATGCGTCAGAATCCCCGAGAAGCCTTGGTGAAATGCAGATTGCCAGGCCTCTTTACCAGCATTTCGGATTTATTAAATCCGGAGCAGGGCATGAGCTTTTGCATTTTTTTTTTTAAGATTTATTTGTTTATTTCAGAGAGAGTGCGCTCAAGCGCCCTTGGGAGTGTGGTGGGAGGAGGGGCAGGGGGAGGGGGAGGGAGAATCTCAAGCTGACTCGGCCACTCTGCGCTGAGCTCACAGCCTGAGCCCAACCAAGAGGCGGATGCTTAACCGACAGAACCACCCAGGAGCCCCCCTGAGCTTTTGCATTTTTAACAAGTTCCCAGGTGGTCCTCCCGTTCCTGGCCAGGGACCACACTGTGAGCACCGGGAGTGGGAGTGGGGGCAGGAGTGGTGAGAAGTAGAGTGGGCTTCACTCGCCGGCTTGGGAGTTTAGATTCTGGGACAACAGTGACAGAACTACGGAAGCGGTTTCAGGAGAAGAGCGTACAATGAGACCTGTGTGGCCCAAGTATGTTTTAAGGGCACACGACTTCAGAAGGGAAGACGTGAGGAGTTGAATCCAGGTGAGTTGCGGGCGGCCTGCGTCCCGCTGCGCGTGGGGCCCCGCCCCGCCCCTCGCCCCTCGCCCCTCGCCCCTCGCCCCTCGCTGCGGCTTTCTCCTGCTCACAAAGGAAGAGGTGCATCCCTTTTTTTCCAGGCTTAAGGCCTCCCCTGCCCTCCAGGCCATCCTGCTGTCTCCTCTGGACAGACCGTCTTCCAAACACCTTCAGCCTCTCTCCCCCCCGCCCCTCACCCCTTCCAGTTGGGCATCGTTGAAGCCAAACCTTCAAACACATAGGAGCTCCCAGAATCCCACTACCTATCAGCTTCTTGTGGCTGCTATTCTTGATAATTTTTAAAAATATATTTATTTTGGATTTGAGTACAGTTGACATACAATATTACATTAGTTTCAGGTGTACAACATGGTGATTCCACAAACGTATACAACATGCTACGCTCCCTTGCAGCTCCCATCTGTCCCCATAGGACGCTATTACGATACCATTGACACGATCCCCTGTGCGGTGCCTTTCATCCCTGTGACTTCTTCATTCCATAACTGGAAGCTTGAGCCTCTCACGTTATGCCCCTTCGCCCGCTGTGCCCATCCCCCCACCCTCCTCCTTTCTGGCAACCATCAGTTTGTTCTGTGTACTTAATGGATCTGTTTATGCTTTTTTGTTTATTCATTTGCCTTTTTTTAGATTTCACATATGAAATACTGATAACTTTCCTTTAACCAAAAACTTCTCAGTGAATGGTCATCGCATGTCCCATTTCTTCACCCCGGGTCCTGACAGCACCCCCCTCCCCCAGTCTCATTGGCACCTGCCTAAACAATGAAATGGTAACTTGTTTTTCTTGTTTGCTTTAACAGCTTCACCACTTCTCCCACCAACATGTCTTAAGAGAACCCACATACAGACCTCTGGTAAAAATAGTTAATAAATGTGGAAAATGCCTCAACAGAATTGAATTTTTAAGCCTCCAGGCCTTTATTAACTTTCCTACTGCAAAACAGTTTACAGGAAATCTGTATGTGATGGGAATATTTTATTGTCCCTGAGTTAGCAGCACAATCCAGTTTGTCCGAACTGATGAAATTAGAACAAAATGGAGACTTATGTAAAGTATAATTCCACAAAGATATTATATAATTATATAGTATAATTCCTGGTCTATGTAGGGCTCAGTTCCTTAGAAACAGGACTTATTCACCTTCGCATTAACTACTGTAATGAAGTGTCCCCCCCCCCCCCCCCCCCATGGATTGTCCATCATTTGTTTATACATTTTGAATTTTTTTTTAAGGCTTGAAATAAAAATGGGTCCTGTGGAAGTCTGGGAGCAGAAGCGAAGGCTGCTCTTAAAGGTTCTTAATTCAAATGTTGTAAACAAAACACGGAAACTTCATGGGATCCAGTTCAAGCTCTTGAATGTATAACAGGGATTGGCTTCTCTCCTGAAGAGGCCGTTTTCTGAATGTTGCTTATAGCCAGAGACCTCACATTTCTGTTTTGAACTTTTCCCCTTCTTCTGGACCATTCAGATATTCTGAAATGTCTCCAAAATGAATTTCTGACTCGGGCGCTGAGTCTGTATGGCTCATAATGTCAATGAATCAGAAGAGCTAGGAAGTTACAGAAACCAGAACAGAGAGGCCCACTTCTTATTAGTAAGTTTTCCCCTTTTAAATATTTCTTCTCCACTTTCTTCCTGCTGTGGCTTTGCAGAAATCCACAGCTTTCTCAGCTGTTCATGTTCTGGGAGCAAGAATAATGTTTCTATTTTTCTAGTCAAGGAGAATACCAGCAATTCTTCCACCATTATCAGAATCTTCTCAGGTAAAGGGCCTCTCTCTCTCTCTCTCTTTTTCTCTCTTTTTTAGAGAGAGAGTGAGCATGCTCAGAGAGAGAGAATGTTAAGCAGGCTCCATATTCAGCGTGGAGCCCGAAGTGGGGCTCCATCTCATGATCCTGAGATCATGACCTGAGCCCAAATCAAGAGTCTGATGCTTAAACCCACCCAGGCGACCCCAGCAACTTCCTCTTTTAAACACAATTCTGGATTCATTGACTTTATTTGGAGGGAGGAACAGAGCAGAAAGATCACAGAAAGCCTGTGATCTTGACTCCCAAGCCCCTCTTCCCCTGGATCCCTCAGAGAGCTCGCACAATGGGAGACTCACCCCCAACCCTGCAGGTAGTCTGTGCTGCATTCTGGAAGGGAGCCCCAGAAGCCTAGTGGGACAGAGCTGAAGGAGGGGTGGGGAGAGGACAGGTGGAGGTGTTTTCTTCCCTTCTAACTCTGGTGACCCTCCCCAAATTAGAAGAGAAAATTGCTCACATTATTTTACACTTGAGGCAATCCAGTGAAATCCAAGTGTTAACCTTTCTGGTTTAGTTGTTCTCTCAAGTGCAAAGGTTTTAGAAGCCAATGAAAAACTGCCAGAATATTGTCTCTTTCACTCTGGCTCTTGCCAACTTAATTTGAAATTGGCTTTCTCAATTCTCCTTTTCTCATCTGGGAAGAACCCAGACAGATTTCTGCCTGCAGGTGATAAAATCCTGCCCCACCTCCACCCTAGATCTGCTTCTTCTAGTTTAGGTTGGGAGGTTGGCTCAAAATGACAGTGGTGATGACTGTGGCCACTGAGGATTGTCCCAAGGGCAATTCAGCTGCTGCCCAGGGCCTGATGGTTTTCCTGAAGACTTGCAGTTTTTCAGAAAGGGAATGGTAGGGAACTGGGGAGAAATGACAATAAATGAAAGCCTAAAATGCCCTGGAATTCCTTCAGGTACGACATCATGGAAATATTACCAACTCTTTGAAAGTCATCCCAAGGTTTAGCATAGGGCCTGGCACCAGGCAGATACTTGCTAAATATTTATAGGATGAATGAATAAACAGACTGCTAGAATGAACTAAATAAGCACTTGATAAATACTAGGGATGTTCTTTATATTTTATTTCATTTGTTTTGCTCTGAAGAATGTCTTAACCATTTCCCACAATCTTGTTTTCAGATTTAATCTTGTTTCCAGTTTGATGAATACAGTGGCCACTGGCCCAAAGACCCCTTCATAGCATCAGCAAAGGTGACTGCTTTAATGGCATTCCATCGCTCTGATGCTGTTAAATTTGAGCATACCCGTGGGAAGGTTGGAAACATTAATGCCTCTGGAAATATGTGAAACATTATCAAGAGCCGAGGATTCTACACGTTGCATGCGACTATCAGGAAAACAATCGATGTATGACCTGCAGAGGTGGGTGTAAACGCCCCTGCCCTGGGCTTGCTGACATTCCTTTCAGCTTCCCCGTGAAGATGATCTCATGAAAGGTGGAGATGGCCAGGGGTCATTCCTTTCTGAGACCAGGTAGAGCTGGTCAGATGACAGAGGTTGTCAGATGACAAGTGGAGATGATCAGGTGACATTCTTCCCAGCTGCGGGAGAAGATCAGATTGTTTTTCTCAGATTGTTTATAGTAGGCATTTCTAGAATTTGCCCACCCGATGTGCCATCCAGGAAGACCCCAAGCACAACTGGGTAATTATAAGCAAGACCAAGGATGTCAGCCCTTGCCAAGGGAAGGTTATGAAGAGCAGTGGGATAATGTACATGAATGTCCTCCAGGTCTACACTCGGGTGGGTCCCAGGACTAGAGCTCCCTAGCACCTTCCCAGACCAGCAATCCAGGGGCCATGAAATCCAATGCCCACTCTCTTGAATCAACGCCATACTGATTTGCCCAGTGTGTCCTACAGTTTGAGATGTTCTGCCCAGAACATCTGGCGGGGGGTGAGGTATGTGTAAAGCTTCAAGCACCCCCATTTCTAAATTGAACAGCCCTGAGCTTTGTTTTTTAATTGATTTTGTATGGTAGGTTTCCTCTCTTCTATTAGAAGGTAATTCTTCATTCTCAAGCAATAATGATAGTCTATGAGGCCAAGTATTAGGGTTCTGACAGTTCTAACATGGGACCCTGCCTCCTATAGGCACTTAACACATGTTCATTAGAGGGAGAGGCACTGCTTTCTCTGAACTTCATTTCCAAATCGCAACACTTGGGCCTGAGTTTCCATTCTTGTGACTTTCACTACAAGGAAAACTGAAACCAACCTGAAGTTGGACCTTTTTTTTTTTTTTTTTGCTGTTGTTTACCGAAACCAAACCTGTTGTTTATTGAACACCAACTCATAGTAAGCACTCAATGAATGTTTGTTGAATGGATGAGTAATTAAATGAAAGATGTTTAATCCTATGCAAGTTACTTGCTCTCATTTGTAAAATGAGCCTAAATCCACCTCCTTTGCAGTTTGTGGTGAGGAGTAAATGAAAGAAGATGGGTGAATTGTTTAGCACATAATAGAATCAAATGTCATTTTATTCTCTTCTCTTTCACATAATCAGTAGATATCCCGAGTGTATTTAGCGGAGGTGACCTCATAAATGAAGAAGCAGGCAGTGAAGAACATGTTGGTGGTCACCAGCAGCATAGTTGGATGAGGGAAGATGGCCATGTGCACTGGCCTGGTGTAGCTCCTCGTGGCCCCCAGCGACATTTTGCTGGAAAAGGATAATCCACCATTCTGCCCTGTCTGAGTTTCCATTTGCTGCTTTGGACCTTCCTGCTGGGCTTCAGGCAGAGGCTGTGATGGCATCAGGAAGACTGGCCAGAATGATCGTATAAAAAAGTAAGCTCTGGTTGGGAAAGATGGTGGCCAAGATAAAAGTTGTCTTTTGGATGAGTTGTTTTTAAAATCTGTAAATACATTTCTGGGAACTTGAACAAAGTGGAAGATTTACACAGAAAAAAAATCTGAATCAATATATGAACAGATAAATAACCTGGTGTATGATCTGCCTACAGAGAGTAATAGAACCCATAGAAAATTGAAAGTGATCTCCCTACTCCGTAAAGGCCTCTTCTTGCTCTGGACACAGCCATTCTGAATGCTCCAAAATGGGCCATGTAATTTCGGATGTAATTTCCAAGAGTTCAGAGCTTCCCCTACCTCAAAGCTGGCACTTCTTTGTCATAGTCTAGGTTTCAGCATAGGGGAATGGATATACATTAGAAACATAGTATTAAACACTGCTGTCCTTCTGCCTCTCAGGGCTGATTGTATCTACACTGTGTGTGTGTGTGTGTGTGTATTTTACTTCAAGGTGAAGGGAAATGGGGGACAGCTTCCTCCTAGTCCTAAAAGATTTCCTAAGAGTTTTAAAGATATTGTGCTTTATTCACAGACTTTGCATCTAGTCTGGATATAAAAATTGCTTTTATCTATGCACTATGCCAACAAGAGTGGTTTCATAATTTGAGAGGGCTAGGTTAGCTTAACTACTGAGCTGGAGGATGATATGTATATTTCAGATACAATGTAGGGATCTAATTGTTCAGTTTAAATTGGGTCAAAATGCCAGTAAAATGTTAAATTATTTTCTTTAATTTTTAAAAAGATTTTATTTATTTGTGAGCATGCATGCAAGAGAGAAAGAGAGAGAGAGCACAAGCAGGGGGAGCGGCAGGCAGAGGGAGAAGCAGGCTCCCCACTGAGCAGGGAGCCCAATGCAGGGCTCCATCCCAGGACCCTGGGCTCATGACCTGAGCTGAAGGCAGAGGCTTAACGACTGAGCCACCCAGGTGTCCCAAAATATTAAATTATTTTTATATGATATTCTAACATGCCATCTGTTTTCTCCCTTTAAGTTTATACTGGCACACCACTGTAACATCTGTCAACAAAACGGCCTTGAACTGCATAAAAAAACACAAGTAACTTTGTCTCTGGAAGTGATGCCCAGATAAACACGCAAAAAATTTCAGGTTGGGTGTGTCCTCAGCTCAACATAAAATGGACTAACGGTATGAGATATTTTCTAGTTATACTCGCGTCTTTAACAAACCTCATTTGGTTGATCTTCAAGAGGCAAGGATGGAATCTTAGAGAAGGCCATTCCACCTGTCGCATCAGAATGGTTAATGACCCTCTTGGTCAAGTCATCATTTCCCACGCCCCGGGGCAGTGATGTGCTGATGAGCTGCCTCGCAAAAACAAAAACCAAACCAAACCAACAACAACAATGACAAAAATCAATTCTGATTGATTTGTGGTATTTGCCACCTTCCGTAAAATAATACCCCTGCCGTGGCTGGCGTTGAGCTACCAGCAGGGACTGGCTTGCAAACTCCCGTACTTAACAGTGAGACGCGGTGAGCTGGCGGGAGCCGCCCTGCCACACTCCCACCCTGGGGCCTTATGCCTGCTCTTACTTCTGCCTGGAACGTTCCAGAGACCTTTTCTCCTTGCGTTGCAAACTGGTTCTTCTGCTAGCATTATTGGAATCCTCTGGTGAATTAAACAGTGATAAAAAGCACTTGGAAGAGTGTCTGGTATACAGTGAATGCTATTTAAGGGATGTTTATTAATATTCTTTTCCTTGACTGATCATCAAGACCAAATTAGGAGTTCATCTTGTGTGTGTGTGGCCTGCTGTGCTTCTCCTTGTGCGGTACCCTCCCCCCCCCCCCCCCCCCCCCCCCCCCCCCAGCACTATCCTGGCTTCCTTCTGGTTCTGGTTGGCTCAGGCTTCGTAATGTTTGCTGTCGCATCCCTGGCTAGCACAGTGCCCAGAAACTGGGAGACACTCAATGTATCCTTGTGAAATAATAAGTGCTAGGTCATTGAATCTGTTGTTTACTACCAGCGTGAATTAGAAATCAAGAGGGTCAGTGTGCATGTCAAGAAATGATTATGAGGAGCAGGTAGAGGGGATGAGGCAGTGATAGCTAAAGAAACTCTATTTTCTGAGGCTGTATAGGCTTTATTTGTGTTGACAGAAAGGGTATTCTTTGATCGGAGTAGCCAAATTGACTATGACTCAGGTTGAGGTCTGCTGGTGTTGCCATCGACAATTTCGTTATCATGCAGGGTAGTGACTTTCTTGGCATTACAAGGATGCTTGTAATTTCAGGAACTCTGTTTTTTCAAGATCCTTATCTTATTTATGTGTCTTTGGCGGGGGCAAGTAGGTAGAGGTTGTCTCTAAAATAGCTCTAATGAAATCTTTTTTTTTTTTTTTTTGGTTGACTATAAATGCTTCTTAACCACTTTGGAGTTATGGATTCCTTTAAAAGAGTTTGATAAAAGCTTCTAACCAGAAAAATGCTCTGTGCACATGCATACACCAATCTTACACACAATTCACTTGTGCACTTCCAAAGAACCCTAGTTTAAAGCTTCTGTCTTCATGCATTTTGTCTGATTTATCTTCATGACAATTCTTGAAGTTGGTAGGGGTGGAAGCAAAGAGTGATGAGTTCATTTGCCCAGAAAACTTAATGGTAGCAATTACATAATTGACCAAGATAATATAAATAACCTCACCTAGCCATCCAGAGTGACTACTGCAAATTGAAGTGCTATTTTAAGGGAACTTGCTTTTATTATGAGGTAATGTCTTCATTCATTCATTCATTCTTCCAAGGTTTTATTTAAATGTAAGTTAGCTAACATATAGTGTAGTATTAGTTTCAGGGGTAGAATTTAGTGACTCATCAGTTGCATATAACACCCAGTGCTCATTACATCACATGCCCTCCTTAATTCCCATCACCCAATTACCCCATCCCCCCACCCATCTCCCCTCCAGCAACTCTCAGTTTGTTCTCTGTAGTTAAGAGTCTCTTATGGTTTGCCTCACTCTCTGTTTTTATCTTTTTTTACTTTTTCTTCCCCTCCCCTGTGTTCATCTGTATTGTTTCTTAAATTCCACATGAGTGAAATCATATGGTATTTGTCTTTCTCTGACTGACTTATTTCACCTAGCATAATATACTCCAGCTCCATCCATGTCATTGCAAATGGCCAGATTTCATTCTTTTTGATGACTGAGTAATAGTCCATTGTGTGTGTGTGTGATATATGTATCACATCTTCTTATCCATTCATCAGTTGAAGGACATCTGGGCTCTTTCCATAATTTGGCTATTGATAATCCTGCTATAAACGTTGGGGTGCATGTGCCCCTTCAAATCAGTATTTTTATATCCTTTGGATAAATACCTAGTAGTGCAATTGCTGGGTCAAAAGGTAGTTCTATTTTTAACTTTTTGAGGAACCTCCTTACTGTTTTCCAGAGTGGCTGCACCAGTTTGCATTCCTGCCAACAGTGTCTTACCTTTCTATGCAGCCTCGCCAACATCTTTTGTTTCCTGTGTTGTTAATTTTAGCCATTCTGACAGGTATGAGGTGGTATCTCATTGTGGTTTTGATTTGTATTTCCCTGATGCCGAGCGATGTTGAGCATTTTTTCATGTGTCTGTTTGCCATCTGTATGTCTTCTTTGGACAAATGTCTGTTCATGCCTTCTGCCCATTTCTTAACTGGATTATATAGGTATTTTTGGGGTGTTGAGTTTGATAAGTTCTATATAGATTTTGGCTCCTAGCCCTTTATCAGATATGTCATTTGCAAATATCTTCTCTCATTTAAAGGTTGCCTTTTAGTTTTGTTGATTGTTTTTCTTCACTGTGCAGGAGTTTTTATCTTGAAGTCCCAGTAGTTTTTGCTTTTGTTTCCCTTGCCTCCAGAGACCTATCTAGTAAGAAGTTGCTGTGGCCAACGTCAAAGAGGTTGCTGCCTGTTCTCCTCTAGGATTTTGATGGATTCCTGTCTCACATTTAGATCTTCCATCCATTTTGAATTTGTGTATGGTGTAATAAAGTGGTCCAGTTTCATTCTTCTGCATGTGGCTATCCAATTTTCCCAACACCATTTGTTGAAGAGATTTGTTTTTTTTTCCAATGAATATTCTTTCCTGCTTTATCAAAGATTAGTTGACCATATAATTGTGGTTCCATTTCTGGGCTCTCTATTCTGTTCCACTGATCTATGCGTCTGTTTTTGTGCCAGTACCATGCTGTCTTGATGATGACAGCTTTGTAATAGAGCTGGAAGTCCGGAATTGTGATGCCTCCAGCTTTGGTTTTCTTTTTCAACATTCCTTTGGCTATCTGGGGTCTTTTCTGGTTCCATACAAATGTTAGGATTATTTGTTCCAGCTCTGTGAAAAGTGCTGGTGTTATTTTGATAGGGATTGTATTGAATGTGTAGATCGCTTTGGGTAGTATAGATATTTTAACAATATTTGTTCTAATCCATGAGCATGGAATGTTTTTCCACTTCTTTGTGTCTTCCTCAATTTCTTTCATTGGTGTTCCATAGCTTTCAGAGTACAGATCTTTTATCTCTTTGGTTAGGTTTATTCCTAGATGTGGTTTTGGTGTAATTGTTAATGGGAGCAATTCCTTGATTTCCCTTTCTGCTGCTTCATTATTGGTGTATAGAAATGCAACAGATTGCTCTACATCGATTTTATAACCTGTGACTTTGCTGAATTCATGTATCAGTTCTAGCAATTTTTTGGTGGAGTCTTTTGGGTTTTCTACATAGTATTATGTCATCTGTGAAGAGTGAAAGTTTGAATTCTTCCTTGCTGATTTGGATGCATTTTATTTCTTTTTGTTGTCTGACTGCTGAGGCTGGGACTTCCAGTCCTATGTTGAACAACAGTGGTGAGAGTGGACATCCCTGTCGTGTTCCTGACCTTAGGGGAAAAGCTCTCAGTTCTTCCCCATTGAGAATGATATTTGCTGTGGCGTTTTTGTTATGGCCTTTATGATGTTGACGTTTGTTCCTTCTATCCCTGCTTTCTTGAGGATTTTTATCAAGAAAGGATGCTTTATCTTGCCGAATGCTTTTTCTCAATCTATTGAGAGGATCATATAGTTCTTATCCTTTCTTTTATTACTGTGGTGTATCACATTGATTGATTTGGAGATATTGAACCAGCCCTGCAGTCGAGGAATAAATCCCACTTGATCATGGTGAATAATCCTTTTGATGTAATCTTGAATTCTTTTAGCTGGTATCTTGTTGAGAATTTTTGCATCCATGTTCATCAGGGATATTGGTCTGTAATTCTCCTTTTTAGTGGGGTCTTTGGTTTTGGAATCAAGCTAATGCTGGTCTCATAGGATAAGTTTGGAAGTTTTCCTTCCATTTCTATTTTTTTGGAACAGTTTCAGAAGATTAGATATTAATTCTTTAAATGTTTGGTAGAATTCCCCTGGGAAGCCATCTGGCCCTGGACTCTTGTTTGTTGGGAGATTTTTGATTACTGATTCAGTTTCTTTGCTGGTTATGAGTCTGTTCAGGTTTTCTATTACTGTTTCATTTTTGAGAGTTTATATATTTCTAGGAATTTATCCATTTCTTTCAGACTGGCCAAATTTTTGGCTCATAATTGCTAATAATATTCTCTTAAAATTGTTTGTATTTCTGTGGTGTTGGTTGTGATCCCTCCTCTTTCATTCATGATTTTATTTCTTTGGGTCCTTTCTCTTTTCTTTTTGATAAGTCAGGCAGGGGATTTATCAATTTTGTTAATTCTTTCAAAGAACCAGCTCCTAGTTTCATTGATCTGTTCTACTGTTGTTTTGATTTCTATATCATTGATTTCTGCTCTAATCTTTATTATTTCCCTTCTTCTGCTCGTTTTAGGCTTTATTTTCTGTTCTTTTTCCAGCTGCTTTAGGTGTAAGGTTAGGTTGTGTATTGAAACTTGTCTTGCTTCTTGAGGTAGGCCTGTATTGTGATATACTTCCCTCTTAGGACTGCCTTTGCTGCATCCCAAAGGTTTTGGACTGTTGTGTTTTCGTTTTCATTTGCTTCCATGTATTTTTTTTTTAATTTCTTCTTTAATTTCCTGGTTTAACCCATTCATTCTTTAGTAGGATGTTCTATTTTTTTTTTTAAGATTTTATTTATTTGAGAAAGAGAGAAAGCATGAGCAGGGGCAGAAGGAGAGGGAGAAGCAGGCTCCCCACTGAGCAGGGAGCTTGATGCAGGGCTTGATCCCAGAACCCTGGGACCATGCCCAGAGCCAAGGGCAGACACTAAATCTACTGAGCCAACCAGGCGCCCCTAGTAGGATGTTCTTTAACCTCCATTGGCTCTTTCTGAAATTTTTCTCGTGGTTGACTTTAAGTTTCACAGCATTGTAGTCTGAAAATATGCATGGTATGATCTCAGTCTTTTTGTACTGGTTGAGGCCTGATTTGTGACCCAGTTTGTGATCTATTCTGGAGAATATTCCATGTGCACTCAAAAAGAAGGTATGGATGAAAAGCTCTGAATATATCTGTGAAGTCCATCTGGTCCAGTGTGTCATTCAAAGCCACTCTTTCCTTGTTGATCTTCTGCTTAGATGATCTGTTCATTGCTGTTGAGTGGGGTATTAAAGTCCCCTGCTATTATTGTATTATTATCAATGAGTTTCTTTAAGTTTGTTATTAATTGACTTATGTATTTGGGTGCTCCTAAGTTGGGGGGCATAAATATTTACAGTTATTAGATCTTCTTGTTGGATAGACCCCTTTATTATGATATAGTGTTCCTCTTCTTCTCTTACTACAGTCTTTGGTTTAAAATCTAGTTTGTCTGATATAAGGATGGTACTCCAGATGAGTAATATCTTAACCATTTTATCAAGTCCTAGAACCTTTTGCAGTTTCATTTGGACACACCATGTTGGGAATTGTCATTGTCATTCTTGTGTTCATTGCTCACTGTTGCAAACAGACAACTGGATGAGTTTTTAATTGGCCCAAGACCTAATAAATGTATCAAATTCAATCTTTTCAATTTTATAATAAAAACTGCACACCAAATACAGGTGTTATCAATCTCTGAGCTTTCTCTGAACTTTCTCATGTTTCTGTTAATGGAGGGTGGGTGTTACAGAGGAGGGCAACAAAAACCATTTAGTTTATATTTTCAGTTCATTTTGGAAGCTGGTTTCTTTTCCTAATTTTTTTCTTGCCCATGTGAATAGTTTGATGCATTTCTATTCCCTGGAAACAAATCATGGCAGTGGACGTAAGCAAGTCATGTCATCTCTAAAAGGAGGGATTAAGTTTGGAGTTTCTGATGTCTCTTCTGTTTCTAACATTCCATGGTTGTCTGATTCTGTCTTGGAGACTTTGGGGAGGCAGGAAAAGGCCAACCAGGATTAAACATGTTCTTTAGATAATCAACTGTTTGTACTTGAGCAATGAAATATGAAAAACTTCTGTTCTCAATCTCTTACCAAGTTTCACAAGAATAGTGAGAGATTGATCTCTAACCATGTTGTGGATAAGTAGAGGTATCAGAAATGAAATACTAAGTCTTACATAATGATGCGCATTTCAGGAAGAAAAATGGAATATTCTGAAACAAAATATCCATGTGAATGACTTTCCAAGGGGAAAGATATAAAGAACCTCTTCACCAGAATTAGAATATTTCTTGGGCATCAACACGGCAGACACACTGCTGCAATGAATCTCTTTGGAGATGACAATGTTATAAGCATCTTGAGACGTAAGTGTGACTTAAAAAAAGCCCAGCAATATCATCAGTGAGTCCGGTACCGTCAAGCTTCTTTTCTCTAGAAGTTAATTCTATTTATTTAAAAGGATCCTCCAGGATATAATTTTGAATGTTGTCAGGAACAACAGGAGTTTTTTTCCCTTATGTCCAATTCTTCCAAATCCCTGGAGACAGCATAAACATACACAATATTCTGTGCCCCTGTGTGTTCAGGGGGAAAAAGCTTGTCCACTCACATGGTACCAGATATCTGAGTTAATTCTCCATATGTCCTGTGACTCACTTCGTAACAGTAAACAAATCATACTTAAGAATGGAAAAATCTGAGCGATGAGAGATTGGAATTATCTGGAGCCTTGGCTGAACAGCTTGAAAGATTTTTTTTAGAGCTGTTTTAGAGAGAGCTTACCTCTATGCTCCTGCCTGTACACATATACATAAGATAAGGATCTTGAAAAAGCAGGGAGAGAGCCCCTGAGTATACGCCAAACCCAGAAGAAGGAAAGATAGTTCCAAAGAAGGAGCTAAGTCCAGCAGCACAGGTTGTGATGGCTCTTTATCTCCATACAAGGGAATGTTCCAGCCCAAGGCACTCTTCAGCAGTTGCTCAAGGGTCAACAAACCACTCGCAACTGCCTTTCCCAACACTTACCTATCTCTTACCAGCTGTGTTGGCCAAGTTACTGAACCTTGCTGAGTTGTTCCCTCATCTGTAAAAGAGGAAGTAGTAATAATAATGACAGTAGGAATACATACTTTGTAGGGTTTGAAGATTAAATAAGATAATGAATATTAAAAAAAAAAAAAAAAAACCTGCTAGTAGTATTCCTAGCACATAAGTGCTCAGTAAATGTTATCAAAAAGTCAAGGACCTGAACTTCAGTCTGCCCCCAGTGCTATGTTTTCTGGGTGGGAAGGAAGTAGAGACATTCACTTATCCATTTCACAAACATCTTATCGACTGTCTTTTATGCATCAGACACTATTCTAAGTAACAGGAATTCAGAGATGAAGAAGAAAAATTAAATCTCTTCTGGATGGTTAAGATGACACTAAATGAATAAATATATGTTGGGGAGAGAAAGGGGGCTTTGCCTGAGCAGTCTGGTGATTGGCTAGGGGATTACTGAGGTGGGGACACTGGAGCAGAAGCAAGTAGGGGATGGAAATCGGGAGCTTAACTTCGACAGGGTGAGTTTGAGATGCCTGTTAAATGCCCAAATGCCAGTATGAAGTAGATCATTAAATGTTCAAATCTGGAGCTCAGGTGAGGGGTGATGGTGAAGATAGAAAGCTGGGGTTCATAAGCATATAGGTTGTATTTGAAGTCATGGGACTGGATGAAATCATTCAAAAAGTGAGTATGGATTAAGAAGAAAAGAGGTCCAAGATGGAGCGCTGAGATACCAGCACAGAGGTCGGGAAGAGGAGGGCATCCTGTGAAGAAGGCTGGGAAGGAATGGCCACATCCCCACTGATGGTCGCAGATGCTGAGTCCTAGGATGGGCTCCTTTCTGGCCCGCAAATCCCATGGCCTCATCCAGGCCTCAGACCAATGCAGCCTTTGCCGCAGCCAGCAATAAATTTAAAGGGATTAATACAGAATAAACTGAGGGCATTGTAATACTCAAGACATATTCATTAAATAGTATGTACGAATGACTGAATAAATGAATATTGACAGATTTAATTTTATTCCTCTTTAAATATTTACAAACCCTTACCTGCATTTGATTTTTCTCCCTGGAGAGAAGATTGCATTTGCTTCATTTTAAGGTCTGTCAGAGGCAATTTTTGCTAAAGCCAGAAATTTTTTCTATTAGCTTTGATGGCTTAAACCTTCCAGAACTTTATAAACTAATAATGAAAATATTTGGTTCTTAAATAAAGGGATGTGCAAAGTTTATATCTTACAATTTCATTGAATAAGATATTAGAGGTACCATCTACTAATAATATGCATTTATTCATTTCATTATGAAACCAAAACTTACGTAATGTTACTATTAAATCCCTTACATGTGCAGAACACACTCTTAGCTTTGTGGAGGATCTGGTAATTGATACTCCAGTAAGAACAGTAATGAAAATTAGTATTAATATGTATCAGGTACAAAGGACTTTACATGCATTTCCTTGTTTTCATGATTCTCCTAGCATCCTGTGAGAATGAGACTATTGTTAGGTTGTCATACAACATAAAAATTCACAGACCACATTCTTGTGGTCTAATGATTAGAATTAGGCAGAACTGAGATTTGAACCCAGCTCTGTATGATTGCGGAGCTTGAACTCTTGCTCACTCCGCTCTGTGACCCCTTTTCATGAATCATCATCAATATTAATTTTACTTATAGCATAAAACAGAAAACATCATACAAACTTGGCCAACGTAAGCATGTGTCTCCAACCAAAACAACATCGCAGTGAAATTCTGGAATTCAGACCGAAGCTGGAGGTAATCCCATTCAAGTTTCTATCAAAAATGGTAACGTTTTCTGTGACACCTTCTGGAAAGCGCGAGCCGGAAGGTGGGGGACACGGGCCTCTGGACGAGGCGCAAGCAGCACACGGTGGTGGGGGGTGGGGGACAGCGCCCCAGGGAGGACCAGAGCGGCAGCTCTCCCGCGGGCAGGGTCCAGCCGCAGCAGCCGCCACAAAGTCGCAGGCACAGGCAGCCTGCGTATCCCCGCCGCCTCCGCAGCAAGAGCAAAAGCAAACACTCTTGGAGGAAAACAAACCGCAGCACAGAGGGTCTTGGGCAAAACGAGCCGCAGTACCGCGAGCAGGGACAGCCGAGGTGCAGCCAAGCAAACGCGGTCAGGGGCGGGGAGGGGGGCAAGGGGAGTCCTTGGCGTCCTCACAAAGGCAAGGGACTAAAGTTGGTGGTAATCGTGCTCCAGTTCAAGGATTGAGCTTCACATATCTATTTGCAATATGCTGGAGAGGTACTGTATCTGAATCTATGACTAGTCACTGGACGTGTTTTAATGAGATAATATATATATGTATTAAAGTGCATTGTGGACAGCGACATGGCAGCTAAAGATAATTACTTATACTGTTGCTGTTAATGATGTGATAGTGATCACAAATATTATTAGTATTTAAAAGCGTAATTTAAAAACTCCATACCAAGGAGACTATTGGTTATTTTGCCATTATTAATTCAATATGTAATTTAAATGGGCCCTGTTTCCCATCCTTTTGGATTCTGTGAATAGTCACCATATGGTAAGGTTCTGACCTCGTGAGGATGACCAACTGGACTTTATCTAATAAATCTGAGCTCAGTGAGGCTAATCATTCTGTTTGTGATTCCATTGCTTTGCCCCCTTCCTTTGCTTTCCATAATGATTCTGCCTGTTGTCAGAATTCTTAACATGATCATTTTGTTGCCCATTACTAGCTCTTTTAGTTTTTTGTTAGATGGCATTTAATGAGGCTTCAGTTTTGATTATAGAGTGGATACTTTTAAAAAATTTTATTTGGCTCTGTTTCTCTGCTTAAAATTACAGCTGTACGGTGTCCTGTTTCATCAAGCGGTATCATCCGTAGCTGATTTCCCTTTGCTCAAAGATTCCACTGGAGAGCTGCCAACTAAAATTCAAATTGTCCCACAGATATAAGACAGGTCTTATTCCTCAGTGAATTCCAATTCTGAAGGAACACGTCTTCCATTGATGAAGCAAGCAAGCAAGCCCTAAGCAGGATCACCCAGGCAATAGAGATGGGATAGTGATGGCCACAGCTGTTTCTCATTCATGCTAGAACAACTCATGACATTTTTTTTCTTGCACTGGAAAGGGATATTAAAACACACACACACACACACACACACACACCTGGGAGCCAGGATTAGAAAACTTAATATTTTAATCAGAATTTTCAACTATAAGAACTTTAAAATTGGTTTTGAAACAAAAACAGTATGCCATAACATTGCAAAATACTCTTATTGCCTAGTAAAAGCACACTATAAATTATAAACTGTTTTCTACACGTTTGATGTTATATCGGGTAAAAGCCCGATTACTTCTGAGGACTTGGTCTTCATTCAAAATAAGAGATTACACCGCCAAAGTTTTAGAGACAACCCCCTGATGTACACATAAACTGTCAAGGAAATATTTGCAGACTGTCAGAGGCATTTCTGTCAATTCTATGAAAAGATTTTGCATCCTAGTGTCTTCTTGAAGTTTATTCTGGTTGCTTTTGGATTAAAAAATGAGAGCTGTGAAAAGCAAAGAGAGGCAAAGCGGCCCTAGGAACAGCCCCCAGAGCGTCAGCAGTTCCAGGGACACCTCTGTCCCTGTTGGTCCCCGCTGTTTGGCAGCAGGTGAGTGGACACCTTTTCGGCGCTGTCCATGCATGCAGACAGAAGCCATTTTAAAGTGTTAGGGTGACAGGTTGTCAGCTTTTTTCCTAAACTTCTCTAATTGGAGTACCAAGGACACATTGTCTCTGAGTCTCTGCATGCAAGATGGACTGGCTCCAGTAAGATAGGATTTCAAGAGATGGGTGTAAAGTCCTTTCTACATTAAGCAAATTGACTGCATGCGTACAAGACGGAAGAGAACCGGTTGAACAATACTTCTGCCAAACAGACATAGTAAGAGGGTCATGAATTTGTTACGAGCCAAGAGGTATATCACTGCCCAGAAAGCTAAGACGTCATTACTGCCCCCAAAGCACTAAGGCATGTCAGCTCATAGGAGGTAACAATTTTGCCGTCTGCTGCATTGGCCGGATCATGCCTGAGCTGGAATGCACAGATTAGCTGTGCACCATGTCCTTAAAGCTCATCAAAAAAGGGTCCCGGTGGATGGTGAAAAGTTTGAAAACTATGTTATATGACGAACAGTTGAGGGAATTTGATTTATTTAGTCCAGACAAGGAAAAATTTGGGAAGCAGAAGAGGAGGAGATATTGGTTGTTCATCTTGAATACCTGAAGAGTACCTTGTGGAAAAGCTATTGTAGTTGTTCTGGAGGTCCCCCCAAAGGAAAACCCAGGGCCAATTAGGGTAATAGTAGACAATTTCCAGCTCAAGGTTAAGAAGCTTTTTGTAATTATTACTTTCCCTACAGTAGGCTGGGCTGCTTACTGAGTGGGGTGGTGACCTTGTGATACTGGAGGACCCCAGTAAGGGCTGAACACTATTGAGTACGGGAGGGGAAGATGGGTGTAAGGTGGGACTCTGAGAGCTTCTATTCAACGTGTGGTAAGAATGGCCCCTGGAGATTCTGGGAGCTATCCTGGCCCATGCTGCACAGTCTTATGGTAGAGTCTTGGATTGTGTCACCCTAATGGTGCCTGTTTTCTCCATCGCGGCAAAGCTGACTGTAGTCTTGTTAGCTAATCTAAATCACCATCTACCAAAATAACACTGCTGTGTTGCTGAAAATGGCCCTGGGTTGCTGTGTTCCTCCATCTGAACTGATGATTCTTGCTCAAGGGCAGCGAGGGATGGGGATCCCAAGCATGTGACTGGCCTGAGCCTTGCTCTTCTCAGCTGTGGGATGGAGACTGAATAGCATACTTAAGATCGTGGCCTTTGGATACACTGCCTAAGTTCAAAGCCTAGCTCCACACCTTACTATCTGTGTGAAAGTGTTATTTGACTTCTGGTGCCCCTTCATCTGTAAACTGGAGATGACAATAGTTGAGTCTGTCTCATGGGTTGTTGTGAGAATTAAGTGAGCAAAGGGGTATTACCTACTTTGAACAGAGCCCACTGCTATTTTTATATTCCATGTGTAACCTATCTGCCCCAAGCCGACACCTGTCCCCTTATTTTCAGACAACCTCCTCCTGTTCCCCCCTTGACCCTGAATTCCTGAGGCTCCTCTTGCAGTTCTGGAACATTTTGAGGATTTCTGTGGTTTAAATTGGGTTGTTTCTCAGCTTTCCCTACTGTTGGGGTATGGCGTACTTACCCTCGTGTTTTCCAGCTTCCAAAATTATGTTGCTGTCACCTCCTTGTCTTTATGGGCTTCAGTTTTTATTGTAGTTTAAGCACGAGAGGAAGCAAAACTAGATGTTTGTATTTGACAAGATGGAAGAGCAGGATAAAAAGTTAGAGACCTTGAAGTGCTGTTTTTCAAAGCTAGGAGGGCACAAGATACCACAGATAGAGATCAGGGCACTTGTGACAAAGCCTGATTAGGACACTAAGAGGTGGAATCTCTAAAAAGTAATGAAAATTTTTAAAAAAGATTATAGTAAATGATGATAAGCTGCATGTCTTCTGACCCTTAATACAAAGAAAAATTTTAAATAGCAATTGCCCTTGAAACTTTTAGGAGAAAACTTGCATTCTCTGTCCCTTGAATTTGTAACTCTCGTCCTGTCTTTAAAATGTAACACCCCAGGTGATAACCAAAACATTGCCCACAGGGACTAAAGAAAGAAAAGGTGGGGGAAAGGCTTTTTCAAATACAGACTGCTGAAAATGATAAGGAAAACAACTCTGTAGGTAGGGAAAGGAGGAGATGTATGAGAAAGGTATAAGGAATGAAAATACATTTTTACTGAGGGGAAAAGTAAAAGCAATATTGTCCTAAATTGAGATTGGTTTTTTAGAGAGGAAAAACGTAGAACAAAATCTGAATGAAAAAGAAAGTTGTGGAAGGTTTGTGAAGCGGAATCTTTGGAAAGGAATTTTATGGGTGGTCAGGACTGATGAAGATTGGAATAAATGAGTTTAAAAAGTACACTGGTATAAGATTGAAATGTGGTTTTCTCTCAATTAAAAAGACAACATTTTTTTGTATTGTTGGTCTGCTCTTGATAAAAAATTATAAACAAAGTTTTATAATGAATTAAATTTAAAAATGATAAAGTTTATAGTTAAATTAAAAACAAGGTTTGTAGGTGTTGTCTTTACCAGGTGTATAAGAAACTCCCATCAGATCTTTAACCATGGCCATTTTTAAGTCTGTCACTTGCAGAGTTGCTGTTTTCCTCAGGAGATTCATAGAAAAGACTTGGACAAGTACAGGTTTCTGGTAACCAGGATCAATTTGCCTTCATGTAGGAGGCATGAGTACTTAAGGATATAAGTATAAAAGGATAATAAACCTTTTAAGTACTCCCCCAAGGCTACCTGCATTGCCCCACAATATGTCATGGGATGGTGACTGGGACCTGTCCCTGTTCTCCTTCCTCACGTCAGTAAAATGTACATCAGTGGGCATAATGTTAACAAGTAGAGATTTGCCTCTGCCATAGGACATCTTACAGGCTTTGCTGGAGACTCTGCCAGGGAAAGGAGGGGCAGTGAATCCACAGAAAATTCAAGGCCCAGGCACTGCCATAAGGTTTTGGGTATCATCTGGTCGGGTAAGACTTAACGTTGTCCCAAAAGTTATGATTGATAAGGTACAATCCTATTCAACCCCTAAAAATGTGAAGGAGGTGCAAGCCTCTGTAGAGATTTGGGGGTTGGGGAGGACTTTTCTTCCCTACCTGGCATAGTGCTTCCATCTCTTATTCTGCCGGGTAAAGAAAGGGCACACGTGGGACTGGGGATCAGAGCAGCAAGCTGGTTTTGAGAAAGCAAAAATACTAGCAAAGCCGATTAAAGCTCTGGGCATCTCCCAAATAGGGCTAACGCTTGAGTTAAATATGTCCGTGACTCCAAAGATACGGGTAGACAGAGGGGAGAGTGCCCCTAGGGTTTTGGTCCCAGTTCTGGAAGGGGGCAGAAACCCAATATACCCCATAGAGCAGCTGCTCCTAGCAGGGTACAGAGCGCTCCCCCCCAGGTAGGGCCTCTCCCACTGCAGCCGCTGGGTGGAGCTGAGTGGTCTGGCCAGTGATCACGCAGGAGCCCTGACCGTTAACCCTTTACACTGACAGCTGGGCTCTACCAAAGGGATTAGCTCTATGGCTTGGACAATGCGAGGCTAAGGGGTGGATGATTACGAATAAGCCCTTGTGGGGTAAAGATGTGTGGGAAGACATTCGAGTCCATCTGCAAGATCTTGTCTGAGGCAGGCCTCACTGTTTTCCATGCCACAGCTCATAAGGCACTGACCCCCTGGCAATTGGGAAGTTGATGCCCTACCTCAGGCACAGGCCTTAGCTAATGACCCTTCAGTAGGTACGCAGATTGGGTGCACAGAAAGAATGGCCATCACAGTGCCCGGGTGGGATGGCATTTTGTCAATGATGCCAAATTGCCCTTGGAGTACAGTGACTTCACTAAGGAGGGAACAGGCTGTCCTGGGTGTTCTAAACAGCTCCCAAGGCAACTGCTGAAAGAATCTGAGGCCATTTGCTGCGGTTCCCAACCGGTGAAGAACTGGCAAACTGATTATATTGGCCCCCTCCAAGTGAAGATTCCATGTATGCCCTGGTTTGTATGCACGCTGCATCTGGCCTAACCCAAGCTTTCTCTTGCCGCCGCGCACGGCAGGCTGCCACCATTAGGGGATTGGAGAAACTGAGAACTATGTATGGGGAGCCTCATCAAATAGATAGCAATTGGGGAGTCACATTTTGAAGGTCATGATATAGAAGACTGGGCAAAAAAAAAAAAAAGACATCAAATGGAGGTTTCATCTCCCCCATGATCCATAAGCAGCAGGGTTGGTGGAGAGAAAAAATATTAACACAGCAGATTAAATTAATAGATAAAACCACCTTCGGCAGGTAGACTAAAGTACTGTCTAGGCTTTAATACGTTTGAATAATCAGTGAGTAGGACCAGTTGCCCTATATCCCAGACTGGGGACCCCTGACAAGGCCCCCAACACCAAACAGGTGTGGACGTGACAGGAAACAGCCCTTGCTCCAACTCTCAACCATGGGTCAGCATGCCATGCTGCTGAGAACACCAAGCCCCGTCATGCCTGGGAAAGGAATGATCTACTGGAATTTGCAATGGGGCATGCTGACAGGGCTGGCGAGTTACTTCACATTCCTGGGTGAGGAGGGACTACTCATTCTCCACTGGGATCCATTGTCCTGCTGCAAGCTGGACCTGTTGAAATGCACTGTGCCTGAAATGGAACAGACACGTGGAGAGAGAGGAGAAGGCGAGGGTCCTATTCTGGCGTGTCCTGTCCCCAGTCTGTCTCCTCACGCCTGACAGTGCTGCCCCCCTGGCCAACATGCACAGTATGCACAACTGAGGCAGACTCCTAAAGCTGCCAACCTCCCTCTCTCCTCAAGCCCAGGTGGGCACTGTCTCCCTGGTACGGTTACTGGCTACAGTCTTCGTTCCCTCCACGGCCTTGGAGGGTGGTACAGCACGTGGAGAAGCCCTGGCTGAATTCAGTCAGCAAGCCCTGAATGATAGCCCAAAACACCTGTCCTTACTGAGCACTGAAATGACTCTAAGAAGAAAAACTGTCCTCTAACATAGGATGGCCTTGGACATTATTCTTGCCTCACAGGGAGGCACCTGAGCCATTATCAAAACTGAATGTTCTCAGCTCCTACCTGGTGAGTCTGCTAATGTATCATCCTTATTAAATCACAGGAAGACACAGGTGAATGCCCTGAGTGATCCAACTCCCAGCCTAGAGGATTTAATAAATTGATGGTTTGGATCCCGGGGCTTTTGATGGAAAGAGTTGTCACTAACCTGGGGAATCATTGTCTTCATCTGTGTTTTCTCTTACGTGTACCTGTATCGTCACTATGGCATCTGCCTCCAATGCCCAGATAGCCACCAAAAGAGCCACCTCCAGGTTAATGAAACCCGTGCTGACCACTCAGGGCTCATTGTGGAAGAGGGGGGCGTGTGAGATCGTAAGAACTGGTCACCAGGGGTGGAGTGTTGGGAGCGTCATCAAAAAGACAGGACAGCCGATTGACCTGTGAGCACTCTGAGGCTCCTCGCCCCTTCGTCTGTCCTTGGAATGTGGGTTCCGCTGGCCTTTCCTGCTCGCAAGGGCTGCTCCAAGGACATGACCTTGAGATGGTGATGTCGTATTGAAAACACCTGCACAGCCTATGCGACTGAGCCCAGTTGGGGCCCCTCTATAGAGCTTTTTAAGATCTGGAGGGCTGCCGCTCAAGACAAGCCTCGTGTGTAAGCTCCACTGGCCTTACTGAAACGGCCACCTGCCAACCTGGAGTGACCTGCCTCCTTCTTCCGTCCCTCCCTGCCCTCTGTGTGCGGGGGCCAGTTTCAGAGCACACCAGGAAAGCTCCCGAACCCCCTGCCCCATTCCAACCATGGTGCTCAGTCATCCCTATCCAGGTCCCCTACTTCTCCATTTGGGGGGCCCCCTCCACTTTCAAACTGTACAAGGAGTACAAAGGGCCGTGACACGAAGGCAGGTGCAGAGTGTTGAGCGGGTATAAACGGTACTGATGATGATGACTTGATGGAGTCAACAGGTCTGCTGGGGGCCCGAGGCACTGGCTTGCCAGGGCAGGTGTTCAAGGCAGCCTTTCTCCTTCACCCCACCTTCTTGTCCCCCTTGGCCAAGACTGCCCCGCCCTTCCTGTGTCAGCCCCTCCCAAGTCCGCGCTGCCCCGGGGCAGGGCCCGCCTTGCTGAGAGTCTCCACCGGAGCCAGCGCGGGGAGGAACCCGCTCCCGCCGCGGAGTGGCTGCCGTCATGTCCCCGCCGCAGCTTGGTCGCCTGTGCCTCCTCGCCCGCCCACCACATGGCGTCCCCGGGCTCGCTGTGCTGGTGCTGCCATTCTGGGCAGGGGCCCACTGCCCTTGCCACGATCCAGCGTTGTGCCAGCCCATCACCCAGCACCGTGACTTCGAGGTCAGTGCCTCCCCCTCGCCCTTTCGGGTCTGGTCCTTATGGCCTGGTAAGAAGTTAGAGTAAAACTCAGCCCTACGAAGAGGTGGTGTGGGTGCAGTCACCAACTTTGACCACTCCCTGAGGGCCTCTCCATGGATTCCTTCCTCGTGGGATGAGGACACTCCGAGAGGTTGAGGCAGGTGTTCAAACCCAGGTCTGACCCCCAAAGCCAAGGTTCTTCCATTGCCCTACAGTGTCTCTCGGGGGGGCCCTCTGGACATACTAGCAAGGAGGTAGGATAATGAGGTATTTCCTAAGTAGCGAGTTCCACCGTTTTCTAAGAGAATGAATATTTAGCATCAGAGAATCTCAGCACTCCAACACAACACTGGAATGCAGAATGTTCTACTTACCTTTGCTTTTCCCTATCTACCAGCCCTTCTTTTAGGCGCCTCAAAACAATCCAAGAAGGATGGTAAAAATAATTCTCCTTGTACCCACCTAACAATTTATAAGGCTTTGGGGAACTTTAATCAAACACCCTTTCACAGGCAGTGTGAAAAACCACCTGACCCCTAGAGTTTGATGACTACAACAGGAGTTGAAGGAGGAAAGGCTTAATCCTGTGAAAAATAATAGACAGAAACCTCCTCTAACTTTTTGAGGAGCCTCCATACTCTTCTCCAGAGTGGCTGCATCTGCGTTTGCAGTCCCACCAACAGTGCAAGAGGGTTCCCCTTTCTCTGCATCCCCTCCAACATCTGTTGTTTCTTGGGTATTAAAGAGGGCACTTGTTACGATGAGCACTGGGTGTCGTGTGTAAGTGATGAGTCACTGAATTCTACTCCAGAAACCCATATTGCACTGTATGTATGCTCACTAACTAAAATTTAAATTAAAAAAAAAAAAAAAAAAAAAAGGAAACTTCCTAAAGTAATGGTCAGGAGGCCAGGCAGGGGGAGCGCTCACCTCCTCCTCAAGTACAGACCCAATAGGGAAAGCAGGGGTACTTTGCAGGTGGTGCTACTTTACTACCCTAACAGGGAGAAGAAAGGCTTTCCTCCTTTCTGGCAACAGCCCAACCAATGAGACATCGTTACAACTTAGCCAATCAAAAGCCGCTATACTTCAAACTCCCAGTTTACTCCAATTGATGTTTTGTTTATAACAGTCTTCCTCACTTCCCCTTTCCCTCCAAAAGGAGTGTTTTTCTTCTTTGTTTCGTGGTTTTGCTGTAGCTCGTTTGTCCTGGTTTGCAATTTTCTGCTATTCCCAAATAAACACTTCTTTCCTGGTAAAATAGCTGACAGCTTTTTTTTTTTAAGGTTAACATTACTTAGTGATCAGAAGTGGGATCCAGAGAAGATCCCAGCAGCTCTGAGGCTGGTGAGAAAACAGGTGCTGGTACCCACGGAGCATGTGCTCGTTGCTTTCTTGCCGACCCTGGGGTTTGAGGGTAAGTTTTGTTCCGGATTTCAAGCTCCATGCTTTGTGTTTGAGTTTTCCAGACATTATTTGGGGTTTGTTTCAAGGCCGTGTTTTTGTTTGTTTTCTGAGAGTACTCACTTTGGCCCTTGGTAGGACTCCTGTCTGGAACTGGACTGTTGCTACTGGAACTGTGTTGGCCTTTGGTCTGATTCCTTCTGGAACCAGGCTGTTCTGTTGAAACTGCTGTTTAGGAATTTTTCTCTTTAGAGAAAAACCTTCAGGAAATGGGATCCCAGTCATCAATGCTTTGAGGGTGTCCCCGGCCAGGCTCTGGCCAGTTTTGTTTTAAAACTATGGTCTCAGGGCACCTGGGTGGCTCAGTCAGTTGAGCAGCTGCCTTCAGCTCAGGTTGTAATCTCGGGGTCCTGGGATCAAGCCCCGTGTAGGGCTCCCTGCTCAGTGGGGAGCCTGCTTCTCCTGCCTCCCCCCGCCCCGCTCGCTCGCTCTCGCACTCTCAAATAAATAAAATCTTTGAGAAAACAAAAAACCTATGGTCTCTCTCATATGTACTTATAACTAAATGGACTGACTTAACCAAAATGTAGAACATCAATGGCCATTATGGGGAATTTCGATCTCCCCAAACCTGCTTTACTTGAAGTCAGCTATGGCTCCAAAACAAAACACTGAATGCGATGCTTATTTTAAATGGTACCTCGAGGCTTCCAGATGTTCTCAGGATTCTGAGTTTGCATCTTTGAAAGATACTGTTTCTAACCTAACTGAGGCAAACAATCGAAAGGAGTCTAAATGGCTTCTGAGGCCCCCTTTCCCTCCCTCATCTTTGCAGACATGAATCTGTCTTCTCCTTCCTCTCCTGAGCCTCTTAAAAACCATATTCTTTATTTTTTTAACTTTATTTTTTATTTTTTATTTATCGGAGAGAGGGAGAGAACACATGAGTGAGAAGGGCAGAGGGACAGGGAAAAGCAGACTCCCCACTGACTGCTGAGCAGGGAGCCCAAGGTGGGGCTCGATCCCTGGACCCTGAAATCATGACCTGAGCTGAAGGCAGACGCTTAACCGACTGAGCCACCCAAGTGCCCCCAAACCTTCCTCTTTAAAGTTTTTTGTTGACCTAAACAAAACCCAAGTTTCTTATGATCCCTTATTTCTTATGATCCCCCTTATAAGGCTGAATTGTGAGCCATAAAGTTTCCTAAAGTGACTGAGTACCCCATAAATTTGCTGAAAAATTTAGCATATTCAGACTTCATTTCTCAGATTTATATCAACTAGTCCACCTGCTTAGTGGTGAGGACCAGGCCAAATATTGGATGAAACTAACCCTAAGGTAACATCCTGATGGTGATTTAGAGAAACCCCAAATTTTTGACAAGATGCTAGAACACTCACTGGAAATCTCTACTGAGCAATTAGAGTAGCTTTTGTTAAGCCTGCTGATTGAAACAAGAGTCAAGCTTATACACAAAAGCCTGACAAACCTGTTTATGATTATTACAATCAACTCCAAATTGTATTTCAAGAATATTCTGGTCTTTCTGTAGATGTTGAATCCACCTGGGTAGCATTTCATTCTGTTTATTAATGGGCTTAACTGGGACCTTTCTCTCTTAGTTAAAAGGATCAGGATGAAATAAGAAACTTACCACTCCAGATTTAGTTAATTTGGCAAATCTGCTCACTCACATCCTTGATGAACCACCTAAAAGAAAGACTGCTAAAAATCTCAATTTTCAATTCCAGCAAATGAAGGCCCCTAAACAAAACCCAAATCCCCATAGTTTCTGTTGTTACTGTTCTAAAGAGCCAGGGCATTGGGAAAAAGAGAGTTTTATGAATTTAAGCATTCTTAAATGGTACCTTCATCCTTCTCGTTGGCCTTTCCAATGTCCTCTTAATTCCCGGTAACAGAGTTCCAAGGAATTATAGGGGCTCTTCTCAATCCTCTCTCTTAATTGGCTTCAGAGAAACCACTCTCCAGACTGGAAATGAAAATCTGTTTTTTTTGATACCAGAACTACACTCTCAGTGCTTAACCCCACTGCTACAGAGCAGCCCCTGCCTTAGAGCACTAAAACAGTTCAAATAGTGGGGGGTCTCTAATAAACCTCAACAAGATCCTGTCTCTGAACCTTTTCCCTTTTGTGTAGGCCCTTTGAGACCTACCCTTTTTCTCTTGAGTTATTCTACCTCCATTTATTGGGCTGAGAGTTCTTAGAAAAGTATCATGCCAATATTTTTCTCAAATGGGAGAAATAACTCTAGAATTTGACAAGAGTAATGAAAATAGGCAACCAAGGAAATTAAATGACCCTTCAACATATTTTATTTATTCGTATTGGCTGAGCTACCATCCTTTTTATGGGCAAAAGCCTCAATTGATACTGGCAAAATCCCCAGTGCACCTCCCATCAGGATTCAAATAGATCCCTTAAAACCTCTCCCATAATTAATGCCCTATAAATAAGGCTCTCAAGGAGACATCAAGTCCATAATAGAATATTACAATGCTTGGGGCTTCATTGTCTCCTGCAGTAGTGCCTGTAATACCCCTATTTTAGCTACGAGAAAACCCAATGACAAGGATGGAGGTTTGCCCAAGACCTCCAAGCAATAAATAACATTGTTATTTCTTGGCACCCTGTGGCTCCTAACCCCCTCCCCCATTTTGCCAAGGGTAAAACTGCAAACATTTATACCGTTAGTTGTTATGTTTTGGGGGTAGCTCATGACTTTGGAATATCATGGGGACAATGGGCTGTCCTTATCTCTAATGGAAATAAAATTTAAAATGGCTCCTATGTCCAAAATTTATTAGAAGCCATATTTTTGTTGACTGCCCTAGCTCTGAAGGTTCCTGGCATTTCAGACTCACTCCCTGGAGGACAAAGTAATCCACCTCACTATTTCTGCCAAAATTGCTCTTCTCAAGGAAATCATTGGCCAGACCTCTCCCATCGCTCAAAGGGATGTTCTCTCAAATGATAATTTTGGAAAAATTGACCAGAAATACCCAACAATTGGCCCTAGAGAAGGGAAAAATATTGGAAATCTAATAATTGTTGGCTCCATAAAAAGACAACTCTGTTGTGGGCCAAATAACACTATGGCCCTACCAGAAATTCTAAAATTTCCTGTACTTAACCACTGTACATGCATTGAACAATTAGTCTGCTGACAAATGATAGCATTTATGAACAAATTTTGGTGGGGAAAAGTTAATGAGGCTTTCCAAAGTGCCTACCATCCAGAGAAATCTGTTCCTACAAATGCATTTTAGACAACTTCCCCTCTCATGGATAAATATATTTTAGTCATGGTTTGTGTGTTTTCTCACTGGACCAAAGCTTTCTCTTCTAAGTCAGGACAATGCTTCTATCAGAAAAGATAATACCTGGGGCACCCCTCTCAGATATTACAGTGATCAGGGAACCTATTTTACTGGTCAGGTTCTATGCTGTTTGGCTGGTTTTACAACACTTTCATTGTGCATACGGTCCTCAATCCTCAGGGTTAGTCACATGCACTAATGGCACTATTAAGATTCAACTGGCAGAATTAATAGAGATCCTCCAAATACCTTGGCCTAAAGCACTGCTGTTGGTCCTCTAACTCTCAGATCCACCCCCATTTGAACTCCTCGGTCTCACCCTTGTAATAGTCATAGGACATCCAGTGCACTTTGCCCTGCCTCCTCTGACCCACAGTTAATAAAAGGAGATACATACTTCAATATTGTAAAGGTCTAATTGCTTCTATTAAAAATAACTATACTTTGTTATTTAAAATTTTTAAAATTCCAGTATAATTAGCATACAGTGTTATATTAATTTCAGGGTGTACAATATAGTGATTCAACAGATCTGTACATTACTCAGTGCTCATCATAACTGTATTCTTAATCCCTTTCACCTATTTTACCCATCCCTCCATCCCTCCCCCTCTGGTATCCATCAGTTATCTTTTTTTTTATTTTTTTATTTTTTAAATGTAATTTTATTATGTTAGTCACCATACAATACATCATTAGTTTTTGATGTAGTGTTCCATGATTCATTGTTTTCATATAACATCCAGTGCTCCATGCAGTATGTGCCATCACCAGGCTAACCCAACCCCCCACACCCCTCCCCTCTAAAACCCTCAGTTTGTTTCTCAGAGTCCATAGTGTCTCATGGTTCGCCTCCCCCTCAAATTCCGCCCCCTTCATTTTTCCCTTCCTTCTCCTAATGTCCTCCATGCTATTCCTTATGCTCCACAAATAAGTGAAACCATATGATAATTGACTTTCTCTGCTTGACTTATTTCACTTAACATAATCTCCTCCAGTCCCATCCATGCTGATGCAAAAGTTGGATATTCATCCTTTCTGATGGCTGAGTAATATTCCATTGTATATATGGACCACATCTTCTTTATCCATTCATCTGTTGAAGGGCATCTCAGTTCTTTCCATAGTTTGGCTATTGTGGACATTGCTGCTATGAACATTGGGGTGCATGTGGCCCTTCTTTTCACTACATCTGTGTCTTTGGGGTAAATCCCCAGTAGTGCAATTGCTGGGTCATAGGGTAGCTTTATTTTTAAATTTTTGAGGAACCTCCACACTGTTTTCCAAAGACGCTGTACCAACTTGCATTCCCACGAACAGTCTAAGAGGGTTCCCCTTTCTCCACAACTTCTCCAACATTTGTCATTTCTTGCTTTGTCAATTTTTGCCATTCTAACTGGTGTAAGGTGGTATCTCAACGTGGTTTTTGATTTGAATTTCCCTGATGGCTAATGACGATGAACATTTTTTCATGTGTCTGTTAGCCATTTGTATGTCTTCTTTTGAGACGTGTCTGTTCATATCTTATGCCCATTTTTTGATTTGATTATTTGTTTTTTGGGTGTTGAGTTTGGGAAGTTCTTTATAGATCTTGGAAATCAGCCCTTCTTCTGTAGTGTCATTTGCAAATATCTTCTCCCATTCTGTGGGTTGCCTCTTTGTTTTGTTGACTGTTTCCTTTGCTGTGCAGAAGCTTTTTATCTTGATAAAGTCCCAAAAATTCATTTTTGCTTTTGTTTCACTTGCCTTTGGAGATGTATCTTGAAAGAAGTTGCTGTGGCCGATGTCAAAGAGGTTACTGCCTATGTTCTCCTCTAGGATTTTGATGGATTCCTGCCTCACATTGAGGTCTTTCATCCATTTTGAGTTTATCTTTGTGTATGGTGTTAGAGAATGGTCGAGTTTCATTCTTCTGCATATAGCTGTCCAATTTTCCCAGCACCATTTATTGAAGAGACTGTCTTTTTTCTATTGCATATTTTTTCCTGCTTTGTCGAAGATTATTTGACCATAGAGTTGAGGGTCCATGTCTGGGCTCTCTTTCTGTTCCATTGGTCTATATGTCTGTTTTTGTGCCAGTACCATGCTGTCTTGGTGATCACAGCTTTGTAATATAGCTTGAAATCGGGCACCGTGATGCCCCCAGCTTTGTTTTTCTTTTTCAACATTTTCTTGGCGATTTGGGGTCTTTTCTGATTCCATAAAAATTTTAGGATTGTTTGTTCCAGCACTTTGAAAAATGTCATTGGAATTTTGATTGGGATGGCATTGAAGGTATACATTGCTCTGGGCAGCATAGACATTTTAACAATGTTTATTCTTCTGATCCATGAGCATGAAATGTTTTTCCATCTTTTTGTGTCTTCAATTTCTTTCCTGAGTGTTCTGTAGTTCCTAGAGTATAGATCCTTTACCGCTTTGGTTAGGTTTATTACAAAGTATCTTATGGTTTTTGGTGCTATTGTAAATGGAATCGTTTCTCTAATTTCTCTGTCTACAGTTGCATTGTTAGTGTATAAGAAAGCAACTGATTTCTGTGCATTGATTTCGTATCCTGCCACATTACTGAATTGCTGTATGAGTTCTAGTTATTTGGGGGTGGAGACTTTTGGATTTTCCACATAAAGTATCATGTCATCTGTGAAGAGAGAGTTTGACTTCTTCTTTGCCAATTTGCATACCTTTTATTTCTTTTTGTTGTCTGATTGCTGTTGCTAGGACTTCTAGTACTATGTTGAACAATAGTGGCAAGAGTGGGCATCCTTGACATGTTCCTGATCTTCTGGGAAAGGCTTTCCTCTTTTCCCCATTAAGGATGATCTTCGTTGTGGGTTTTTCATAGATGGATTTTATGAACCTGAGGAATGTTCCCTCTATCCTATACTCTGAAGAGTTTTAATCAGGAAAGGATGCTGTATTTTGTCAAATGCTTTTTCTGCATCAATTGAGAGGACCATATGGTTCTTCTCCCTCCTCTTATTAATGTGTTCTATCACATTGATTGATTTGCGAATGTTGAACCACCCTTGCATCCCAGGGATAAATCTCACTTGGTCGTGGTGGATGATCCTCTTAATGTATTGTTGGATCCTATTAGCTAGGATTTTGTTGAGAATTTTGGAATCCATACTCATCAGGGATATTGGTCTGAAATTCTCCTTTTTGATGGGGTCTTTGCCTGGTTTGGGGATTAAGGTAATGCTGGCCTCATAGAATGAGTATGGAAGTTTTCCTTCTGTTTCTGTTTTTTGAAACAGCTTCAGGAGAATAGGTATTATTTCTTTTTTGAATGTGGTAGAGCTCCCCAGGGAATCCATCAGGCCCTGGACTCTTGTTTTTTGGGAGGCTTTTGATCACTGCTTCAATCTCGTTACTGGTTATTGGCCTATTCAGGTTGTCAATTTCTTCCTGTTTCAGTCTTGGGAGTTTATAGGTTTCCAGGAAGGCCTCCATTTCATCCAGATTGCTCAGTTTATTGGCATATAGTTGTTGATAATAATTTCTAATAATTGTTTCTATTTCCTTGGTGTTAGTCGTGCTCTCTCCCCTTTCATTCATAATTTTATTAATTTGCGTCCTTTCTCTTTTCTTTTGGATAAGTCTGACCAGTGGTTTATCAATCTTATTAATTCTTTCAAAGAACCAGCTTCTAGTTTCATTCACTGTGTTTCTGGTTTCTAATTCATTGATCTCTGCTCTAATCTTAATTATTTCTCTTCTAATGCATGGCTTAGGCATCGTTTGTTGCTTTTTCTCTAGTTCTTTAAGGTGTAGAGTTAGTTGGTGAATTCAGGATTTTTCTATTTTTTTGAGTGAGGCTTGGATGTCTATATATCTCCCCCTTAGGACTGCCTTTGCAGGGTCCCATAGGTTTTGGACCAATGTGTTTTCATTCTCATTGGTTTCCATATATTGTTTAAGTTCTTCTTTGATTACCTGGTTGACCCAAACATTCTTGAGCAGAGTGGTCTTTAGCTTGCAAGTGTTTGAATTTCTCCCAAATTTTTTCTTGTGATTGAGTTCCAGTTTTAGAGCATTATGGTCTGAGAATATGCAGGGAATAATTTCAGTCGTTTGGTATCGGTTGAGACCTGATTTGTGACCCAGTATGTGGTCTATTCTGGAGAAAGTTCTGTGTGCACTCAAGAAGATTGAGTATCTGT
This sequence comes from Mirounga leonina, assembly GCF_011800145.1. NCBI lineage: Eukaryota > Metazoa > Chordata > Mammalia > Carnivora > Phocidae > Mirounga > Mirounga leonina. Next base: position 24,425,227 of record NW_023270447.1, read on the forward strand.
TGTTTTAGGGTGGAATGTTCTGTATATATCTCTGAAGTCCATCTGGTCCAGTGTGTCATTCAAAGCTCTTGTTTCTTTGTTGATTTTCTGCTTAGATGATCTGCTTAGATGTCTATTGCTGAGAGTGGAGTATTGAGGTCTCCTACAATTAATGTTATCAGTATGACTATTTTGGTTAACAGTTGGCTTATGTAGATGGCTACTCCCATTGGGGGGTGTAGATATTTATGATTGTTAGATCTTCTTGTTGGATAGACCCTTTAAGAATGATATAGTGTCCTTCTGTGTCTCTTATTGCAGACTTTAGTTTAAAATCTAATTTGTCTGATATAAGAATGGCTACCCCAGCTTTCTTTTGAGGTCCGCTGGCATGGAAGATGGATCTCCATCCCTTCACTTTCAGTCTGGATGTATCTTTAGGTTCAAAATGAGTGTCTTGTAGACAGCATATGGATGGGTCCTATCTTTTTATCCAATCTGCAACCCTGTGCCGTTTTATGGGACCATTTAGGCCGTTCACATTAAGAGTGATTATTGAAAGATATGAATTTCTTGTCATCATGTTGCCTGTGAAGTCCTTGTTTCTATAGATTGTCTCTGTAAATTTCTGTTGTAGATCACTCTTGGGGTCTTTCTCCTTTTATAGAATCCCCCTTAATATTTCTTGCAGGGCCAGCTTAGTGGTCACATATTCTTTCAGTCACATATTCTGTCAGTCTTGGAAGCTCTGCATCTCTCCATCCATTCTAAATGACAGCCTTGCCGGGTAAAGTATTCTTGGCTGCATGTTTTTCTCATTTTGTACCCTGAATATATCTTGCCAGGCCTTTCTGGCTTGCCAGGTCTCTGTGGATAGGTCTGACGTTATTCTGATGTTTCTTGCTCTGTACGTGAGGAATCTCTTCTCCCTAATTGCCCTTAAGATGGTTTCCTTGGTTCTAAGATTTGTGAGTTTTACTATTACATGCCAGAGCATTGGCCTGTTTTCCTTGATCTTGGGAGGGGTCCTCTCTGCCTCTAGGACACGAATGTTTGTTTCATTCCCCAGATTAGGGAAGTTCTCAGCTCCAATTTGCTCTAATATATCTTCTAGTCCTCTCTCTCTCTCCACCCACTCAGGGATCCCAATAATTCTGACATTGGAACTTTTCATGGTGTCACTTATTTCTCTGATTCTGTTTTCATGGATTGTGAGTTGTTTCACCCCCAGTTTCTCCCTGGCTTCCTCTTTTTCCTTCTTTTCTATCAATTGGTCTTCTAGATTACTAATTTGTTCTTCTGCCTGGCTTACCTTAGCTGGTAGATTGTCTAGTTTAGATTGAATCTCACTGATAGCATTTTTAAGTTCTGCCGATTCAGCTTTCATTTCTGCCCTTAGAGACTCTGTGTTGCCATTAATCGATTTCTCCATTCTAGCTATTGTCTTCGTAATTGCTACCCTGAAGTCCATCTCCGACATCTTGATTGTATCTGTATCCATTTGTAAATCTGTGGCAGAAGTCAAAGTCTCTGAGTCTTTCCTATTTTGGGGGTTCCTCCTCCTAGTCATTCTGTTGAGGGGTGGTTGAGGGAATGTACAGAGTCCAAATTATTGACCACAACCCAAGCAAGATGCACCTGTTTTATAGGGACCTTAGGGTTGTCGGCCTCTTGTTCTCCCAGCCCATCTTCTGGGGGAGGGGCCTGCCTCGCTGTTACTCAGGCAACCCTGTTTGGGCAGAGTTGCTTTGCCCCCTGTGGTGGGGGATGGGCTCAGTGAAAACTGTTTATGGGGGGCTTTTGTTCTCTGGAGTCTTTCTGCGTCTCTTCTGAGAGTCAGAGCAGAAGAGATCATTTCCAACCCTCTGCCTCAGAACAGAGATCACAGTCTGTTCCTCAGTGAGCTCTCCAGGCCACACTATCTCCATTTCTGTCTGTGCTGCTATAAACTGCAGCGTCCTGGGTTTTGCGCCCCTCAGCAGCACTCCCAGTCCTTGCCTCCAGGTCGGGGCTCATCTCTGCCCTTTGTGCTTCTAAAACAGCCAGGCATCCCCAGTTCACAAGCACAGCCCCGCCCCTCCAGGTTTCAGCCTGGGGGGCTGCCCTAAAGTCCTTTCCCCACCACTACCTGTCTGCGAGTCTGTGCCCCATCCCCAGTGCGGGAGGCTTTTGCTCACCAGCAGTGCAGGATCCCCACGGCTCCCTCCCTCTTCCATTTATCTTCAGATATGTGCCTGTGGAATCACGGCTCCCTGCTTCATAGCTTGAAACCAACCACGTGCGATATTTGTTTGTAGAGATCCAGATATATCTTCTTACATCTCAGGCTGATTTGGTGGGTGTTCAGAGTGGTCTGGTAGATATCCAGCTCAATTCAGGGGACCAGTTGGAATAGGGTCCCCTACTGCTCTGCCATCTTTATTCTCTGGTCTCTAGTTAACAGTGATTTTTTTTTTTTGTCTTTTTTTCCTTTGTTTCTTAAATTCCACATATGAGTGAAATCATATGGTATTTGTCTTTCTCTGACTTATTTCCCTTAGCCGTATACCCTTTAGATCCATCCATGTTGTTGCAAATGGCAAGATATCATTCTTTTTGATGGTGGAATAATATTCCATTGTGTGTGTGTGTGTGTGTGTGTGTACACGTATACGTGTATGTTTGTGTACACACTACACCTTCTTTATTCATTCATCTATCGATGGATACTTGGGCTTCTTCTATAATTTGGCTATTGTAGTAGATAATGCTGTAATAAACATGGGGTTGCATATATCTTTTTGAATTAGTATTTTTATATTCTTTGGGTAAATACCCAGTAGTGGAACTGCTACATCCTAGGGAAGTTCTATTTTTAATTTTTCGAAGAAGCTCCATACAGTTTTCCAAAGTGGCTGCACCAGTTTGCTTCCCCACGAAGAGTGCATGAGGGTTCCTTTTCCTCCACAGCCTCACCAACACTTGTTTCTTGTGTTTTTTATTTTTGCCATTCTGACAAGTGTGAGGTGATATCTCATTGTGGTTTTGTTTTGCATTTCCCTGATGATTAGTGATGTTGAGCATCTTTTCATGTGTCTGTTGGCCATCTGAAAGTCTTCTTTGGAGAAGTGTCTGTTCATGTCTTCTGCCCATTTTTAATTGGATTATTTGGGGTTTTGGTGTTGAATTGTATAAGTTCTTTATATAATTTGGATACCAACCCTTTATCAGATATGTCATCTGCAAATATCTTCTCCCATTCAGTAGGTTGCCTTTTAGTTTTGTTGATTGTTTCCTTCAATGTGCAGAAGCTTCTTATTTTGATGTAGTCCCAATAGTATATTTTTGCTTTTATCCTCTGGCTTCAGGAGATCTATCTAGAAAAATGTTACTATGACCAATATCAGAGAAATTACTGCCTGTATTCTCCTCTAGGATTTTTATGGTTTCAGGTCTTACATTTAATCCATTTCAGTTTATTTTTCTGTATGATATGAGAAAATGGTCTGGTTTCATTATTTTGCATGTAGCTGTCCAATTTTCCCAACATCATTTGTTGAAGAGACCGTCTTTTTCCCATTGCATAGTCTTGCCTCCTTTGTCAAAGATTAATGTCCATATAATTGTGGGTTTATTTCTGGGCTCTATTATTCTGTTCCACTGATCTACGTGTCTATTTTTGTGCCAGTACCATACTGTTTTGATTACTGTAGCTTTGCAGTATCTTGAAATGTAGGATTGTGATACCTCCAGTTTTGTTCTTTTTTTCAAGATTACATTGGCTATTTGAGGTCTTTTGTGGTTCCATAGAAATTTTAGTATTATTCTAGTTCTTTGAAAAATGCTGTTGGTATTTTGATGGGGATTGCATTAAATCTGTAGATTGCTTTGGGTAGTATGGACATTTTAACAATATTGGTTCTTCCAAGCTATGAGCATGGAATATCTTTCAATTTGTGTTGTCTTCATTTCTTTCATCATTGTTTTATAGTTTTCAGAGTATAGGTCTTTCACCTCCTTGGATAAATTTATTCCTAGGTATTTTATTATTTTTGGTGCAATTGTAAATGGGATTGTTTTCTTAATTTCTCTTTCTGCTACTTCATTAGTGTATAGAAATGTAATGGATTTCTCTATTGATTTTACATCCTGAAATCTTACTGAATTCATTTATCACTTATGGTGGCTTTTTTGGTGAAGTTTTTAGGGTTTTCTATATATAGTATTATGTCATCTGCAAATAGTAACAGTTTTAGATCTTCCTTACCAACTTGGATTCCTTTTTATTTCTTTTTCTTGTCCGATTGCTGTGGCTAGGACTTCCAGAACTATGTTGACTAAAAGCGGGGAGTGTGAACATCCTTGTCTTGTTCCCGATCTTAGGGGGAAAGCTCTCAGTTTTTCACCATTGAATATGATGTTAGCTGTGGGTTTTTCTTATATAGCCTTTATTTTTTGAGATATTTTCCCTCTAAATTTGTTTTCAGTTGAATGGATGTTGTACTTTGCTGAATGCATTTTCTGAATCTATTGAAATGATCATATGGTTTTTATGCCTTCTCTTGTTGATGTGATGTATCATGTTGATTGATTTGTGAATACTGAATCACTCTTCTAGCCCAGGAATAAATCCCATTTGATTCTGGGGAATGATTTTTTTAATGTATTGTTGGATTTGGTTTGCTAATAGTTTGTTGAGGGTTTTTTGCATCTATGTTTACCAGAGATATTGGCCTGTAGTTTCCTTTCTTTCTTTCTTTCTTTTCTTTCTTTTCTTTCTTTTCTTTCTTTTCTTTCTTTTCTTCTTTTTTGTAGTGTCTTTGTCTGGTTTGGGTATCTGGGTAATGTTGGCCTCATTGAATGAATTTGAAAGCTGTCTTTCCTCTTCTATTTTTTGGAATAGTTTGAGAGGAATAGCTATTAACTCTTCTTTAAATGTTTGGTAGAATTCACCTGTGAAGCCATCTGGTCCTGGATTTTTGTTTGGTATTTTTTGATTAGACTCAACTTCATTGCTGGTAATCAGTCTGTTCAAATTTTCTATTTCTTTCTAATTCAGTTTCAGGAGGTTATATGTCTCTAGGAATTTATCTATTTCTTCTAGGTTGTCCCAATTTTTGTCATATATTTCTGTATTTCTGGTTGTTACTTCTCTTTTATTTCTGATTTTGAGTCTTTTCTTTCTTTTTTTTTTTGATAGTTTTGGCTAAAGTTTATTAATTTTGTTTATCTTTTCAAAGTAGTGGCTCCTGATTTCATTGATCAGCTCTAATTTTTATTATGTCCATCCTTCTACTGGTTTTGGGTTTGCTTTGTTCTTTTTCTAGCTCCTTTAGGTGTAAAGTTAGGTTGTTTGAGATTTTTCTTATTGAGATAAGCCTCTATTGCTCTAAAATTTCCTCTGAGAACAGCTTTTGCTGCATCCCAAAGATTTTAGATGGTTGTGTTTTCATTTTCATTTGTCTCCATTTCCTCTTTGATTTCTTGGTTGACCCTCTCATTGTTTAGTAGCATATTGTATTACCTCCATGTATTTGTGGTATTTTTTCTTGTGGTTGATTTCTAGTTTCATAGCATTGTGATCAGAAAAGATGCATGGTATGACTTCTATCTTTTTGAATTTGTTGACTTATTTTGTGGCCTCACATGTGATTTATCCTGGAGAATGTTTCATGTGCCCTTGAAAAGAATGTGTATTCTGCTGTTTTAGGATGGAATATTCTGAATATATTAGATCTGTCTGGTTCAATGTGTCATTCAAAGCCACTCTTTCATTGATTCTGTTTAGATAATCTATCCATTGATGTAAGTAGGGTATTAAAGTCCCTTCCTATTATTGCATCGCTACTGATTACTTCGTTTGTTATTAGCTGCTTTATGCATCTGAGTGCTCTCTTGTTGGGTGCATAAATGTTTACATTTGTTATATCTTCTTGTGGGATTGTCCCTTTTATTATTATATAGTGTCTTTATCTCTTGTTATAGTCTTTGTTTTAAAATCTTTTGTCTGATGTAAGTATTGCTACCTCAGCTTTCTTTTCCATTTGAATGAGAAATACTTTTCCATCCCTTCACTTTCAATCTGCATGTGTCTTTATGTCTAAAATGAGTCCCTTGTAGGAAGCATAGAGATGGGTCTTGCTTTTTTTTTTTTTTTTAGTAGGCTCCATGCTCAGTGTAGAGCCCAATGTGGGCTGAGATCAAGAGTCAACTGAGCCACCCATGCACCCTGGGCCTTGCTTTTTTATCCATTCTGTCACCTTATGTCTTTTGATTGGAGCCTTTAGTCCATTTACGTTCAAAGTAATTATTGATAGGTATGTACTTATTGCCATTTTGTTACTTGTTTTTCAGTTGTTTTTGTAGTTTTCTGTTCCTTTCTTCTCTTGCTCTCTTCCCCCACAGTTTGCTGGCTTTCTTTAATGATATACTTGGATTCCTTTCTCTTTATTTTTTGTGTATCTATTTCTGGTTGTTGATTTGGTTACAGTTAGGTTTATATATAACATCTTAGGCATATATCAGTCTATATTAAGTGGATAGTCACTTAAGTTTGAATCCATTCTGAAAGCACTAAATTTTTACTCCTCTCCCCTTCATGTTTTCAGTATATTGTATCCTACTTTACATCCTTTTATTTTGTGAATTCCTTGACTGATTTTTATAGATATACTTAATTTTACTGATTTTGTGTTTCCTATTTTTCTTACTCTTTCCACTCAAAGAGTCCCCTTTAACATTTCCTATTTCTATAGCATTAGAGTAGTGGTGATGAATTCCTTCAACTTTTGTTTGTCTGGGAAACTATCTTTCCTTCTATTCTGAATGAAAACCTTGCTGGATAGAGTATTCTTGATTGCAGGGTTTGTTTGTTTGTTTTTTAGCACTTTGAATATATCATGCCGCTCTTCTCTGGCCTGCAAAGTTTCTGCTGAAAAATCAGCTGATAATCTTATGGGATTTCCCTTGTATGTAACTGTTTGCTCTTGCTACATTTAAAATTCTCTGTTGACCATTCCTTTTTACCATTTTAATTACTGTGTGTCTTGATGTGGACCTCCTTGGCTTGATTTTGTTGGGGGCTCTCTGTGCCTCCTACATCTGGATATCTGTTTTCTTCCCAAGATTCAGGAAGTTTTAAACTATTCTTCAAATACATTTTCTGTCCCCTTTTCTCTCTCTTCTCCTTCTGGGATCCTATAATGCAAACGTTATTATGCTTGATGGTGTTGTTGAGTCCCCTTTCATCTATTTTCATTTTGGGTTATTTTATTTATTTATTTACTTATTTAGCCTCCTGTTCAGCTTGATTGCTTTCTATTACTCTGTCCTCCAGGTCACTGATCTATTCTTCTGTTTCTTCTACTTTACTATTTATTCCCTCTAGTGTTTTTTAATTTGTTATTGAGTTCTTATTAGAACTTAGATAAAAGAACCTGATTTGTTCTTTTTGATGTTTTCTGTCTCTTTGTTGAGGGTCTGACAGAGGTCCTTCACTCTTTTCTCAAGTCCAGTGAGTATCTTTATGACACTTTAAATTCTCTATCAGGCATATTACTTATCTGTTTCATTTAGCTCTCTTCCTGTGGTTTTGTCCTGTTCTTTCATTTGGGACATATTCCTCTCCTCATTTTGACTAACTCTTTGTGTCAGTTTCCTGTGTTAGGAAAGTCAGCTACATCTCTTGCTCTTGAAAGTAGTGGCCTTATGAATAAGAGGTTCTGTGGTGCTCTGCAGTGCAATGTCCCCTGTTCACCAGAAGCTGGTGCTTCAGGGATGCCTCCTATGTGTATTGTATGCACCCTGCTATTGTGGCTCAGCTGTGTTTGCCTTCAGTCCAGTCATCTGCAATGGCTCTTTTTTGCCTGTTGTGGGCAAAGCTTAGTACCTGTGTTGTTAGAGGGTTAGTCTGGGGCTGCCTTTGGCTTGAGTTGAGTTTGACCAGGTGTTTTTAAGGGATGCAGTAGCATGGAAATATAGGACACTTTTCCTGTGTGGTCCCCTGAGAAGCTTTGTTTGGTGGCCAGGGCCATCAGATGTCTGCCCCTAGTCTACTGCTGGGGCTGCAGTTGGACTGGTCTGTGTAGTTACCTTCCCCTCTACCAAGGGCAGGAGTCATTTTGGAGTAATGCTGGCCCCTGTTGGGGCTGCTTGTAGACTTCCACGTTTGTGGCACCACTTTAGATGGGCTCGGGCTAAGGTTGTATTGGAGGGGGAAGGTCTGCAGGAGAATGTGGGGGTAGGATGCATGGTGCCAGCAAGGTCTGTGCTGGTCCAAAGTGGGAGAGGAGCTGCAGCCACCCAGGAAACCTGCCAAGGCCAGCCAGTTTGTGGAGGGGCAGATCTACATAAGAATGTGGAGGTGAGGCATGCTGTTAGCAAGCTAGGTAGAGAGTGTTCCCACAGCACTGTCTTCTGCAGTTGTCTGTGTATCTAGACTAGGGGAGGGAAATGGCACCTACCAGCTCTTTTGTTGTTAAAGTCTCCCAAAGATCCCTGCCCCTCCAACACACACTATTATTAAGTAAATCTTCTTGTATACCCCTGGTGTTTTTCAAACTGCTGCTCTATGCTGTGTCTTAGAGGGGCCGTTTGGTGTGCTGTCTCTTTAAGGGTGAGAACTCAGTTTCCTATTGCCCTCTGGCTCTCTCAGAGCCAAGCCAGCTGATTTTTTTTTAATTCCAGGAATTAATCCCCTTTGATTGTAAGAATGAAATTTGGCCCCTCCCATTTTCAAAGCCAAATGTTATGGGGATTTGTCTTCCCAATGTGGGTTCCCTGTGCCCAGGTTGCCTGGTATGGGGTCTGCTCCCCACTGCTACCTGTACCTATGGCAACCCTCCCTCCCATGGTCAGTCCTGTGGGTCAGATTGGCTCCTGACCACATCTCCATCCTTCCTACCCTCTTTGATGTGCCCTCTTCTTTTATATTTAGCTGTGGAGAGTCTGTTCTTTCAGTCTTTGGGTCATCATCAGGGCTCAAAAATAAGCATACTTAGGTAGAGCAATCTTATCACAATGCACTCTCAAGAGATTTTGTGGGATGAAAAACACCTCCATAAAAAGTCTTCTGCCTCACTGGGAAGACCCTTATCAGGAACTGCAAACCAACCCTTGTGCCACGAAACTCCAGGGAATAGACTCTTGGATTCATGTAACACACGTAAAGAAAGCACCAAACGATAACTGGACCTGCACACCATCTGATGACATGAAAGTAAAGATTTCCTGGAATTGAAGCAGATGATATCTGATGAGACAGATTTCCCAAGATGTCTGGACCAGGCCTGTATACCTTTTCCTCACCATTGATGCTTCTTTTTTGTGGGAAGACAACGCCTCCTCTGCACTTCCCAAGCCCTTGTGGAAGGCAGAAACCTCTTCTTTTGATTATACCTTTTTGGAAACAGCTTCATCATGTTCCTGGGACAAATTAGTTTTTCACTTGCTTTATTTTTGAAGGGTTAGAAAGTTCAGAATTCATAAAAGTCCTTCATCTGGACTATTAACTGATTTTAGATTCTTATCCAGATTCATGGTTTCTGATTTTGCAACCACAGACTCTATTTTCAATAATACATTTGATTCCAAACAGTCTTTTGAGGTAACAATACTACTGTAAAACATCTTTGAGGTTGTGCTGTTTTGCAAAAAGTTCATCAGCTATTGCTTCATGTTTATATCTGCACTGTCACTTCTCAAGATGCCTCAGTTAAGTCTTTTAGTGTGGTCTTGTAGTATTCATGATTCTGTGTTCATGGTCTCTTTAAGTGGAGCCCGCCAGGAGGCATACATGGCTCCAGGTTTGCCTTCATAGAATCTTTCTCCCATAAGTTGGAATAAGTGTCAATAAATATTTCAGTGTCTACTTCCAGACCTAGAGTCCTGGTTTAGAACTGTTATACAATTTGGAATTGGTAGTTACTTCTGTTTTGTATATTTGTTTATTTTGTTGCCTGTTAGACTTTAAAAAAATGTTGTCTCCATTAATGTGATGCTGGCTCAACCCTTCGAGATGATTTCCAACACCTATGACCTTGAGTAGATACTACTTTAGGTGGGAGTACCTGAGAGTTTCTCCCTCCTAATCAAATGTGAGTAACATAGAAGTACTTTCCCTCCAATATAGGATGTGACAACCAGGGGAAGATCCTTCCTGGTACTGAGGGACAAAACCACTAAATGTGGAAAACTTCCCTCTTGATCAGTGATGTTTTCAAAAAAAGATGAAAAGTGGGAAATGTGAAAATTAACAAAAGGAAACCTCATTTAAAATGGAGTTGGGAGGCCAACAGGGGGCGCTGTCATGTCCTGCCACTCATCAATTGCAGACCCAAAAAGGTACCCAAAGAAAAAGCAGGGGTACCTTGCACGTGGATACTACTTTACTATTCTCAGCAAGAAGGATTTCTTCCTCCCTCAGTAAAGCCCAGGTAATTAGAGACTGTCATAACTCAGCCAATGAAAACCCACTATATTTCAAGTTTCTAGTTTACTCTAATTGACTTTATTTATAACAGCCTTCTCAATTCCCCCCTTTCCTCTGTAAAAGAGCATTCCTTTCCTTTGTTCTGTAGATTTACCAATGCTATTGCCATAGCTTGCTTGTCCTGGATTGTAATTCTCTGCTATTCCTGAATAAATTCAGTTTTTTGCTGGTAAAATAACTGGCAGTTTTATTTTTAAAACTAACACAGTCCAAAGGGCAAATCTTTTTTAAAGACTGGGACAATTTCCAGTTCTTAATCTAACAGATTTTGAAGCAGAGGCATTTAAATGCCAGTAAAAAGGTATATATACATTGCTTAGGAGAAGAAGTAAAGGTGGTAAAGTGTTTGTAAAGAACCTACTTAGTGTGGAAACCAAACATCTGACTAATTTACTGTAGCTCCCAATACCTCTCTGGGCATTTGGAAAATCAATTATTCAAAGAAGCAAAATTTTGTTCATCTGTTCATGGTAAATGGTCTTTTTTGCTACTGACCTATATTCTTCAAACACAGATTAGACTACATTGCTCTTTTCACCCTTATATTTTCAGTGCATTCATCCAGTTATATTTTTAGGATTTCTATTATATCACAAGCTCTCAGTATACAAACTTAAACAATCTAAACAAATTCAATTAATTATCAGAATTAAAATAGGGGATAAGGTTTGTGATGGAAATATGAGTCTAAAACCTCCAAAACAATGGGCCATTCCAATTTCACATTCTGTACCTTTTATTTTAGTGGGCAATTGCCTAGGAGAAAAATGGATTATGCATAGTTAATTTGGAAAAGTAAAAAATAAAAATGTAAGGAAAATGAGAAAATTAAGAAATGTCTGGCTTAACTCTTATATCTAGTTCTCTCCCACCCCTCACCCATCCATTCTCCTTACAGTGACCCAGGGATTACTGATCTCTCCCCCTTTCTCATTTGTTAATGCAAATCTTATGTCCCTCCTCTGCTTAAAACACTAATGGTTGCCCATTCATCTCAGGATAAAATACAAAATCCCCAGTGATCTACAAAGCCCTACTTGATCTTGTCACTACCTACCTTACTAGTTTTATCTGATTTCACGTACTTTTAGGATTTCTGTGCTCCAGCCACATTGATATTCTTTTGGTTCCAAAAATTCAGAATTCTTCTGAGGTATTGAGACATTTGCCCTCTTTTGTTCCCTCTGCTGAGAATGCTCTTTCTGTTTATAGGTAACCCTGCATCGTGTCTAGATCATTGCTCAGATTTCCATTTCCCCCCAAAGTGTGTAGTTCTGTTTTCCTGCCCTACCAGCGTAGCAGTCCCCCTTTATATGCTGTCATGGATGCCTGCATTCTCATGCAGCCCTTAACACTCTTGTAATTGAACAGCTCATGGACCTAGTCTCTAACTTCTGTCACTAATGTCTAGCAATATACATTCCCTAAACCTTACTGAAATTCAATAAATATTTGCTAAATCAATGAATTAACACCTTATCTGGAATAAAATGAGACTTCTGTGCTTCTAGAATTATCTGGGCGGGGGGGGGGCGAGATGGATACTGGTGAAACATAACATCTACCACCTTAGAACTATTCTAAGAAGTCTGTCTCGCCAAAAACCATTCATAGTAAATGCAGGATCTGGTACATTTGTATAGATGGAGTAGCTCCATCTGCAGCAGCCAGAAACAAGTACTAATCAACCTCCCTTTCTCTTACTTTACTCATTCATTAGTAACAAAGTCCTGTTAATTTTGCCCTTAGGATCTTCCATATCTGTTCATGTATCTTATTTATCTCTGCCTTTCTACAAGTTTAATTTGAGGTCATCATCATCTCCTGCATAGATTCTTCTAACAGCTTTCCTATTATTCTTTCAGTTTTAGCCTCTGTTCCCACTTCAGCTGAAGGTATTTTTCTAAAATGTATATATAAATGCATACCTAAAATGTATACATTCTTTTAAAATGCTTTCCCTCAGGATAATGTACTAATTTCTTAAGAGGGCTTACAAGGCCTTTTATAACTTAACCCTGCCTACCACTCTTTGGTTCTTTATTGCTATCTCCTTCCAAATTCAAGGTGTCAGCTATACCTAATACTTATGCAATCACCATGTTTTCTCTGCTTCCAGGTCTTGGCTCTTTCCACTATTTCTTCCTAGCCCTACTTTTGAGGCCTGGCTAATTTTTCCCACCACCAATTATATTAGGACACCTATGTCTTGTTTGTTGTACTCTTAATGCCTGGCATATGATCAGTGTTTAATGTTATTTTGGGTGGTCAGCATTGTATTCTTCTTGGTTTAAGTGATGATGCTTATCTTTGCTGTTTTGGCAGGTTTTTGTTTTTGATGTTGGAAATAAAACTTGGAAATTTTATGATTGGTCACAGATTACAACTGTGGTGATTTTTGGAAAATATGACCCAGAACTTATGTGTTATGCTCATTCACATGGAGCCAGAGTAGTGCTAAAAGGTGAGTTACAGTTTTTACCAGATGTGTCCAGCCAATTGGTATTTACTTGCATTGTTTGCCATCCTGACTTTCCAAATAATTCCCTTTTCATGTTTATCTGGTAAATTTTTTCATCCTAAAATTAATCTTATATAATAATTCATTTCACAGATAGTTTTTTTTTTTAAAGATTTTATTTATTTATTTGACACAGAGAGAGAGACAGCAAGAGAGGGAACACAAGCAGGGGCAATGGGAGAGATAGTTAAAATAACTATAGGGCACCTGGGTGGCTCAGTCGTTAAGCGTCTGCCTTTGGCTCAGGTCCTGATTCTGGAGTCCTAGGATCAAGTCCCACGCTCCCCGCTCAGCGGGGAGTCTGCTGCTCCCTCTGACCCCCCCCCCACCATGCACACTCTCTCTCCCATTCTCCCTCTCAGATAAATAAAATCTTAAAAAAAAAATAAGCCACTATGATTTTGAGCAAGATGTGAATCCTAATTAGCATGATGACTTTTAGTTAGTCATAGTCTTCAATTTCTACTTCTAATTTGAGAATTATATTACTAATTACTAATTATTCATAATTATATTACTAATTATTCAAAATAACTATGGTTATTTTGGAGATTGAGTAATGACTTTCTATTATTTCAGTATATTATTTCTCTACTTCAAAAACTTAAGTTGGGGGCTTAGTATTCCAAAATAATGAGATGTTTTAAAGGTTTTGTGAAATAAATGTCATTAAACTGTAAAAAGCATATATGCACAAAAGATGTATATTTCTTCCATAGGAGATGCACCCTTAAAGGATATCACTGATCCTATTTTCAGAGCATCCTGGATAGCTCAAAAAGTTAAGTTGGCCAAAACACAATATATGGATGGAATTAATATAGACATAGAGCAAGAAGCTAATTGTTTATCACCGGAATATTATGCATTAACCACTTTAGTCAAAGAAACCACAGATTCTTTCCATCGTGAAATTAAGGGATCACAGGTAAAAGTTCATTTGTTATTTTTTGGATTTCCTTATTTTCCCTATCAAAATGTATTCATGAAAGTGTGACTAATAGAATCTCAGCTTTACTGAGTAGGAGAGAATTTCAGCACATATATCCTAAAAATGTTTTCTGAACTTTTGAGGTTCTTATTAGAGTTTTATAGAATTTTAAGGTGCTCTGTTCTCTGTCCATATGAAGACACAGCATTGAGATTGTTCTCCCTACTTGCCTTGCAGCAGGGTTAGAGATATTAAATAGGCAACTGGATCAGCAAGAATCAGGAAGTGCTTACTGTCCAGCCCTGCTTTCACTAGGGCAGGACAGAAATAGCTCTTGCCTAAGAGTAGACATAGTTCTGGGGAAGTGTCTCACTCACTTCATAGGCTCTGAATTACTTGTAAAGCACCTGACCTCCAAGAAAGCTCTAAGTACTAACTCCATATAATTTGACAGAGCTATGACAAAGCCTTCCCCATTGCCATAGTGAGCATGATTAGAGCAGAAGATCACAGCAGAAGGCATCTTGCCAGTCAATATATGGGTAATAAAAGATAATGTGGCCCTGGATCAGTGATCTCAAACCTGACCACATATTAAGATAACCAAGTCTTTCTTTTCTTTTTTTTTTTTTTTTCCTTTTTTTGAGAGCATGCATGCATGCAAGCAGGCAGGGGAGGGGCAAAGGGAGGAGCAGAGAGAATCTTAAGTAGGCTCCATGCTCAGCACAGAGCCTGGTGCCAGGGCTTGATCTTATGACCCTGAGATCATGACCTGAGCCAAAATCAAGAGCCAGACACTTATCCAACTGAGCCACCCAGGCACCCCAAAATAACCAAGTCTTTAAACACCCCCCCCACACACACACCTCAATGAAGCAAGTCAAATGAACTTTTTGGCTTTCCAGTACATATAAAGTTATGTTTACTCTTTACTATAGTCTATTGAGTGTGCAATAGTATTACATCTGAAAAATAATGTAAATACCTTAATTAAAAAATACTGTATTGCTAAAAATGCTAACCATCATCTGAGCTTTTCATCAAGTTGTAATCTTTTTGCTGGGAAAGGGTCTTGCCTTGATGTTAATGGCTGTGACTGACCAGGGTGGTGGTTGCTAAAGGTGGGGGGAGGCTGTGGCAATTTCTTAAAATAAAACAAAAATGAAGTTTGCTGCACTGATGGACTCTTCCTTTCACAAACAATATCTTTGTATCATGCAATGCTGTTTAAATAGCATTTTACCCACAGCAGAACTTCTCCCAAAATTGGAGTCCATTCTCTCAAATCTTGCTGCTGCTTTATTGACTAAATGTATGTAATTTTCTAAATCTCTTGTTGTCATTTCAACGATCTTCATAGCATCTTCACCAGGAGTAGATTCCATCTCAAGAAACCACTTTCTTTGCTCATTCAAAAGAAGCAATTCCTCATCTGTGAAAATTTTATCATGAGATAGCAGCCATTCAGTCACATCTTCAGACTCTACTTCTACTTCTAGTTCTCCTGCTAGGTCTACCACATCTACAGTTACTGCCTCCATGAAAGTCTTAAACCCCTCAATGTCCTTCATGAGGGTAGGTCCTGTTCCAAACTCCTCTTACTGTTAATATTTTGATTTTTTCCCCATGAATCACAAATGTTCTTAATGGCATATAGAATGGTGAATCCTTTCCAGAAGGTTTTCTTTCTTTCTTTTTTTAAAGATTTTTTATTTATTTATTTGAGAGAGAGAGCACATGAGAGGGGGGAGGGTCAGAGGGAGAAGTAGACTCCCTGCTGAGCAGGGAGCCCCATGCAGGACTCGATCCAGGGACTCCAGGATCATGACCTGAGCCGAAGGCAGTCGCTCAACCAACTGAGCCACCCAGGTGCCCCAGGTTTTCAGTTTACTTTGCCCAGATCCTTCAACGGAATCATTGTCTGTGGCAACTGTAGTCCTACTAAATACGTTTCTTAAATAATAAGATTTGAAATTTGGAATGACTATTTGATCCATGGGCTGCAGAATGGATGTTGTGTTAGCCAGCATGAAAACAACATGCATCTCATTGTCTATCTCCATCAGAGCTCTTCAGTGACCAGGTACATTGTCAATGAGTAGTCATATTTTGAAAGGAATCTTTCTTCAGTAGCTCTTAACAGTGGGCTTAAAACATTCAGTAAACCATGTTGTAAACAGATGTGCCCACATCCAGCTTTTTTATTCCATTTATAGAGCACAGGCAGAGTAGATTTAACATAATTCTTAAGGGGCCTAGGATTTTTAGAATGGTCAATGAGAAATGGCTTCAACTTAAAGCCACTAGCTACTTTAGCCCCTAACAAGAAATTCAGCCTGTTTTATGAAGCCTTGAACCAGGCATTGACTTCTTTCCAGGTATGGAAGTCCTAGATGGCATCTTCTTCCAATAGAAGGCTGTTTTGTGTATCTTAAAAATCTGTTGTTTAGTATAGCCACCTTCATTAATTATCTTAGCTAGATCTTCTAGATAATTCACCACAGCTTCTATATCAGCACTTGCTGCTTCACCTTGCATTTTTTTTTTTTTAATGGAGAAAACTTCTTCCCTTAAACCTCATGAAACAAACTCTGTTGCTCCAAACTTATTTTTGCAGCTTCCTTACTTCTCCCAACCTTCACAGAATTTAAGGCCTTATTCTCTGGATTAGCTATGGCTTAAGGGGATGTTGTGGCTGGTTTGATCTTCCATCCAGACCACTACAACTTTTTCCATATCAGCAATATGGCTGTTTTGCTTATTTTTTTTTTTAATTTTTAGTATTTTTTATTTTTTTATTTTATTATGTTAATCGCCATACATTACATCATTAGTTTTTGATGCTTTCTTATAATGTGTTCACTGGAGTAGAACTTTTAATTCCTTCAAGAATTTTTTCTTTCACAACTTGGCTGTTTGGCACAAGAAGCCTAGCTTTTGGCCTTTCTCAGCTTTTTTTTTTTTTTTAAGATTTTATTTATTTGACAGAGAGAGACACAGTGAGAGAGGAGCACAGGCAGGGGGAGTGGAGGGGGGAGAGGCAGGCTTCCCGCCGAGCGGGGAGCCCGATGCGGGGTTCGATCCCAGAATGCTGGGATCATGACCTGAGCCAAAGGCAGGCGCTTAACGACTGAGCCACCCAGGTGCCCCTGGCCTTTCTCAGGTTTTGACAAACTTTCCTCACTAAGCTTAATCATTTCTAGCTTTTGATTCGAAGTGAGAGACGTGTGACTCTTCCTTTCACTTGAACACTTAGAGGCCATTGTAGAGTTATTAATTTGTTCTAATTTCAATGTTATTGTGTCTCAGGGAATCGGGAGGCCCAAAAGAGGGACAGAGACAGGGAAACAACCAGTGGGTGGAGCAGTCAGAACACACACATTTATGGATTGTTTGCCATCTTATATGGGCATGGTTTGTGGCACCCTAAAACTATTACAATAGTAACATTAAAAATCACTGACCACAAATCAGAATAATGAAAAAGTTTGATATATTGTGAGAATTACCAAAATGTGACACAGAGACATGAAGTGAGCAAATGCTGTTGGAATAATGGTGCTGATAGACTTGCTTGATGCAGGGTTGCCAAAAACTTTAAATCTGTAATAAAAAAAAAATGCAGTATCTGTGAAGCACAATAAAATGAGATACACCTATACAAGACTAAATAGTGAGATTTTTGAAGGTGGGGACCAGCTCCTTTCTATCTAACACAATGTTAAAAATTGTTTATTTAGTGAATAAATGATACCTGCCTTTCAAAAATTTAAAATCTAGTTAAGTAGGAAATATATACATATGAAATATATATTCTATTTCATATAAATAGGTTTAGAGTCACTGGTTTATATTACCTGAGAATCACCTGATTGTTAAACTATCTCGAGAGATTGATTCAGTAGGTCTGGCATAGAGCCTAGGAACTGTATTTTTACCAACTGTGCTAGGTGATTTTGGTACAATTGGTCAACATGAATTTGAGATTCACTGGAAAATAATAAATGATATAAGGATTGATATCTCTGTGGCTTTATGTAAGCAAGGAAGTTTTATCAGTGTAGAATTTGTCTTTTCAGCTAAGTACAATTTATTACCTATTTATTTACCCCATCTCCCCACCCACTCCCCTCTGGCAACTACCAGTTCTCTGTATTTAGAAGTCTGTTTTTTGTTTGTTTGTTCCTTTGTTCACTTGTTTTGTTTCTTAAATTCCACATATGACTGAAATCATATGGTATTTGTCTTTCTTATTTCACTTAGCATAATACCTTCTAGGTCCATCCATGTTGTTGCAAAGAGTAGGATCTCATTCTTCTTTATGGCTGAGAAATATTCCATCATAGAGAGAGAGGGAGGGAAGGAGGGAGAGAGGGGGAGACAGGCATAGAAACATACCTGCATCTTCTTTATCCCTTCATCTATGGATAGACACTTGGATATCCTCCATATCTTGACTATTGTAAATAATGCTAATAAACATCGGGATGCATATCTTTTTGAATTAGTGTTTTCATTTTCTTTGGGTAAATACCCAGTAGTGGAATTACTGGATCATATGGTATTTGTTTTTATTTTTTTTTTGAGGAAACTCCATACTGTTTTCCATAGTGAATGCACCAATCACATCCTCACCAACAGTGCACAAATGTTCTCCTCATCCTTGTCAATACTTATTTCTTGTCTTTTTGATAGTAGCCATTCTGATAAGTGATATCTCCTTGTGGTTTTGATTTGCAATTCCTTGATGATTAGTAATGTTGAGCATCTTTTCATGTGTCTGTTGGCCATTTGTATGTCATCTTTGGAAAAATGTGTATTCAGGTCCTCTGCCTATTTTTAATTGAACTATTTGTGTTTTGGGTGTTGTGTACACTTTTTACATATTTTGGGTATTAATCCCTTATTGGATAGATCATTTGCAAAAATCTCCCATTCAATAGATTTTTCATTTTGTTGATGGTTTACTTCACTGTGCAAAAGCTTTTTATTTTGTTGTAGTCCCAATAGTTTATTTTTTCTTTTGTTTCCCTTGCCTGTAGAGGCATATCTAGAAAAATGTTGCTAAGGCTGATCTCAAAGAGATTACTAGACATGTTTTCTAGAAGACTTTTGGTTTCAGGTCTCACATTTAGATCTTTAATTCATTTTGAATTTATTTTTGTATACGCGTTGAGAAAGTGGTCCAATTTCTTTTTTTTTTTTTTTTTTTTTTGCATGTAGCTGTCTTATTTTCCGATTACCATTTGTTGAAGAGACTTTCTTTTCCCCATTGTATATTCTTGCCTACTTTGTTGTAGATTAATTGACCATATAAATGGGGGTTTATTTCTGGGCTTTCTATTCTGTACCATTGATCTTTGTGTCTCTTTTTGTGCCAGTACCATACTGTTTTGATTATTATTATTTGTATAGTGTATTTTGAAATCTGGAATTGTGATCCTTCCAACTTTGTTGGTTGTACCATAAGGATTTTAGTATTATTTATTCTAGTTCTGTAAAAAAAAAAAAAAAAGGTTCTTGTATTTTGACAAAGATTGTATTAAATCTGTAGATTGCTTTGGGTAGTATGGACATTTTAACAATATTAATTCTTCCAATCTATGAGCATGGAGTATCTTTCCATTTGTTTGTGTCATCTCCAATTTCTTTCATAAATGTTTTATAGTTTTTAGAGTACAGGTCTTTTACCTCCTTGGTTAAGTTTATTCCTAGGTATTTTACTTGATTTTTGGTACAGCTGTAAATGGAATTATTTCTTAATTTCTCTTTCTGCTACTTTATTATTAGTGTATTGAAATGCAACAGGTTTCTGTATATTAATTTTGTATCCTGCAACTTAATTCATTTATTGGGTCTAGTTTTTGGTGCAGTCTTTAGGGTTTTTTTATATATAGTATCATGTTATATGAAAATAGTAACAGTTTTACTTCTTCCTTACCAATGTGGATGCCATTTATTTCTTGTTTGATTGGTACAGCTAGGACTTCTAATATTATATTGAATAAAAGTGGTGAGTGTGGACATCCTTGTTTCTGAACTTAGAGGAAAAGCTCTGTTTTTCACCATTGAGTATGATCTTATCTGTGGGTTTTATCATATATGGCCTTTATAATGTTGAGGTATGTTACCTCTAAACCCCCTTTGAGAATTTTTATCATGAAAGGATATTGAATTTTGTCAAATGCATATTCTGCATCTATTGTTATGATCATATGATTTTATCTTTCATTGTGTTACTATGGAATATCATGTTGGTATGTGGATATTGAACCATTCTTGCATCCCTGGAATAAATCCCACTTGGAGGATGATTCTTTTAATATATTGTTGAATTTGCAACAATATATTGTTGAATATTGGCTTGCTAATATTTTGTTGGCTTGTTGTTTTCTCTTTTTTGTATTGTCTTTGTCTTGTTTTGGTGTCAGGGTCTCATATAATGAATGTGGAGTCTTCCTTTTCTTTTTTCGGAAGAGTTTGAGAAGAATAGGTTACCTCTTTTTTCAATGTTTGGTAGAATTCACCTGTAAATACATCTGGTTCTGGACTTTTGTTTGTTGGGAGATTTTGGATTATAAATTCAATTTTGTTGCTATTAATTGGTCTGTTCAGATTTTTTATTTCTTCCTAATTTCATTTTGGGAGGTAGGTTCTTTATGTCTAGGAATTTACCCATTTCTTTTTTTTTTTTTTTTTTAAGATTTTTTATTTATTTATTTGACAGAGAGAGACATAGTGAGAGCAGGAACACAAGCAGGGGGAGTGGGAGAGGGAGAAGCAGGCTTCCCGCTGAGCAGGGAGCCCAATGTGGGACTCAATCCCAGGACCCTGGGATCATGACCTGAGCCGAAGGCAGACGCTT
The DNA here is from genome assembly GCF_011800145.1 of Mirounga leonina. NCBI lineage: Eukaryota > Metazoa > Chordata > Mammalia > Carnivora > Phocidae > Mirounga > Mirounga leonina. The sequence goes on from NW_023270447.1 coordinate 24,445,991, forward strand.
AACGACTGAGCCACCCAGGCGCCCCATGAATTTACCCATTTCTTTTAGGTTGTCCAATTTGCATATAGTTTTTCGGTAGTAGTTTATTATAATCTTTTATATTTCTGTGGAGTTGGTTCTTCTATTTCTGATTTGAGTCTTCTGTCGTCTTGATGAGTTTCACTAAAGTTTAATTAACTTTATCTTTTCAAAGAAATGTTTGTTTCATTGATCTTTTTTAAAAATTCTATTTATTTATTAATCTGATCCTTATTAATTTCTTCTAACTTTAAGCTTTTTTTTCTAGTTCCTTTAGGTGTAAGGTTGAAGTGTCTATTTGAGATCTGTCTTGTTTCTTGAGGTAGTCCTGAATTGCTATAAACTTCCCTCCAACTGCTTTTGTTGTGTCCCATAGATTTTGGACCATTATATTTTCATATTTGTCTCCATGTATTATCTATTTCCTCTTTCTTTGTTAACTCATTTGTTGTTGTTTAGTGGCATGTTGTTTAGCCTCCATGTGTTTGCTTTTTCCAGATAACTGATTTCTAGTTTCATTCCGTCGTGGTTGGAAAATATGTTTAATATGATTTCAGTTTTCTTGAATTTATTGAGACTTGTTTTGTGGCCTAACACGTGATCTGTTTTCAAACACATGTGTGTTTGAAAAGAATGTGTATTCTGTTGATTTTATGTCTGGATGATCTATCCATTAATGTATGTGGGGTTTAAAGTCCTCTACCATTATGTATTGTTGTCCATTTTTTCCTTTATGTCTGTTAATATTTGCCTTATGTAGTTAGGTGCTCCAATGTTGGCTGCATAATAGATATTTACAACTGTTGTATCCTCTCACTGGATTGATCCTTTTATCATTATGTACGTTCACCTTAGTCTCTTGTTACAGACTTGTTTTAAAGTCTATTAGGTCTAAGAGTTGATACCCCACCTTTTTTTTTTATTATTTGACAGAGAGAGTGAGTAGCAGAGCGAGAGGGTGAAGCAGACTCCCCACTGAGCAGGGAGCCTGATGTGGAACTTGATTCCAGGACCCTGGGATCAGGACCCGAGCCGAAGGCAGACGCTTAACCAACTGAGCCACCCAGGCGCCCCCACCTTTTTTTCCCCTTCCATTTGCCTGGGCTATTTTCCATCCTATTACTTTCAGTCTATATGTGTCTTTATGTCTGAAATGAATCTCTTGCAGGAACACATTGATGGGTCTTGTTTTTGTTTTGTTTTGATGGGTCTTGTCTTTTTTTAACCATTTTGTCTAGGTCTTTTGGAATATTTACACCATTTACATTTAAAGTAATTATTTTTTTTAAAGATTTTTTTGAAGATTTATTTATTAGAGAAATCATGTGCACAGGTGGGAGGGGCAGAGGGAGGAGAGAGAGAGTCTTAAGCAGACTCCACGTTGAGCATGGAGTCTGATACGTGTCTCGATCTCACCTCTGAGGTCACAACCTGAGCCAAAACCAAGAGTTGTATGCTTAACGAACTGTACCACCCAGATGACCCTAAAGTAATTATTAGTAGGTATGTACTTACAGCCATTTTGTGTTCTGATTTTTTTGATAGTTTTTGTCTCTCCGTTTCTTCTTCTCTTGCTCTCTGTAATGGATGACTTTTTTAGTGTATTACTTTCTTTCTCTTTATTTTTTGTGTATCTATTATAGGTTTTTTATAGGTTACCAAGAGGTTCATATATAATATTTTACGTGTATAGCAGTCTATAATAAGTTGATGGTCAGCTATGTTCAAACACATTTTATATGAACTTCATTTTCAGTCCCCCCTATGTATATGTGGTCATATTTTATATCTTCTTATTTTGTGAGTCCCATTAACTATTTTTTTAGATACAATTGATTTTACTACTTTTAACCTTCATACTAGCTTTATAAGTGATTGCTCTACTGCCTTTATTTTGTTTCCTTTACTCATGAAATTTTTCATAATTTTCTTCTAATCTGGCCTTTTTCTTTTCCACTTAAGGGAGTGCCTTTAACATTTCTTGTAACTGTGGTGATAAATTTGTTTAACTTTTGTTTGGGAAACTCTCCCTCTTCTTAATTCTGAATGATAACTTTGCCAGGTAGAGTATTCTTGGAGGTTTTTTCCTTTCCATGCTTTCAATATATCATGCCAATCCCTTCTGGCCTACAAAGTTTCTGCTGAAAGATAAGCTGATAGCATTTTAACCTTTGTATGTAACTAATTCCTTTTGCTGCTTTTAAAATTCTTTCTTTAATCTTTGACATTTTAATTATTATTGTCTTGTGGCCCTCCTTGAGTTCATCTTCTTTTTTTTAATGTTATTATGTTAGTCACCATACAATACATCATTGGTTTTTGATGTGGTGATCCACGATCCATTGTTTTGGTATAACACCCAGTGCTCCATGCAGTACGTGCCCTCCTTAATACCCATCACCAGGCTAACCAATCCTCCCTCCCCCCTCCCCTCTAAAACCCTGTTTGTTTCTCAGAGTCCATAGTCTCTCATGGTTCATCTCCCCCTCCAACTCCACCCCCCCATTTTTCCCTTCCTTCTCCTAATGTCCTCCATGCTATTCCTTATGCTCCACAAATAAGTGAAACCATATGATAATTGACTTTCTCTGCTTGACTTATTTCACTTAGCATAATCTCCTCCAGTCCCATCCATGTTGATGTAAAGTTGGCTATTCATCCTTTCTGATGGCTGAGTAATATTCCATTGTATATATGGACCACATCTTCTTTATCCATTCATCTGTTGAAGGGCATCTCGGTTCTTTCCATAGTTTGGCTATTGTGGACATTGCTGCTATGAACATTGGGGTGCATGTGGCCCTTCTTTTCACTACATCTGTGTCTTTGGGGTAAATGCCCAGTAGTGCAATTGCTGGGTCATAGGGTAGCTCTATTTTTAAATTTTTGAGGAACCTCCACACTGTTTTCCAAAGTGGGTGTACCTACTTGCATTCCCACCAACAGTCTAAGAGGATTCCCCTTTCTCCACAACCTCTTCAACATTTGTTATTTCTTTCCCTGTCCATTTTTGCCATTCTAACTGGTGTAAGGTGGTATCTCAATGTGGTTTTGATTTGGATTTCCCTGATGGCTAATGATGAACATTTTTTTCATGTGTCTGTTAGCCATTTGTATGTCTTCTTCAGAGAAGTGTCTTTTCATTTCTTCTGCCCACTTTTTGACTCGATTATTTGTTTTTTCGGTGTTGAGTTTGAGTTCTTTATAGATCTTGGATACCAGCCCTTTATCTGTAATGTCATTGCAAATATCTTCTCCCATTCTGTGGGTTGCCTCTTTGTTTTGTTGACTGTTTCCTTTGCTGTGCAGAAGCTTTTTATCTTGATGAAGTCCCAAAAGTTCATTTTTGCTTTTGTTTCACTAGCTTTTGGAGAGGTATCTTTAAAGAAGTTGCTGTGGCCGATGTCAAAGAGGTTACTGCCTATGTTCTCCTCTAGGATTTTGATGGATTCCTGTCTCACATTGAGGTCTTTCATCCACTTTGAGTCAATCTTTGTGAATGGTGTTAGAGAATGGTCGAGTTTCATTCTTCTGCATGTGGCTGTCCAATTTTCCCAGCACCATTTATTGAAGAGACCGTCTTTTTTCCATTGCATGTTTTTTCCTGCTTTGTCAAAGATTATTTGACCATAGAGTTGAGGGTCCATATCTGGGTTCTCTATTCTGTTCCACTGGTCTATGTCTGTTTTTGTGCCAGTACCATGCTGTCTTGGTGATCACAGCTTTGTAATATAGCTTGAAATCAGGCAACGTGATGCCCCCAGCTTTGTTTTTCTTTTTCAACATTTCCTTGGCGATTCAGGGTCTGTTCTGATTCCATAAAAATTTTAGGATTGTTTGTTCCAGCACTTTGAAAAATGTCATTGGAATTTTGATTGGGATGGCATTGAAGGTATAGATTGCTCTGGATAGCACAGACATTTTAACAATGTTTATTCTTCCGATCCATGAGCATGGAATATTTTTCCATCTTTTTGTGTCTTCTTCAATTTTTTTTTTTAAATATTTTTTATTTATTTGACAGAGAGAGACACAGTGAGAGAGGGAACACAAGCAGGGGGAGTGGGAGAGGGAGAAGCAGGCTTCCCCTGGAGCAGGGAGCCTGATGTGGGGCTTGACCCCAGGACCCTGGGATCATGACCTGAGCCGAAGGCAGATGCTTAACAACTGAGCCACCCAGGTGCCCCTTTCAATTTCTTTCATGAGTGTTTTGTAGTTCCTAGAGTATAGATCCTTTACCTCTTTGGTTAGGTTTATTCTGAGGTATCTTATCGTTTTTGGTGCTATTGTAAATGGAATTGTTTCTCTAATTTCTCTTTCTACAGTTGCGTTGTTAGTGTATAAGAAAGCAACTGATTTCTGTGTACTGATTTTGTATCCTGCCACATTACTGAATTGCCGTATGAGTTCTAGTAATTTGGGGGTGGAGTCTTTTGGGTTTTCCACATAAAGTATCATGTCGTCTGTGAAAAGAGAGAGTTTGACTTCTTCTTTGCCGATTTGAATACCTTTTATTTCTTTTTGTTGTCTGATTGCTGGTGCTAGGACTTCTAGTACTATGTTGAACAATAGTGGTGAGAGTGGGCATCCTTGACATGTTCCTGATCTTCTGGGAAAGGCTTTCCTCTTTTCCCCATTAAGGATGATCTTCGTTGTGGGTTTTTCATAGATGGATTTTATGAACCTGAGGAATGTTCCCTCTCTCCCTATACTCTGAAGAGTTTTAATCAGGAAAGGATGTTGTATTTTGTCAAATGCTTTTTCTGCATCAATTGAGAGGACCATATGGTTCTTCTCCCTCCTCTTATTAATGTGTTCTATCACGTTGATTGATTTGCGAATGTTGAACCACCCTTGCATCCCGGGGATAAATCCCACTTGGTCGTGGTGGATGATCCTTTTAATGTATTGTTGGATCCTATTAGCTAGGATTTTGTTGAGGATCTTGGAATCCATATTCATCAGGGATATCAGTCTGAAATTCTCCTTTTTGATGGGGTCTTTGCCTGGTTTGGGGATTAAGGTAATGCTGGCCTCATAGAATGAGTTTGGAAGTTTTCCTTCTGTTTCTATTTTTTGAAACAGCTTCAGTAGAATAGGCATTATTTCTTCTTTGAATGTTTGGTAGAATTCCACAGGGAATCCATCAGGCCCTGGACTCTTGTTTTTTGGGAGGTTTTTGATCACTGCTTCAATCTCGTTACTGGTTATTGGCCTATTCAGGTTGTCAATTTCTTCCTGTTTCAGTCTTGGGAGTTTATAGGTTTCCAGGAAGGCCTCCATTTCATCCAGATTGCTCAGTTTATTGGCATATAGTTGTTGATAATAATTTCTAATAATTGTTTCTATTTCCTTGGTGTTAGTCATGCTCTCTCCCCTTTCATTCATAATTTTATTAATTTGCGTCCTTTCTCTTTTCTTTTGGATAAGTCTGGCCAGTGGTTTATCGATCTTATTAATTCTTTCAAAGAACCAACTTCTAGTTTCGTTGATCTGATCTACTGTGTTTCTGGTTTCTAATTCATTGATCTCTGCTCTAATTTTAATTATTTCTCTTCTAATGCATGGCTTAGGCATCGTTTGTTGCTTTTTCTCTAGTTCTTTAAGGTGTAGAGTTAGTTGGTGAATTCAGGATTTTTCTATTTTTTTGA
>NW_023270447.1:24451669-24516083 GCF_011800145.1 Mirounga leonina
ATGATATAGTGTCCTTCTGTGTCTCTTATTGCAGACTTTAGTTTAAAATCTAATTTGTCTGATATAAGAATGGCTACCCCAGCTTTCTTTTGAGGTCCGCTGGCATGGAAGATGGATCTCCATCCCTTCACTTTCAGTCTGGATGTATCTTTAGGTTCAAAATGAGTCTCTTGTAGACAGCATATGGATGGGTCCTGTCTTTTTATCCAATCTGTAACCCTGTGCCGTTTTATGGGAGCGTTTAGGCCATTCACGTTGAGAGTGATTATTGAAAGATATGAATTAATTGTCATCATGTTGCCTGTGAAGTCCTTGTTTCTATAGATTGTCTCTGTAAATTTCTGTTGTAGATCACTCTTGGGGTCTTTCTCCTTTTATAGAACCCCCCTTAATATTTCTTGCAGGGCCGGCTTAGTGGTCACATATTCAGTTTCTGTCAGTCTTGGAAGCTCTGCATCTCTCCATCCATTCTAAATGACAGCCTTGCTGGATAAAGTATTCTTGGCTGCATGTTCTTCTCATTTAGTACCCTGAATATGTCTTGCCAGGCCTTTCTGGCTTGCCAGGTCTCTGTGGATAGGTCTGACGTTATTCTGATGTTCTTCCCTATGTACGTAAGGAATCTCTTCCCCCTAACTGCCCTTAAGATGGTTTTCTTGGTTCTAAGATTTGCAAGTTTTACTATTACATGCCGGGGTGTTGGCCTGTTTTCCTTGATCTTAGGAGGGGGTCCTCTCTGCCTCTAGGACTCAAATGTTTGTTTCATTCCCCAGATTAGGGAAGTTCTCAGCTACGATTTGCTCAAATACATCTTCTAGTCCTCTCTCTCTCTCCACTCCCTCCAGGATTCCAATTATTCTGACATTGGAACACTTCATGGTGTCACTTATTTCTCTGATTCTATTTTCATGGATTCTGAGTTGTTTTTCCCTGGCCTCCTCTTTTCCCTTTTTATCTATTATATTGTCTTCCAGATCACTTATTTGCTCTTCTGCCTCAGTTACCCTAGCTGTTAGATTATCTAGATTGGATTGGATATCATTGATAGCCTTTTTAAGTTCTGCCAATTCACCTTTGATTTCTGCCCTTAGAGACTCTATGTTGCCATTAATTGATTTCTCCATTCTAGCCATTGTCTTCACAATTGCTAGCCTGAATTCCATCTCCGACATCTTGGTTATATCTGCATCCATTTGTAAATCTGTGGCATAAGTCATAATCTCTGAGTCTTTCTATTTGGGGGGCTCCTCCTCCTAGTCATTCTGTTGATGGGTGTTTGAGGGAATGTATAGAGTCCAAATTATTGACCAGAACCCAAGCAAGATGCACCTGTTTCCTTGGGACCTTAGGGTTGCTGGCCTCTTGTTTTCCCAGCCTGTCTTCTGTGGGAGGGGCCTGCCACGCTGTTATTCAGGCAACCCTGTTTGGGCGGAGTCTTTGGGGCTTTTGTTCTCCGGCGGCTTTCCCTGGCGGCTTTCTGCCTCTCTTCCGCAAGTCAGAGCAGAAGAGATTGTTTCCAACACTCTGCCTCATAGCAGAGAGACTATAGTCTGTTCTTCAGTGAGCTCTGCAGGCCACACCATCTCCGTTTCTGTCCGTGCTGCTATAAACTGCAGTGGCCTGGGTTGTGCGCCCCTCCGCAGTGCTCCCAGTCCTGCCTCCAGGTCGGAGCATGTCTCTGCCCTTTGTGCTTCTAAAACCACCAGCAGCTCCCAGTTTGCTCATGTGACCCCGCCGCTCTGGGTTTCCACCCCAGGGGCTGCCCTGAAGTCCTTTCCCCGCCGCTACTGGTCTGTGAGTCTCTGCCCCGTCTGCAGCGCTCAAGGCTGTCACTCACTAGCAGTGTAGGATCCCCACGGTCAGGCACCCTCCCACTGCCATTTATCTTCCGATATCTCCCTACGGAATCACGGCTCCCCACTTCGTACCTCAAAACCAACCGCCTGTGATACTCTGTTTGTAGAGATCCAGATCTTCTTACATCTCAGGCTGGTTTCGTGGGTGCTCAGAGTGGTCTGGTAGATATCCAGCTCAATTCTGGGGACCAGTTGAAATAGGGTCTCCTACTCCTCCGCCATCTTTTCCCCCTCACCTTGAGTTCATCTTCTTTGGAACTCTCTGTGATTCTTGAACCTGGATGTCCATTTCCTTCCTAGGTCAGGGACATTTTCAGCTATTGTTTCTTCAAATAAGTTTTCTGTCTTCCTCTTTCTCCTCCTCTTCTTGGGACCCCTAGAATGTGGATGCTTGTTCATTTGATGTCCAAGATAACCCTGAAGCTATCCTCATTGTTTTATCTTTTTGCTGCTCAGGTTGGGTGCTTTCCATTACTCTGTCTTCCAGATTGCTGGTCCATTTTTCTGCATCTTCTAATCTACTCTTGATTCCCTCTAGTGTATCTTCCATCTCAGTAACCATATTCAACTCTGATTAAAAAAATTTTTTTTTAATCTCTTCTTGATGTTCTGAGTTTATCCACTCTTTCCTCTGGTGACTATGATCATTATTTTGAACTCTTTATAGGTAGATTGCTTATGTTTATTTCATTTAGTTCTTTTTCTGAGTTCTTTCATTTGGACCATATTCCTCTTTATCATTTTGATTGACCTTCTGTGTTTGTTTCTATGAATTAGATGGAAGAGCTACTTCTAAACTTGAAGAAATGGTCTTGTGTATGATCATCCCCTCTGCAGATTGTAGCACCTGGTGATTTTAGCTGGCTATCTGGCTGGAGCTGTGGCTGTCCTGTAGGTTGGGGCAACCCTGGTGGGATGGTCAGAGCTGAAGTGGGCATGGGCCGGGACAGTCCAGGGCTCTTTGCACAGAAGACGCCTTGGTAGGACAGCTGAAGATTAAGTGGGTGGAAGGTGTGGGGGGGGTGTCTTGGGGCATCTGTGCAGGGATACCTGGCAGAGTGGCTGGAGCAGAGGCAGGTGCAGGCCAGGGTGTCCCAGGGTGCTTTGCCCAGGGGGTACCCTGGCAAATCACTTGGAGCCAAAGCAGTGCAGGCCTGGAGTGTTCTAGGGTGTTTGGCACCTGTGTCACCTTGGTGAGACATCTGGAACTGTAGTTAGTGTTCACTAGGGATGTCCTGTGTGCATTGTACTCAATCTGCATTGGTGGGATGGGTGGGGCTGGTGTGGGTTAGGAGCCCAGGGCTTACTGAGATGGTAGGCTGGCTTGGGCAGTCACCCAGACCCTGTTCCTGTTCATGCTTACGCTATCAAGGTAGAGAAGGAATGTAAACCATGGTGCTCTCCAGCCCTTCTAATCCAAAGAGTTCCAGCAGCTCTCCCACTGTCTGACAAAGTTCTGGGACTGGATCTTGTATATTCTAGTTGGGTCTTTTACACCGTTGCTTTCTCCCTCCTGTGCCCCAAGGCAGAAAAACCTGCTCACAGTCTCCCAGTATATATCCTTCCCCACTGCAGTTAGCAGCATCAGGGGGTGGGAATTTCTTTTGTTACTGTGTCTATGTCTCTCTTGCTGTTCTCTAGGTGGTGTGTTTATCTTCTGTTGTGTAAAAGCTGTTCAGTCAGTCCTCAGTTCTTCAGGAGAAATTGCTCTATAGAGAGGTGTAGGTTTGGCGTGTCTATGGAGCAGGTTGATTTCTGGGTTTTCCTACATCACTGAATTGAACTCTCCCTCCTCAGATGAATACAATTTAGATCAAAAATAGCAAATACCTGGTATGCAGGCCACCATACTCCTGACAAATTTTCTTCTCAGAAAACTTTTCCTTCAGTCTCTAGATTGCTGTTACTAATAGGTTAGAATTAGTGTGTGGGAAACAATCTCTTTGCTAGTCCTGATTTTCCTACAGTGAAAGGGCAAGGAGGAAGAAACTGAACAAAGACTTTGCAGTAGGAATATTTCCATGTTTGAGGGGCAAGGAGAACAATTTGGGCTACTTTGTCAAATTCAATTTCAAAATTAGGGGGAGGTACAGTTGCCAAGACAGGTCAGATTATGGAATATCCAGAATGTCAGACTGAAGTACATGCATTTTATTCTGTATGTAATGAGTTTACGTGGTACAAAGTGTATGGGGAAGGTTATTCCACAGTAGTATGTATTTAGTAGTTTAGAGGAGAAATGGAGACCAGTACGGACTAATCCAAGTCTACTAACTTGAGATTTATAGTTTGGATTACGATGATGGCATAACCTTAACACCAGGAAGTGTTTAATAAATATTAATTAATGGAAAGAAAGAGGCAGAACATCTGTGAGAAGCCACTCAAGGGAAAATGCGAGATTAGTTTTGGGGTGTGAGAGAAGTCAAATAATGACCCAAAAGTTCTTAAACTGGCCACCAGAAAAAAATGACTAAATAGAGTCTGGAAGGAGAAATGAGTTTTGGGGAAAAGATGATTAAGATTACAGAATTATGGTAATTGAATTAAAGAGTTAGAAATCCTCCTGAAGCGTTCTTTCTACATCATCATTTTTTATAGGTAGGAAAACAGATTCAGATGTTTTAAGGATATAGACCCAGTTATAATAGAGTCAAGAGTAAAACCAAAATCATTTTGGTTTGTCTAATATACTAATGCTGGAGATGAACTATAACGGAAAATCCAGGTAAAAATACTCTTAATGCTCAGCAGAGGGTAAGGACTTATTTGAAATTTACCTCTTTAGAGGTGATCATTAAGTTTCTCTATTACTAGAATATAGCTCCTATTTTATAATAGGCAGTGATAAAATGGGATCAGATGTGTAAAAAAAATTCACTTTATAACCTATTTTGCTGTAGTACTGAGGAAAGCTTGTACCTGTGAAGCTGAGCTTCCTTTAGTGCTAATACTTAGACAATTATAAAATTTTGATGAAGTCCTAAAAAGTTATAATAGGATAAATTGGCCAAAGTATAAAAATTTTAACTGAACTATCTCAATTTTTGTAATAATGTGTTTAATGAGAGAAAAAAACCTTTACTGACGCTTTAGAACATTTGCACATATATAAAATAAGGCTAATATTTGGCTAAGGCAATAAATATTTTAAATAGTCTCATCCTTGTGGAAGACTGGCTCACCAAAATGCATCACTCAAGTTTTATAAGACCATTTAAGTGATTTGTTCAACATTTTGAGTTGATTTATCCCTGTAGCCATAAACCACTATTCTTTAATTGTAATGTTAGATTAAACCTATCATGTAATGTAATTGTATATCAGGGTGTTAAACTCCCGACACAGGAGTCAACTTGTGCCAAGAGATGACCTATTTAGCCTGCACGATATTTTAAAAAAACATTATTTGAATTCTTTTAGCGCGCTTTCTTTACTGCCTAGTTGCTTGGAGGCCCCACTACACCCTACTGTCATTACACCTATGTTTAAAACTCCTTTTCTACACAGCGCCCTGTTCCTGGTCGTTGTATCTGTCCAAATATATATCTAGCTCAGTCATCTTAGAACTGTTATATTTCTATAAGTGTCAGACCCTATGTTCATATATGTAAAGAGGTCTTTTTTCTTGGATAGTATGAGGCAAGAAAATATGTAATCAAAAAAACGGACATAATAAGCATATTTGATCATGTTACATAAAAACGCATGTGTTTTTCCGCAGGTAACCTTTGATGTAACTTGGTCTCCAAAGTGCAAAGACAGGTGCTATAATTATGCTGGAATTGCAGATGCTTGTGACTTTCTCTTTGTGATGTCTTATGATGAACAAAGTCAGGTCTTGTCAGAATGTATTGCAGCAGCCAATGCTCCCTATAAGGAGACATTAACTGGTAAGAATCCACAAATGATCACTTAAACAATAAGATTATTTTAGTATTTCTAAGTCATTTGTATACCTTTTCCATTTATAAAGCTTCCTTGAAACATGAATATCACTTAATTTGGAGAGCTTTCAAGTTTACACGTTCTAAAGTTTTCACTTAATTCTTCTAAAAATCTTCTGGGATAGGTGTATTATTAATCCTCTATTATAGATCAGATGATGAGTGTTAAGTTCTCATTGCACTGTTTATATTAAGGTATTATTTAGTTGGGACTCAAGCAGCTGACTATTAACTTCAAGTCAACACTCTTGTCCCAAAATTACATGAAGGAGATACTTGTTTTTCTAGAATTTGCCAGGGTATTTTTGCTGAAATAACCGTTAAATAATTTAATAGCTAAGATAGTTATAATGTGAGTACCTACTATGCATGATTGATAGAGGACTGTCTTACTTGGCATTTATTATTAGTGCCCATGCTATATTAAAAATGTCACTTCTGTCATTCATATGATGTGGGCTTTGCATTAGCCTTTCTGAAGTTTGGTTTGTATCCCATCAGCCAACTGAATAAACAATTGCTTGCTATCTTTTGGACTCAAGTGAAAATTTCTGGGATAATTGGCCCTGATTTAAGTGTTGATTAATAAATAAAAACCTTTTAATTTAGAGATAAAGTCTTAAAGTCTTAACACAGCCTTATCACATCCAAGTTAACAGTCTGATCATATGCATATGCTATTTAAAAATAAAAAAAATAATTGTTAGTTACAAAGCAATTATTTAATCCAGTGTTCCCAAACTGTATTTCATAAAGGAGATAACTGTGTTCTATCAATAAAAGGCTCATTATCAAGGATGTTTGAGACCTGGATATTTAAATAGTACATAATTAACTTTAAAGGCTCTGAAAAACAAATTTACTTAAACATTCTCGATAATCTTGCAATATCTTTTGGTGGGAAAACATATTTTGCATTGGGCACAAAAGGGAATGACCAGGAATTTGTTCATTTTTCTCATTGCCATAACTACAGATTGAGGGGACATTTCTTGTCCCTGGCTGTAATTCTAGAAAGCACAAGTGAGGGGCACCTGGGTGGCTCAGTCGGTTAAGTGTCTGCCTTCGGCTCGGGTCTTGGGATCGAGCTCAGTGGGGAGCCTGCTTCTCCCTCTCCTGCTCCCCCTCTGCTTGTGCATGCTCTCTCAAATAAAATCTTAAAAAAAAAAATTCTGAGACCATCCCTGCCAGAAAGTTTATGAACTTTTCTGAAACTTCAGAAATCTCAGCAGTTAATAGACAAAATTAACATGCTTTCCCCTGAAATGTTATTCTTCCCAGAATTAAATTTTGTGAATTTTGTTTTCTATTATTCAAAAAGAAATCATTTAGTTCTTAAGGGATGATGTTTATAATGTCATGTTAGGGAAACACTGTATTAGTTATTTTGCAAAAATGTACCTGGTTTTTCAAACCTCAATTCTGAATGGCTGCATAGTTTGTATAAACCCATTAGAATATAAAAAGAAAAAGTTTTTTCTTTCTGCTTTTTCTGTCCCAATTTGATTAGGGTATGATGACTACATCAAGATAGGCATTAGCCCTAACAAACTTGTAATGGGTGTTCCCTGGTATGGTTATGATTATACCTGTCTAAATCTATTAGAGGTAAGTAAGGATTTTTCTTATATAATTTTTTTCTTTCTATTCTTTAAAGCCTGTTTTGTTTCATATGTAGAAGTTTGAGACTAAAAGTAGAGTTTAATTATTTAATCCCATGGAAGTTTCTGAGTGTTACATATTTTAATAATGAAATTTAACTTTTATTCTGTATAGTCAATTTATAGTATACGTTTTATTTCTAATATAGTTTTTCTGATTTGCTTAAATCTATAACACGAACATTGTTGTATTTCTAGGATTGTGTTTGTACCATTCCAAAAGTCCCTTCCTGGAGGGCTTCTTGTGGTATTACCTCAGGACGTCAGGTGCCCTATAAAATAATTATGAAGCAAGTAAATAGTTCTATTTCTGGAAGCCACTGGGATAAAGATCAGCAAGCTTCTTATTATAATTATAAAGTAAGACTTTTCACAAATTATGAATCTTTATTCTATCCGTTTTCTTTTAGGGTACAATATACAGACTACTGTTTACATGAGTAAACTTGTCTAATCAAGTACTTTACTTTGCCAGTGAGGAGGTCAAGTTATAGTAATAATGGAACTGCTCTGCATGGGCCACTTGTCATTTTAGATGGTGTTATATCACAAACAGGATTTAACTGTGGTTTTGGGCCAAAATAGGTTACTAGCTCTGTAAGCCACCATTTCAAAGTAGCCTAAGGATTCTGATGAGGCTGTTTTATAGGGAGGCATGACGCTGAGAATAAGAAATGCATTAGTGGAAAATGGTATAAACTATGTGATATTAGACAAATTATATTATAAACAGAAACACTGAAGAAACACTACCTGACAGACTTGCTCTGGTCATTTAGATAAATAGGAATTGCTATACCAAAGAGGCAAAGAAAAGTTACATTTTTCATAATTTACCTTTAGCATAATAAAACTTTTCTACACCTCAAAAATCTAATTACAAATCATCTTTGAATTTACTTTGGATTTTGTCACTGTAAAAGGAGCCCTAAAATGTCATGATGTAAGTTGATTTCAGAAAGAATATAAATTCTTTAATATTTCATTTTGTTATACAGGCATGTACATCAATTACATAGAAAGCTTTGATGTAGAGCCTTCTAAATTTTGAAAATTCTATACCTATTCATTAACTAGGCTTGTAATCTATATAACTAATTAAGATCCATATTAAATTAGGGTATATCATACTCCTGTCTTTGCCAAACAGTGTAACAGTTTACACTCTGACGTACTGTGTTTTTGTTGTCCCTGACTAACCTTCTTTAAAGTTTTAGAATTCAGGAAACATTTTGATAAGCCTTTGAAGGCCATTCATTTAATGGCACTTTAGACAACAATCTAGTTATAAAACTATTTTGTTTCTCTTTCATTTATTGTAAAATTCCATAGCAACCAAAATCAAATTTCTTGCTGTGACTGAAGAGAATCATTCTGCTTTCTTATGCGCTTTCATCATGCACACGTTAATCTTACATTTACTCAGTTTTTCACCCTTCACTATTTTGAGGCATTTGAAATTCCTTAACAGTATCAAAAAGGCTCAAAGTACTTGCCACAATAATGGCAAAATTCAGAGACCTATGACTTTGGGTTTGCCCCCAAATCTGCAAAATTAAGTTCTATAAGTTGCCTTTCAAAGTTAAAGAGCTTGTAGTAAACAAGTCTACTATACTTAAATATGCCACAGTTTATTCATTTACCAAGTGAATAATGTCCTTTAATCTTAGGGGACTACTCTAATTCCAGTGGTGCTACCATAAACATATTACTGGCATCCACTGAGAATTGCCTTTGAAAGTTTCCCAGATGTTATATAAAAATCAGTAAATTATTTGAAATCACAGTTCATTCTATTTTTTACTTCCTATCTTTTCCCCTTTTCCCTAGTTCTTTTTATCCCTTATCCAATAGCTTATGTACCTTCTAAGAGAGACTGTGTTAGTACTAGATAGAGGCAGTTGATGCTGGGGAGGACTTTACAGGCTAGTTTATGGTTCTTAATTCTGTAAGACCTATTAAAGGAGATATTTTCCCCACCCATTACCTTTTGATTTGGCTGATTCATCATGAACAAAATCATCCGCTGAGCTCCTAAGTACATTTCCAGGAACTGTAGGGAGTACAAAAAAATGCATAAGCTGGTTCTAGAGGACCATAGGTATCAGAATTACCTAATGGGATGGCAAAACACAAATATATGTCCTAGTTCCAACCCTGGAATATTTTGATTAAGTAGGTTTCATGTGGGTCCCAGGAGTTTGTACATCTTGGTTGATAATCATCAGATCAGACCAAGGAAGGAATCTTAGGGCATGAGAACATGAAAAGGACTTTAAAAACAGTACAGACTACATTACAAAGCTCATTTGTGTAATCTCTGCTGTTGTGAAAGTACCGTGCACTAAAATTTCTATTATTTCACTGTATTCTTTTTGAATCGTTGGATTTGATATTCTACTGAATAGTTTAATTTATTCTTATAGGATTCTTCTGGCAATTTTCATCAAGTGTGGTATGATAACCCTCAGAGCATTTCTTTAAAAGCAGCATACATACAAAAGCATGGCTTGCGAGGCATTGGCATGTGGCACGCAAATTGTCTTGACTATTCTGGAGATGCTGTGGCCAAACAGCAAACTGAAGAAATGTGGAAAGTCTTAAAACCAAAGCTGTGACAGATAATAGTTTTGTCAAACTATTAAGATTTAGAAAAATGATCAGTATAAATCAGTTTCTTGAAGAGATAAAAATGTACACATTTAAATGTACACATTTTTGTCATGTCATAGTTATTCTACTTTAAAGAAATGCTTTGGTTGTCTAAAAACAAAGGTAAGAAATCAACTTACTATATTATTTTTCTATGTTTACTATAATTGGGAAAAATTTTCAGAATTTTATTATGCTAATTTAAAAAATATGTATAATTTGAAGTGGAAATTATTTGCTCAGAGTAGATTTTTAAAAACCTAGACTATGAGAAGCCATTTGCTCTATACTTTTTGTTCAATAAATTTATTTAGGTTCATCAAGCTGATGTGGACAATTTTTCTCTTCCTGATTTCATATAGTTCTCTGATGCACTTCAATTAAACTCACAAGTCTCCAGGGTGGGGGGGAAAGGATTAAAATACAAGATAATATTTTGAATTAGTAGGTTAGAGCTACCTAATATTTTTCACTAAAATTATTTTTATGAGTTTATAGCAGAAACTTTACCTTTCTAATTATTCTTTCATTTATGAACATCTATAATTTATTTCTTAGTTTATATATGCATTTTACTTTTAATTAAAGACATTGGTTTCTCAATTATTTTCTCTGCACAATTAGAATTTTTCTAAATGTACAGAGGTCTCTGTTCTCTTAGGGCAATTAAGAATATTGTGTTACACTTATATTAGTTCCTATAAACACAGATTAAAAATCTGCATCTTTGAACTCTGGACTTACATAAATCTGTCTTCCCTGTATATTCTCTCTGCCTTCAAATTGGAATTGAGAATATTTCATTTCCTATTTACCCAATTATTTATGGCAGAGGAAAATTCCATAGTATCTGTTGAATTACTACTATTGTCTTTGTATTTCTAAAATTTTAAATTCTTAGATACTAATCTGTATCATAGCTCTGGATGTAAATTCAATATCCCTATTTTATATTTCCAGATTGCTTTTAATTAAAATACAATGAACAAACTGTCTTTAAAAATGAAAATTAAAAGCTTCAAAACTAACTAAATAGCCACCGGTTTGCTTTTTTTTTTCCTGAAACACTTTGTAAAATCCACAAGTGAAAAAATATGATTTATATAAAATATTGTGCCAAGGAGAATAATGGTTAAATTTTTTGATAAGTTTTAAATTAACATACCTAATTGAGATTGTAAAGATGTGTTAATTTTCTTCTGTGCCGGTTCAGTTTTCAATGTGCGTAAATCTGAAACTGCTTGTTTTCTCACCTATAAAAAGAATCACCTTTCAAAAATGAACTTTGATCTTACCCTTCTAAAATTGAGAGAGGCCTAATTGAATGCTGCTAGTGAAAAGAATCTAGAATTGCATTAGAGTAACAAATCATAAAATTTAATAATCAGTTCCTCAGTTACACAACAAGCTACATTTCAAGCGCTCAATATCCTCATGTGGCTAGTGGCGGCTGTATCATTGCAGAAAGTTCTGATTCTAGAAAGGGGTCATTATTCATGTCATAGAGCTATTTCTGATAAAGAATTGAACTCTGAGCTTTTATATAATTATATATGAAAATAATCAGCATGAGATAATTACCCCCAGAACAGGTAAAAAAAACTAAATGGAGCTCAGAGTTCAGTGGTTTGTCAGATTTATGGATCACTCTAATATATGAAAATTACTTTTAAAATACTGAGACTATATACTGATTCAGAAGGTCCTTTTCCTTTACTTAGGGAAATTCTACTAATTTTACTTTGGCCTTGTTATACATGCACCTTTACACAGGATTTAATTCTTGCATTTTTTTCACTCCTGCTCTTGGTTGTTAAGTAACAATTTTAAGACTATTGATACCCAAAATTAAAATACTAAAACAACTTATTTCAAGATAAATGTTTATCTGATTAGGAAATTACCTTAACTTCTATCATGAGTTTCATTTTGTCAGTATCCAGTTTTCTCTTAAGTTGGTCAATTGCATGCTGTACTTCAGTGATCTGGATTATAAGGTAATTCTGTGTGAAATACATAAAGACCTCCTTATAACATCTATTTTTATTTTTAATTGCCTTGTAAACTACGAAGTGATAATACCAAAAAAGCAAATCATAAGAATAACCTATTGCATAAAATAAACTCATTGCTTTGGAGTAAATTTCTTAAGTCTCAGGGACCACATTCTCTTCTGTTCTACTACCTTTATTCATGTTTTATAAAAATAAGTAGATATCTGTACAAGTTGCCATTAAATTAGCACTACAAAGGCAAGAACTATTACTACAAAAGGAAGATACTAGGAAAGCTTTTGAAATTGTCATTATACTTCATTAGCTGAATCAGATTAGTATTACTTAAAAGCCTTTTTGGTTATTTTTGTTTAGAAAAGTTTATGAAGTATAGTGGTCAACAAAAACTATTTGGTAAAACAAAAAATCAGCTATGCAAAATAAAAAGTATCAGCTAAAATGGACAAACCATTACTTGAACCTATTTGAGTTTTACATTAGATTTATCTAAAATGGTAAGCTTTTACTCATAGAAACAGATTTGTGGGGGTGGGTGGGTAGAGAATAGGGGGAAATGGGTGAAGTTCTGAGGGTATAATGTCCAGCATGATAACTATAGTTAAAAATATTGTATTGTGTATTTGAAAGTTGCTTAGAGAATAGACCTTAAAAGTTCTCATCACAAGAAAAATAGTTTATAACTAAACATTGTAATCATTTCACAATATACACATATATCAAATCATGTTGTATATATCTAATGTTATATGCCAATTATATCTCAAGAAGACTGGGGAAAAATAAAATAGCAAACTTGTACTATTTCATCATGTCTAAAGTTTAAAAGTATGGATTTATCTTTTTTGGTCAACCAACAAAAATTGATAAATGGCCTCTAGAATTTATTTGTTGTATATAGATGGCAGAATCACTCAAAAAGTAAACTTCATATTTCTGATCTATCAAGGTTCAATACTATCAAGAAAAAAATCAATTTAATAATTTCCTTAGAATATTAATACCTTTAGATTCTGTGGGTCTTATTAACTACTCCCCAGCTACAGAAAAGGAATGTAGTGCATACTGTTATTTCATCAGGTATTCATCTCTTTTCCAAAGAAAGTGACCCTATCCCGAGGTAGATCCCAAGTAGTCTAAGTTAGCACACAACACTCCCTAATAACTACTATTAATCCAGGTTAGGCCTGGCTGAACCCCCATCAGGCTAAAAGAAAAATTTTATATATTCTTTTTTTTTTAAAGATTTTATTTATTTATTTGACAGAGAAAGACACAGCGAGAGAGGGAACACAAACGGGGAGTGGGAGAGGGAGAAGCAGACTCCCCGCTGAGCAGGGAGCCCGATGCGGGACTCGATCCTGGGACTCCAGGATCATGACCTGAGCCGAAGGCAGTCGCTTAACCAACTGAGCCACCCAGGCGCCCAAATTTTATATATTATTTGGGAGGCATATAGCCCTACTAGCCATTGGCAACTCTACTTGTACCATGAGGAAAAGCAGTCTTATTAAGAAGCCAACACTGAAAATAATAGGGAAGAACTACTGGAAGCGCCTAGTCTCTTTGAAGATATCATTAAGCTTCTGATTATATCTTTTCAGCACCATTATATGAGATCATAAATTTTCGTATTGTTTAAGTCAGGTTAAGTCAAGGTTTTGTTACCTGTAGCCCAAAGCATCCTACATATGATTATACTAATAATGATAAACCATGTATTTTGAGTAGAATTCTCTAATAGAAGGTGAACACATTTAGTAATAAGTACCTTAGAGTCTGTGATGTTTGCCAGATTCTTTGGTCTCATCTTGATCTCCCTGGCTTCAAGTTGCATGAGCAGTTTTTTATAGTAAAGTTCCAAATCTTCTCGAAGTTTTGTTAAAACCTCCTCTAATGATGCTGTAATTTTCTTTGTTTCAAAGTATTTTTTCTTCCAACCATCACAGGCTACAAAAAAAAGCAGACTATAGTGTGAGTCTGACTAAAGGATTAAACTTTTCAATCTGGAAAGGACACGAGTTAATTTAAACCCTTCTACGACCCTACCCTTCTTCCCTCATTCATATGTTGAGGAAATTAAAGCAAAGACTGAAATGTTTATTAGATAAAAGGATTTGCCTTATGAATATAGTAGTGATAAACATAGGAACCAAGTTCTTTAAACTTGTAATTTCTGAAAAATCTTGATTAAAAATATTACCTATAGAAAATGTGTCTATTTATTTTGATCACTTTTTTCCATAATCTGATTTGAAGTCATTAATTAAAATGATAAACAGAAAGGCATAATATTTTTTCAGCCCCCAAAATATGTTTTATAAAATAAGCTGATTCTGATTTATCACTTATTAAAATTATTCCAAATATATCTCCAAGCTTATCTTAAACCTGAGCCCCTTAGTTGAGAAAATTAGAAATTAAATACTGCCAATTTAGGGAATCACTTTGACACCAAGGAGAGTCTAAATACAAACTTAACAGGAACACAAACTGTATGCTACTATATCAGAATATGCATATGTTTAAAAGATTATCAAAGAAATGAAAACCCCAAATTTAAAAAGTCTATATGGTGATTTGATTAAAATTCAAGAGTTTATTATTTCCCTCATGCCTTATATCCAATCTCTCAGCAGGTTCTATTGGTACTATTGCCAAAATACTTCCAGCATCTGGCACATTCTACCTTCTTCAAAGTTATGTCCCTAGTCAATCCACTATCATTTTTTTTTTTTTTAAGATTTATCCTGAGAGCGTGCACATGTGTGTGTGTGCAGAGGGAGAGGGAGAAGAATCTCAAGGAGACTACCCACTGAACGCAGAGCCCAACATGGGGCTCGAGCTCACAACCCTGCGATCATGACCTGAGCTGAAATCAAGTCAGATGCTTAATTGACTGAGCCATCCAGGCACCCCACTATCATCTTCTGAAAGTACATTATGTTTCTAACTGGTCTCCCTGCTTCCATTCTTGCCCCTCTAACCGACTATTCCATACAGCAGTCATTCTGATCTTTTAAAAATATTTTTTAAATCATATAAACCTCTAGCTTAAAAACCCAACAATGGCATCCTACCTTACTTAGGCCAATTCAAGAAGTTTAGATTTTATTCTATCTGTTCCTTGCTGAGCTTTTATTTTCCTCTACATTACTCTGTATTACGTTCCAGCCACACTGGCCTCCTTTCAGGTCCTTACTACTGCAACCTCATTTCCATCTCTAGACCTTGACATTTTAGTGTTCCTTCTGTTCAGACTGGTTTTTTCCCTCTCTTTACCTGCCTGCCTCCTTATTAATCATATCTTAATGATATCGCCTCAGTGATGCCTTCCTTGAAAACCC
Source organism: Mirounga leonina (assembly GCF_011800145.1). NCBI lineage: Eukaryota > Metazoa > Chordata > Mammalia > Carnivora > Phocidae > Mirounga > Mirounga leonina. Next base: position 24,467,145 of record NW_023270447.1, read on the forward strand.
TAGCTAAAGCATCTCTCCTGCCCCATCACCCTTTACTATGCTTTTTTTTTTAAATGGACTTCTGAGCTCTGGTCAGTAGCTGATATTGTCTTATTTGTTTACTGTCTGTCTCCTCCCATTAGAAGCAAGCTCCTATGAGCAGGGCCTTGTTTATCTTGTTTGCTGCTATATCCTCAGCATTTAAAACAATGTAGGGAATGGAGCACATAACCTCAATAAATATTTGATGGTTGATACATGCCTTTTATCTTGAAACATTCCTGTTAAAATAGAAAGTGAATGATCATTCTCATTTTATAAACAGAAAAAGGGAGGCACAAAGAGGAGAAATAAGTAAAAGACTGATCTGGTATTAGAATCTTGATTTTTAGTCCATTACTCAAAATCTATGATTTTTAGTCCATTACTCAAATTTATCTGATAAAATCACTTTTAACAGTACAAAAAAGCCGAGTCATTGCCACCATTTCCGGGATAACACTTAATATTATGAGGTGGAACCTGCAGAATTATCTCCTGACATTGCCTATAACCTTCAGTCAGTTCTAGTACTGAAGCAATAATTTTGCTGTAAATTGAGGATCCTAAAACCAGTTAATTCCATTTATACCTTTTATTCATATAATCCTCAAATACAATCCAAAATGCAGTCCTTTCAAACCCTTTAACATCTCTCAAACCATTATCCCATACTTTCTCCATTCTGGCTCATTTTTTCCATGTCTACCAGTCCTAATAATACTTGTTTCTAATTCTGTTGCAAGAAAACTAGCTGCTTTTCTACCTAATTTCTCTCATTCCTTCAATTCACTCATTTAGGTTAGCAAAGTAGATAGACACATAGCACAAAATTAAGCATGTAGGGAGGACTAGGATCCAGAGATTGCTTCTAGAGTAAGTGATATCTAAGCTGAGATTGAATGACTAGTAGGAAATAGCCAGGTGAGCTGGGAAGAGGGGAGACAGAAGGAAAAGATGTAGTTGACAGAGGGAAAAACATGTCTGAAGGCCTATAGTCAAGAAGAGGCACATTTCAGATTCTAGCATACTTAAAGCTTTTCCTGGAAGCCTTTCTTGATCTCTTCCATCTAATTTGGGTGTTCTTCCTCTGTACTCCTGTGTGTACAATTCTGTAATTCCTTTATCATGGCATCATCAGGATGCATCATTTTTGTTTTCTTGATTATCATTTTCTCACTGGACTATAAGCTCTTTGAGGGCAGAGACAAAATTGTGTCTGCCTATTATCTCCTGAGTCCCTAGAACAGTGGCATTTATAAATTCAGTAGACAATAATGAATAAATGTCAGTTATAAAAAAATTTGAACTTAAAATTTTAAAAACCTTCTGTAAAGCATGCCAGTGATAAAAGATGTAATAAACTTTACCATGATATCGCTTTAATTTGCTTTGTTCAAATAGCTTTTCAACTTTTTTTATTAGTTCTTCTCTAATTCTTTCCAGATATCGTCTTTCTTCCTTTACTTGTTTCATTTGTTCAATAATCTTCTCTCCTAAAAGGCAATAACCCATCAATGTCTAAAAGCTAAAAGCTGGAAGTGTAAAACTTAAAAGTAATTAAAATAGCAAGAGTAAATTTTACCCAAAAGTCTGGTTTTTTTGCTGCAGTATAGCATTTGCCACTATGGAAAATACTGAGGAGTCATTTCAGTTTCTAACAGAGATACATAAGGGGATTTTCAGATAAGTAAAGAGTATCATATGTCTCTTCTACATTTACATATATGTGTAGAAATTAGGTAAAGTTAAAGTAGTTATGCATCTTGGTTTAATTCTTTTGGTAAATTTATCTTGGACCTAGACTTATTGTCCTTACATGAAAAATGTGTGTGTGTACACACATATATACTTAAAGGTTTTATTTTCGAGAGAGAGAGTGTGTACATGAGCAGGGGCAGAGGGAGAGGGAGAGAGAAATCTCAAGCAGACTCTGCACTGAGCACAGAGCCCAACGTGGGGCTCAATCTCACAACCCTGAGATCATGACCTGAGCTGAAATCAAGAGTTGGATGCTTAACAGACTGAGCCACCCAGGTGCCCCCAGAAATGTATATTTTTAAAAGCACAAATATTAGTGATTAAACATATGCAGTAATTAACATATAATTCACATACTTTAAAATAATGTAACATTTTTGTGGTAAAATACACATAATAAAACTTACAGTTTTAACTATTTTTAAATGTACAGTTCAGTGGCATTATGTACATTCATGATGCTTTGCAACCATCGCCACCATCTAGCTCTAGAACTTTATCTTCCCAAATTGAAACTCTGTACCCATTAGGCAATAACTTCCCATTAATAGTTAACTTTATCTCATAGAATCATCTGTACTTATAGTGTCATCATACTTACTTTCAATCTGTAATAAAGAGGTATCAGTTATTCCGGGAGAAAGAGCAGGTTGACAAGGAAGTGAAGGAAAATCAATAAGCTCTGGTAGGGTGATGCACTCTTTTTTACCTATCTGTAAGCAAACATGAAAATCAGTAGGATATGGTAGGATGACACATTACTTTTCACCTATCTGTAAGCATTTGATAATTCACAACAGCAATGCATTTTTTTTTACTCATATGGTGACGAACTCCCAAATCTTTATTTATAACTATAGAGATTCTCTCTTGTGCTCCAGCTTCTCCATTCCACTATTCCTTGGATATTATACACAGGCACTTCACTTAATAGGAAAAAAAAAAATCCATTAATCCTTCCTAAACATGATTTCCTTCCAAGATTTCTTAGTTACATGTTATGATTTTAAAATTTTTCTAAGATGACTATTGATTTTTTTAAAATTGGGTCAACTTTGATAATTTATATCTGCTTTGAAAATTAGAATATGTATTACATTTTCAAATTTTAGCATATATTTTATTCTCATATATTTTATCTGCTCTGTATTTGTTTGTATCACCTTTACCTTTCCTAACTTTTGTGTTACCACCCTTTTACGATAAACTACCTTAAGCCTTACCAATGTTGATGTTTCTCTCACTAGCACTTCATAGATCTTGAGTTGTTTTCAATTCTGCTAGGTTTTTTACTTCTGTAACTTCTTAGTTTCTTCTTCTATCTTCATTAAATCCTTACCCCTTTGTTTTATTGTTCTTTTCCTAGTTTTTAATGTTCAGGTTCCAATAAGTTAATGGCAACCACCTAAATTACAATCTCTCCATATATCTTCCCAATTACTATAAAAGGAAAGCAAATAAAATTACCCATAATTTATGTCTACAGCATAACTAGGACACAGACTCCTTTAATCTACACATACTTTACTTTACATATAAGTGGGGAAATAAACACTCTAGATTAGCAGAGTGTGCTCAGGAGCCCACCTACATGGACTGTGCATTAGAGATTGCTATACAAAGATAACACAATAAACAACCACGATTTAGTCTAGAAGGAGAGGGCCCCACATGCATAGAAGAAATACTGAGAGTAAGGATAAGATCTTGTAAGTCAGAGCACTTTTGATGAGGAGGCCAAAAGAAACGGATTATAAAATGTAGGGGGCCAGAGGTTGTAATCATGGGAAGGCAGCTTCTAGGAGAGAGAAAAATACTTTGGAAGAGGTGTTCCCTAGGCCCAGGTGGTAAGAGAAAAGAAGAAAGTGGCCAAGATAACAGCTCTGCTGAATTAAATTAGAAGAAGAGAATTCAAAGAAAATAGACACCAAAGACCCCATTTAAGAAATAAATAGATGCATTTCGCTATATCAACAGAAGAGGGGGCTCCTTATCTAAAAAGCAAAAGAACCACCAAACCACCACTCCCTGTTCCTCTGGAAGAACACCTGTTATTATTACTTATATGGAGAAATCCAACACAAGTAAACATAATACAAAATAATCTAGCATCCACACAAATTTACTTTTTAAAACCCTCAAAACAGAAGACAAAACAGGCAGCCATGAAGCAGAGAAAGACTTAACAATACTTCCAATATAGATTAAATGTAATTAAGCAAGCATTTGTAGATACCAACAACACAAATCAGAAATTTTAAAACTCAGAATAAAATAGGAAAAACAACAGGAAGATATGAAATGAAAGTTGGCTAAACTGAAGAAAGAAATTAAGGGAAAAACAAAATTGTTTCACAAATGAACAAATTAGCACATATCCAAGAAGGAACAAATATGGCGAAAAAAAGGATAGTGGAGAATACAAATAAAAAGAGCAAAGAAAATGAAACACAAAAATATAGTAAAATATATCTATTTTACTATTTTTATTTATATCTATTTTATATGTTATTTAGAGAAAGTAACATATATAAAAGGTAAAGAAAAAAAAGAAAACAATAGAATGGATCCTACTAACTGAATTGTTTTCTGAAATTATAATTTTAGAAAACATTCCTGAAATAAAGAAGTCCTAATTTTCACACTGCAGGGATCCACTGTGTACCCAGAAAAACCTGATCTAGAATTCTCAATTGAGATACCGTCTGGTAAAACTAGTACACATTAAAGGACTCCTCTGGCCTTCCAGACAAATATACGCAAGCTAGTGTACAAAGAAAAGAAAACAAGGCACCACACTTATTAGTAACATATATAAAACAAGACATCAGTAGAGCAACATTTCAAAGAAACTGAAAGAAAAAAAGATCAAGTTATCCTTCAGGTAACAAAATTCTGTAACATGGATTAACAAATTTTGTAAAGGGCCAGAGAGTAAATAATTTAGGCTTTGTGGGCCACATATGGTCTCTGTCATGATTCTTCTTTTTTTTCAATTCCTTAAAAATGTAGAAAACACTCTTAGGTCCAAGGCCTTACAAAACAGTCTGCAGGCCCTAGTTTGCTTAACTCCGCTCTAGACAAAGTTTTAAATGTGGAAGAAGAGAATATTATAGTGAGGTGCTTTTTTAAATTGAGCTTAATCCAATGAAGAGATGATTGAAAAATCTGCAAAAGAACTGGCAGTAAGTGTTGAATATATTTAATTACAGATCTGAGACTAAAACAAAAGCTGAGGGGGTAAGAGTAGAAGTATGGTATAAAAATGTTATATTCTTTGACACAGTAGAAATAACACAATTAAAAATACATGAGAGAAGAAAGGAGATTTTTTTGATCCCCCTGAATATAACAGGTAGGAGTCAGTGGATAATTTTAGAGGTAACAAAAGCGGAAGCATACATTTTTAAAAAAGGAAAAAGACTAAGAATACTAGTATAAATGTATTAGTGTAAAAGTAAGCACTAGAACAAAAATACAACCTTCCTAAAATGAGGAGGGGGGAAAAGTACAAATAAACTACATAGTAACTCACAGTAACTGTAACATAAAATAAAATGACAAATCTCAGGACAAACACATCAGTCCTATCAATAACATAAGCAGACGTAACTCACCTATGAAATGAAAAATATTTTCAGACTGTCTCACAAAGCAAAACCCAACTCTATCTAAGCTGTACATATAAGACATACCTAGGGGTGCCTGGGTAGCTTAGTCAGTTAAGCGTCTGCCTCCGTTCAGGTCATGATCTCAGGGTCCTGGAATCAAGCCCTGTATTGGGCTCCCTGCTCACTAGGGAGTCTGCTTGTCCCTCTCCCTTTGCCCCTCACCCCAGCTCATGCTCGCTCTCTCTTGCTCTGCTCTCTCTCTCAAATAAATAAATAAATAAATAAAAATCTTAAAAAAAGACATACCGAAAACAAAGCAATTCAGAAAGGCTGGATAAAAAGTGGGGAAGGAAGATGAGGGTATGCCAAATAAATGTATACAAAAAGAAAGCAGGTTAGTATCTTGATATGCAATAAAGAAGAATTCGGGCCAAAAAAAAGCATTAAAAGGGCCAAAAAAGTGCAAAAGTTATTCTAGTGTTCACATAAGAACTTCGTGCCAAATAACATATAGAAATCTAAATAAATCAGAAACCACAGGAGATGTAAGGATAAACAGTAACACACTAATAATAGGAGATTCTAATATACCATTCTCAGTCTATGACATAGCAAGAGAAAATAATATGGATATGGAAAAAATAAGGATATGGAATACTTAAGGCATTCAGCAAGGTAGACTATAGACAAGGCACAGAGTAGAAGATACTTGCAACATACATAAGCATCAAAGAAATATCTTTAGAGTACTTAAAAAAATTATACTAATCAGAAACATATAGCAAACAACTCAAAAGAAACACTTGAAAAGGTACTTTCAAAAGGTTACCAAAATGGATACCAATAATACCAAAAATATTAAAACATGACCAACTTTATGGATAATCTGAGAAATTAAAATTCAAACCATGGATAGCATTAAGCATCCGCTAGACTGACAAAAATTTCAAAGCATGAAGATAGCATGTTTTATTAATATCCAGCAACAACAACAATTAATTACTGAAGATGATGTTCCTTTTGCTCTAAAACCCAAGGGCCCTGAGCTGTGATTCCCCTACTAGGGCTTGTCTCAGACTCCAGTCAGCATTCCAATCTACTACACATCAGGCAGCAGCACTGTATGCGCTGGCCGTTAAAACACAAGCGGCAACACTGCTTGCAGTGTCTCTCAGATCACCCTTTGAACCTTCTCTTGCTTTGGGCCCAAAGCTGGTGTCTTTTAGATTACTTGATTAAAAACAAAAAACAAAACAAAAAATCTGAAGCAGCACATCCAAATGTGGCAAATCTTTCTCCAAATCAAGAGGTCCATCAAATGACTCATTCTCAGTGATAACTAGGGCAAGATATCCTAACCTAGCTTTCACTTAAAGGGCGTACCTCAACATGTCCCACCCATACCATGGAACACCCAAAAATTTCACTGAAATGGTAAGCTCCTGAATTTTCTTGAGGCTTATCTCCCATCCTATAACCTTAAACATTTTAAGCTGCAGTTTTGTTTCAATTTAAGTATAAATGTTGTTGCAATACTGCATTTAAACAAAAACTTTAAAATCATACCTGATTGTCCTCTGTTCTAATGATATTAACTCCATCATCTTCATTTTTCCAAAGAAATTGACTTAAAGGGAATGACAGATTTGAAAATCATATTAAAAAAAAGATTCCATGAATATTATTCACATTTTATATCTTATTTGATATTCTATAAACACAAATGTAACATTAAAACCTTTTAAAAAGCCTGAGACCATAGTATATTATCTTTCAAACTCATTAATGATCAACATAAACTACATTTAGTTTGAATAAGAAAATCATATTTAATTATATTACAGCTAAATTCAAATCACATTGCAATGTCTATAGCAAAGTAAAATAAAAATTTTGGAAACATATTTTGTTTGTAGTTCTTTTGAGAATGATTGTTTATAAAATCCCTTATCTTAACTTCAAAAGACTATATGCAAAACTGTTGTCTAAATACTATAATTCTGGGGCGCCTGGGTAGCTCAGTTGGTTAAGCGACTGCCTTCGGCTCAGGTCATGATCCTGGAGTCCCAGGATCGAGTCCCACATCAGGCTCCCTGCTCAGCGGGGAGTCTGCTTCTCCCTCTGACCCTCCTCCCTCTCCTGCTCTCTGTCTCTCAGTCTCTTTCTCTCAAATAAATAAATAAAATCTTTAAAAAATAAATAAATAAATAAAAAATAAATAAATAAATACTATAATTCTGAATGAAATGATTCCATATGAAGCTCAAGCACACTGGTTAGTTTACCCATAACCAAGAATCTAAGTGAGGCAGAAAAATTCTAATAAAGGCAAATAAAGACAAATTTTTCTGTCATTACTCTGCCCTTGATGATAAAATAATTATAATGGAAATAAATTTAAGGGATAAATTATTCATTAGAGAGGAATGTTCGTATATAACAGTAGAGATTAGAATCAAGGTCATTTTAACTAAAAATATCACTAATTTCACTCATATGTTTGTTCTAATTAGAAGTCCTTATAAAAGTACCCTGGATAGCTCACTCTTTCTTATAGACTACGATATGTGGAATCAACATCTAAACTAATTACCTTTTTTTGTTGCTAAAATAATCACTATTTGATTCTCCCAATGATCCTGGAACTTCAGAATTTCCAATTTGATTTTTTCCAGTCTGGTTTTCTTTTGGAGTGGCTTTTCCCCCAGCTGATGTTGCTGTTCATCCATGGCAAATAAAGTTCATAATATTAAGAAAATAGTAAAATAAAATTTCATACAAATATATATATATGTACATACTATAATCTTGTCCCATGTTTCAGAATCTCCATGGACTCTACAATTCATGATATAAGGCAACAATTTCCAAAGTGAATTTCATGAAACAGTTTATGTGAAGAATTCTTTGGTCAATTCAGTTTGAGAAAAAACGAATACCAGGAATATACACCGCCCCCCCCCCCCCCCCCCGCAGGATTTCTCTGTTTTTATGTACAATGTGAATCTGCAAGATGGGGGTAAGTTAGGTTTTATTCAAACTTAATTGTCCTCAGAAAGTTTTGCCAAAAGCATCTTTTGAAACTGTATTGAGGAAATTTTCTTGGAAAATACAGAGCATATAATGTCATTTGTTATTTCACATACATTTCTATTTATAAAACCTCCCTTCATTTTAACAAAATATCCCCATATAGGAAAACTATGCAATGTCTTTAAAATGTTAACATTGATGTTCTATATGATCTATATGAACAAAAGATCTATGAACCTGGCAGTGTTAATGCAGATATTTTTCCTGTGGATAAATCAAATTTTTTAATTTAGAAAAAATTAATGAGTCATGTTAATAATTGAAAAATCATTTATAAGGGTTGCCACAAAATTTTGCAACTTGAAGCTCATACTGATTTTAGTCTAGTAGCTACATTTCCCAGCTGGTACATTTGAAATAGTCTTTTTAGAACAACAAACAGGGATTTTCTAAAGGATATATATGACGCAAAATGAACAAAACCCAGATATATCAGCTGTTTAAAAGCTAATAGTAAAATACCATCCCCCCACCCACCCAAAGAAAGAAACAACAATGCAAAATTCAGATTTTGAGTAATTGTGATAGGGATATGGCACATGTATCTCGTTCCTAGTAACAGCTTAGAGCATGATGACTGCACCATTCAATACCTCTGCAATTTAATGACATAAAGAAAGGTCTATTCACTTTTTAAAAAATCGTAATAGTGTTTTGAGAGCTATAGTAATATATGCACAAAATGTTATAGATTCAGAGAAGAGGAAGTGATAACTGTGAAACTATGTTTTGAACTGTGAGATGTTTGCCTGACAAAGAGAGTAAGAAGAATTTAAGCAAAGAAAATGGCATTTGCAAGATACGGAGTACTAAAATATGCATCATTTTTGACAATAGTGAAAAGTTCAGTATGACTCTAGCACAGTGTTATAAATAAAGCATGGGCTTTAGTCAAACACAGGCACTGTCACAGCAGGTGTTACTTCTCTAACCCAAGTTTTCTTATCTCTAAAATGGCAGAGTACATGTCAAGCACGCAGCACAGCACCCAATCTTCAGGAGTCTCTTGACTTCAAGTTCTGATTTCAGTTCCACTGCATTTCATAGTTCAGGTCTTTATTACCTCAGTCTATTCTCCATAATGTAACGTAAGTTGTTTTTCCAGAACTGAAATCCAATCATGTTACTCCCATTAAAACAAAGCAGGAAAGAATATCCAATGGAAAAAGTCTCTTCAACAACTGGTGTTGGGAAAATTGGACAGCCACATGCAGAAGAATGAAACTGAACCACTTTCTTACACCATACACAAAAATACATTCAAAATGTATGGAAGACCTAAATGTGAGACAGGAAATCATCAAAATCTTAGAGAACACAGGCAACAACCTCTATGACATCAGCCATAGTGACTTCTTACTAGATATGTCTCTGGAGGCTAGGGAAACAAACAAACAAAAAGAACAATCGGGATTTCATCAAGATGAAAGCCTTCCACACAGTGAAGGAAACAATCAAAACTAAAAGGCAACCTTTGGAATAGAAGAAATTTGAAAATGACATACCTGATAAAGGGTTAGTGTTCAAAATCTATAAGGAACTTATTAAACTCAACACCTAAAAAATAAATAATCCAGTTGAGAAATGGGCAGAAGACATGAATAGACACTTTTCCAAAAAAGACTTACAGATGGCCAAGAGACACATGAAAATATGCTCAACATCACTGATCATCGGGAAATACAAATCAAAACTACAATGAGATATCACCTCACTCCTGTCAGAATGGCTAAAATCAACAACACAGGAAACAGATGTTAGCAAGAATGTGGAGAAAGGGGAACCCTCTTACACTTTTGGTGGGAATGCAAGCTGGAAGACAGTATAGAGGTTCCTCAAAACATTAAAAATAGAACTACCCTACGATCCAGCAATTGTACCACTAGGAATTTACCCAAAGGATACAAAAATACTGATTCGAAGGGACACACGCACCACAATGTTTATATGCTTATAGCAGCATTACCAACAAGAGCCCAACTGTGGAAAGAGCCCAAATGTCCATCGACTTATGAATGGATAAAGAAGTTGTGGTGTGTGTGTGTGTGTGTGTGTGTGTGATGGAATATTACTCAGCCATCAAAAAGAATGAAATCTTGCCATTTGCAACAACGTGGATAGAGCTGGAGTGTATTATGCTAGGTGAAATAAGTCAGAGAAAGAAAAATAACATACGATTTCACTCATATGTGGAATTTAAGAAATGAAACATATAATAATGGCGGGGGGAAGGCAAACAAATCATAAAACAGACTCTTAACAATAGAGAACAATCTGAGGGTTGCTGGAGGGAAGGTGGATGGAGGGATGGGTTAAATGGTGATGGGTATTAAGGCAGGCCCTTGTGATGAGCACTGGGTGTTATACATAAGTGATGAATCACTAAATTCTATTCCTGAGATTAATATTACACTGTATGTTAACTAACTGGAATTTTTTTTATTTTTAAAATTTTATTATGTTATGCTAATCACCATATATTACATCATTAGTTTTTGATGTAGTGTTCCATGATTCACTGCTTGCGTATAACACCCAGTGCTCCATGCAGAACGTGCCCTCTTTAATACCCATCACCAGGCTAACCCATCCCCCCACCCCCCTCCCCTCTAGAACCCTTAGTTTGTTTCTCAGAGTCTATAGTCTCTCATGGTTCGTCTCCCCCTCCGATTCCCCGCCTTCATTTTTCCCTTCCTACTATCTTCTTTTTTTTAAAAAAACATATAATGTATTATTTGTTTCAGAGGTACAGGTCTGTGATTCAACAGTCTTACACAATTCACAGCACTCACCATAGCACATACCCTCCCCAATGTCTATCACCCAGCCACCCCATCCCTCCCACTGCCCAATTAACTGGAATTTAAATAAAAACTTGAAATAAACACAAGCTCAGATGGCTTCTCATTGCCTAAAAATTCCTTAGTTTTGGAACCAAGGCCCTTGCAGTTCAAGTCCCTACTTACCTCTCCAGTTGTACTTCATGGTACTTCTTCCTCCCCTTCTACCCCCAAACTATAGTAGTAGTAGAAGTAGTAGTAGTAGTAGTAGTAGTAGTAGTAGTAGTAGTAGTAGTAGTAGTAGTAATGATAATAGCTAAAAGTTACTGAACCAACTACCACATTAAGCAAATCCTGAAAGCTCCATTCATATCATGATCTCTGTAAAGGAAGCCTTCTGGCATTAGGCAGTGAACAATCTGCACGGCCAAACATTTGCAACCCTGGGTTTGCAACCCTGGGTTTGAAGTCAGAATACAAAGCGTTCTCTATATCATCTTAAAGAACTTGGACTTTAAGTAGTAATTAATGAGTCTTTCAAAGGTTTTCAAGCAGGGAGATAAATAATCCAGCCTGTAACAAGAAGAATGATGCTGACTACGTTCTGGAGAACAGACTGGAAAGCAGATTATAAGCAAGGAGGCTACAAAATGGTTTTCAAGGTTCCTTTACTCTAACAATCTATTATTCTACAGTGAGGAATATTTCAAAGCTTAAAGTCTGAACAACTAGAAGAATGATGAAACCAAAGAAGTCAAAAAAGTATACTTGTTTGGGGGCAACAATAGAGTCAAGTATTAAACACATTAAACACAAAAAAGTAGAGGTGTGCAGCACAGACCCATGGGAAAGAACAGAAGATATCTAATGGAAGAGAATACCCATTTCAATATGAAAATGAGTAAAGCATTACTCTGTCTCCTTCATTAAAGGACTTGTAAAACACACTATGCACATTCTTAACAGCTATATTTAATAATATCATAATGTTAGACCTCAGATATTTTGCATTCTCATGTACCACAAAAGAGTAACTTGGCATTTTTAAGAAACTGCACAACAACCAACATATGGAAAAAAATTAAGGAACTTTATCTCACATCACATATAAAAATTAGTTCCTGGTAGATTAATAAACTAAATTGGAAAAGGAAACCATAAAATGTTACATCTCAGGGCAGAAAAGGGATTTTTTAAAAAGACATAACTACCCATAAATGAAAATGCCAATAAACTTGATGATATTAAAATTTAAGAACTGCAGTTCCATTTCTGCTTAGGATTATAGAAAGATGAAACAGTGCTCCCACTTGAACAAGGAGAAAAAGGTAAATAATCTATAAAATAATAAATTTTCTTGAGCTCATTAGAGAATTATAGTTGCAAGGAGTTGAATTCCAATTCCCTCCTAGGAGAAAATTGTTTCATCTTTGGCAGACCACAGGAGGAAGGAGTAACTACTATTAAAAGAAATAAGAAGAAAACAGCTAAAATTTAAAGGAATTCTAAAGGCCAATGTAGGCTACCAGGATAGTTTAGAATCTCTGGAATCCTCAAACACAAAGGAAAGTCAATACTTAATAGCAAGCTCCTTTCCATGTGCCTGTACCATACTTACAGGAAAGACTGGGGGTAGAGCCGGAGACCTGAAAGAGCCATCATTGACACATAGGAGAGAAACCCCTTCACACAAAGCAAGACTTAAGCCACTGCGGGGAGGAACAGGAAACTCTCCCATCTCAGAACCCACACAAAAACCTATTGGCTCTCATGGAGGAACTGAGGCAAAAGCCATCAGCTCTAAAGGGGAAAGTAGGTGACTCTCCTTCCAACAATATTAGCTTTGAAAAGTCTTATCACTGGGGAGGGGGTAGGAAACCCTCTCATCACCAGTCAGATAAAGGCCTAAAAGAAGGGTAGAAGCAAAAGCTGTAAGGATCATCTCGGGCCCAGGATCATGCACTGATACAAAGCATAGGTTTACTACCACTGGGTGGGGGGAAAAACTCTCTCCTAAATATAAAAAGTCATTCTTTCCCTTACTTTTAATTTCTTTAAAGATAACTAACAACGTAAAGTAAAAATGGTAAAAATTTATTGTGGAGTTATATACAGAAGTAAAATATATGACAACAATAGCACAAAGGAATTGAGGGAGGAAATAGAAGTAATACTGCTATACGGTTCTTATATATGAAGTTGTATATAATTTGAAAGTAGACTTCAAATTAAAAGTGTATTATGCATACCTTAGAGCAAGAGTCAGCAAACCTTTTCTTAAAGGGCCAGATACTAAATATTTCAGGCTCATGGACATTTGGTCTTTATCACAACTACTCAAGTCTGTCATTGTAGTATAAAAACAATCATTGAAAATATGTAAACAAATGGGTATGGCTGTGTTCCAATAAAAGTTTATTTATGAAAACAAGCCATAGGTGTGGATTAAAATAAAATAGGGGGGCGCCTGGGTGGCTCAGTTGGTTAAGCGACTGCCTTCGGCTCAGGTCATGATCCTGGAGTCCTGGGATCGAGTCCTGCATCGGGCTCCCTGCTCAGCAGGGGGTCTGCTTCTCCCTCTGACCCTCTTCCCTCTCGTGCTGTCTCTCATTCTCTCTCTCTCAAATAAATAAAATCTTAAAATAAAATAAAATAAAATAAAATAAAATAAAATAAAATAGGGGTGCCTGGCTGGCTCAGTCAGTGGAACATGCAACTCTTGATCTTGGGGTTGTGAGTTTGAGCTCCACATTGGGCGTAGCGATTACTTAAAAATTAAAAAAAAAATTTAAAAAAGTATAAATATAGGTATTTGCTGACCTCTTCCCTATAGCAACCACTAACAATTTTCTAAAATGAGAAATAGTGGGCCAATAGTGGAGATAAAAGTGAATCATAAAAAACTTCTCAATCTAGAAAAAGTCAAGAAAATGGAAAAACTAGGAAGATAGAAGACATGAGACAAATAGAAAACAAATAGCAAGATGGCAGATTTAAAACCAACCACATCAATAATTATATTGAATGTAAGTGGTCTAAATAAACACCCCTAGTAAAAGGCACAGATTGTCAAACTGGACTAAAAAGTAAGATCTAAATATTTGCTGTCTACAAGAAACCCACTTTGGATATTCAGTAATAGATAAAAGAATGGAGAAAGATACACCATGCAAACACTAATAAAGAGAAAGCTTGAGTGACTATATTAATATCAGACTAAATAAACTTTAAAATAAAGACTATTACCAGAAATAAAGAGAAACATTACATAATCACATTGGGGTCAATTCATCAAGACATGATAATCCTAAATGTGCATGCATTTAAATAACAGCTTCAAAATACATAAGCAAAACTGATAAAGAGTTGAAGATGTCAACACAATCCTTGCAACACTTAGAGCATGTTGACAAAATTTAAGAATTCCTTTCATCAAAAGAATCATAAAGATAATAAAAAGACAAGCCATGAACTAAAATCTAGAGTGAATTAAATATACAAACAGACACACACACACACAGACATACACACACACACATATCGTGGAAAAATATATATGTAAATTAAATGAATCAATATTTAAAAGAAAGAAAAATGAGCAAAACGTTTGAGTGAAGGCAAATCCAAATGGCCATTAAACATATGAAAACATGTTCAACCAAAGAAAACCATTAGAAAAGAAAAATATTTGGAATTAAAAATTCAGTGTAAGGATTTAACAGGAGATAACACAACTAAAGAGAGAATCAGTAAAATAGATTTGGAAGAAAAATCTGCAGAAATTATCCAAAATGTACAGCAGAGAAACAGGAGACAGAAAATATCTGATAGAATGGCAAGTTATGGTTCAATAGAACTTTCAGATGTTGCTGCTGGGTACAACCACCTTGGAAAACATGTGGACATTATTTAGTAAAGCTGAATATGTACAAACAATGCCAGTGCTAGGTACACTCTCTTGATATCCTTATGCACATGTACATTTAAGAGTCATGTACAATAATGTACATAAAAGCATATTTGTAATTCCCGCAAACTGGCAACAAACCAAATGTCCATCATGAGAATAAGTCAATTATGGTATAGTCATATAATGGAATATTATACAACAATGAAAAAATGAAATGGTATTTTATGTGAAACATGATTGAATCTTGCAATGTTGAACAAAAGAAGTCAAAAATAAAATACTTTCAATCTTATTCCATCTTAATGCAATTCAAAACATACAAAACTAAACTACTGTTAAGGAATACATATTTAGGTTGTAAAACTATAAAGAAAACAATTATCTCAAAAAAATCAAAGTAGTAGTTATCTCTAGGAAGAAAGAGGATGTGACCAGAGGAAGACACACAATGTTGAAAAGTTCTTATAAGAAAAAGAATAACAACAAAAAACACAGCCTTAGAAACAGTCATTAAACTTCTAATAAAAAAAAAAATAACAGGACAAATGCACAAAGCACTTAGAAAAATGTTGCTTGCAGCAGTATTCATAATAGCAAAAACACTGATACAGTGTTGGGTACATAAGTTATACCACAAGGAATTCTATAATGATGTAGATCTATATTTATTGATATGAAATATCTACAATATATTCTAAAATACAAGAAGAGGCTCGAAGAGGGTTTGTATCTTCATTTTTAAAAGTTAAAAATATTTATTACATATAAGAACTGAAAAAAATAACTAAAAGAATATAAACCAGAATACTAACAGAAGCCATCTCTGGATGGTAGAATTATTTTTAATCTTAATTTTTTTCTTCATAGTTATTGGTGTTTCTAGAACTTTTTAAAAATGAGCATATGCTGGCCAGCATACTTTTTTTGGAGTAAAGCACCAAGAAATTAATACAATTTAAAAACTACACTTGTATAAAATTCAAGGGTTAAATACTCCCACCAAAGATTTTTTTGGGTTTTGTGCAAATATCTGGCCAGTAGCCCAGGATGTGAAAGCTGTGAAGCTTTATGTAGGCTACTGCCCACTTCATCAGCCACTTGACCTTGTACTTTTCAGGAATGCTGGGATTCTACTCTGAATTTTTTTCCCCAGGTATTTTTCCCCTTTAACCTTTAAGTAATACCATGACTGGAAAACAGTATTTAACACTGTAGAGAGACAAGCCTAAATCAAGGAGGTAAAGATTCTCACTGAACATCTCACTGGCATCAAAAAAAATAGGTGGATCTCATCCACATGTCTCATCAGAAATAATAAAACATGTCAGAAGGGTAAATACTAAAGAAGGTGCTAAGTTTGAACTATCATTGGATATAGCACAAACTTAGAATGTAAGAATGGCTATAACTGATGATGGAGAAAAATGCAACTGGTTAAGAACATGTATATTTTGCAGCTGTAATGGATGTTGTCATTAATTGGAGGGGTTCATTTATAAATGTTTAGTATATTTGCTTTTCCATCACGAACAGTTTATTTCCTTATGCAATATTTTTTCAGTAAGTTCTTATAGTATAGTTCCAGCTTTATTTATATGTTTAATTTTATCTACCATTTTTTAAGAACTGAACTATCAGTACATTGATGAATGTAATCATATAAAAATTTCTGATTCTTTGAAATACAAATGTCTCCCAGCATTAAAGTTGATTTGCTTTGATTTGATACAGTTATTGTGGCTAAGATCCTTCTCACTTATAGTAATAACACCAAGGTTTTATTCAGCGATCACTTCCTTTCTCCTTTAGCCTTAACTTTATCTGAAACTATTATAAAAGAAGGTAGTAGAGTTTATTTAAGTGTGATAAGTATTTTGATTTGGCTTTTAACATAGTAAATTTTTTTTCTCTCACTTGGTGAAACTATTTTTAAAAATCCCCAAATGGAATTGTAGCTTTCCTTTTATACTGCCACATTTGTGTAAGGCTAGATTTGCCCAGAATTTGCTCACAGACCTGACTACTAAAACGTACTATAATAACCTCTTTGTTTTTCCCATTCCAGTTGAAATCACCTTCTTCCTGATTTTTGTTAAGAAGCTCTTTCAAAGTGTTTACTAAAAAACTGGGATCTGTTCCAGGTTCTTCGTTCAACAAAGTTACACTAAGTGGTCTGTGGATTATTCCATCAGCCTCAGCAACACCATTATTAGTCTGCTGCCCATCTAAAGAAACAGTTGATGCTGAATAAATATTTCCTAAATGATCCATTATAGGAAGCAAATATAATTCTGGTTGAAGAGCCTAAAACATACAGGAAATTAAAAAAAAATTAGTTTGTAATTTAAAAAAACAGTAAGTTAAAAAAATTAACATAAGTTTAAAATGTCACATTACATACATATGGAGGAGCAAATGATTTGAGTTTCAGTTCCGATTCTTGCTTTACCTTCACCTAGAAATAGATGACAAAAAAAAATATAAAGCTTTGTAAGTTTTCAATTATTTTTATTCCTTTTTTTTGCAGAAGGCACATACCTGTGACATAAAAATCAAATCTAAAAGCTGATAACTAAGGCTAGAGTCTAGAAAATGTAGAACATAATCCTATTTCTATTCACTATACAAAACATAAAAGAAATTCTATGTCATTTAGTAGTAATAATTATGGCTATCACTTGCATGGACTCATTATATGCCAAGCACTATTTTAAGTACTTTATATATACTAGCTCAGTTAATCTTCACAATTCCATGTGATAGGCACACATATTATATATAGTTCACAGACAATAAGATTGAGGAAAGAGAAGTTAAATAACTTGCCCGTGATTTTATAACTAGGAATTTTCCAAATTGGGATGCAAAACCAGATAATCTGGCTCCAAAGTCCAATGTTGTGTACTTTATTTTCTAAATATACAACCCACAGAGTTCATTTGTTATTCATCCATCCATCCATCCATTCATTCAACAAATACTAGGGCATACTATGGGTCAGGCAGACCCACACTATGGGTCAGAACTATGGGTTCTATATGGTGGGAGATACAATGGTAAACAGGACAAAGTCCTTGCTCTCATGTAGCTTATATTCTACTTAAGAGAATGGATGTTAAATAAACGTGATTTAGGATAGTGATATGTGATTTATGAAAATAAAAAACTGATGTAATAGAGGGCAACTTAAGAGAAAGAATATCTAAAAACTAGGTGGTCAGAGAAGGCCCTTTTGAAAAGATAATACTTGAGCCTGAGACCTGAATTATGAAAAGAAAAAGCAAGTTATTTGAAAATTATGGGGAAGTAATTTCCAGGCAAGTGCAAAGATCATAAATCAGAAAGGAGTTTGTTGTATTTCAGGACCAAGGATTTTTGTGTTTGAAATGGAGAACCAAGAAGAAAAATAGCAACAGATTTTATCTGCTATTCCTTAGGCCCTCCGTATCTCTGGCCTAACCACTGCAAAAGTCTCCTAAAGTCTCCTAGTTACAATCCCTGCCTCTAGTCTCTGAAGGCTCCAATCATGTCATCTTTTGCTCAAAAACTCCAATGCTTCAGAAACAAACAAATCTGGCATTCAAGACCTTCAACAAATCACTTTACAACTTGTTCTCTACTATCACGTTTTACACCATGTTCCAATAAAAAAGGAAACATTTACTTTCTTAGTTGCCTGTTTTTCCACTTCTGTGCTCGTTCTATTTTCTCTGCTCAGAAAGCTTTTCCTACCCAACATTTTTGCAAGATCAGATATTTATCTTTCTTTTTTTTTTTAAAGACTTTATTTATTTGAGAAAGAGTGAGAGAGCAAGAGAGAGCGCGCGAATGAGAAGCAGAGGGAGAAGCAGGCTCTCTGCTGAGCAGGGAGCCCTGAGCCGGGAGCCGGATGAGGGGCTCTATCCCGGGACTCTGGGATCATGACCTGAGCCGAAGGCAGATGCTTAACTGACTGAGCCACCCAGGTGCCCCCAAATATTTATCTTTCAAGATCCAAACTGAAAGTTCTCTATCTCCCCTCTTCTCCTGCTGGAAGAAGTCCCTTTTTCTTCTGAATATACAAAATACGCTATTTTAATTATTTATGTATTCTCTCTTCACCACGACAGTGAATACTCTTTAAGGGCAGGATCCATATCCAGTTCTTTTTTCTCATTTTGCTTATAGAAAAACATCAATAAATATTAGGACTTCAGAAGTTGATTTAAATTATCTTTATTAAGTTCTCTTCCAACATAGGATTCTGTGATTGATATTTTGTATTTTAGGTATTATGAAAAAGAACAAAAAGTCAGGAGAATTGTTCTTTTTCTTCCTTGTTTGAGAAAAACTTAAAGATGAGTAAATTGATATTTTACCATCCTGAATAGAATTCAAATGACAAAAACTTCATATTTAGCTGCTGATCCTGAGAATTCCACATAGCAAATTCCTTTACTTTGGGAATGCTTTTTTTCCCCATTATCATTCATTATTTAATTTGTCCAATAAACATTTAAATGCCTCTAAGTGCTAAACACCTTGTTAGGCACTGTATAAATACAATTGTGAATAAAATAAAGTCCCAGCTCACAGGGAGTTACATGAAAATTTCTTTGATAATCAAATATAGTCTAATGGCAGAGTCAGATGTTAAATAATCACATAAATACATACTAATGACATAATATGTTAATTAGAGTGAAATAGAGATATACTGTATTTTTGTTTAATATAGAAAATCTTCATTAAAGAAATAAACCTTATGTAGTTAAAAGAAACCAGAAACTTTGAGATCTGATAGCTTGCTGGATTAAGAATTTCAGCTAGGAAAATTCTACTTAGAAAATCCTGCCATTAAATCAAGAAACTATAAACAGGAGTGTTCAACAGATAATAGCTGAAACAAACAAACAAAAAATTGTTGGAGTCCTATCATTTCACATCAAATGAGGCTAGCTGTGGCCCGAACAATGAGGACCCATTTTTGTCCAGAACAGAAGTACTTATTTAAATGTTTTAGGGGGCACCTGGGTGGCTCAGTCAGTTGAGCGGCTGACTCATGATGTGGATTCAGGGTTGTGAGATTGAGCCTATGTCAGGCTCGCATTGAATGTGAAGACTGCTTAAGATTCTCTCTCTCCCTTTACCCCACGCCCCACACCCACCCCCCCCAGCTCATGCACACACATGCGCGTCCTTTCTCTCTCAAAAAAAAGTTTGTAAACACTCATTTAAATTTAAAAATATATATTACCTACATAATCACATTTTAACTTTTGTCTTTTCTTCCCAAGGAAGTGCACACCCCAGAATATCCCCATCATTTTAGTGCCCAATAATATGCCAATAAGACCCATTTCTTTCTTGATGATCTATGTATTTAGTGATATTTTGTTATGATTGATAATACTTATCCCATTTATAGAAGCTCTGCTGACAAGAAGCTGAGTTGATAAACATTTAAAAAACATAATTTGTTAAGTTATGCTTTTTTTTAATCAAAAGAAAAAAAATAAGAAAACTTACCACAGCTAGATTATTTCCAATGCATTTCAGAAATAAAAATTTTTCTGCAACAGCATCTTCACCAAGGAACTCACCAAGTCGCTCTCTCAGCGCTTGTAAAGTAAGGTGAGGAGATACTCTGAAATATCATGACATTGCCTTATAATGTAAAATGAAATAGGTTTCAGCTATACTACAAATTCTGTAACATTAGTCAGCTATCTCAAACATAAATACTAATTTAATGTATCATATATAGATCAATATATTGTGTTTTTACATTGTGTGGCACTTTGTAAAACTTCAGGAAATTTTTAAAAAATAAAATGATTATGCAAATAAATACTGTTTATAAAAGTCCTTTCTGTACTGAAAAGGAAAATGCTTGTCTACTTTTCTCATCATCAACACAGAAGGATACTCTGAACTGTATTATTAAAAAAAAAAAACTTTGCTATGGAATTTATAAACTTTTATACATATATTAAAGAATGATTTAGCCACAGATATTTATTTTGGAAGTTTGACAGAATTAGCTAGTGCTTAAAAATTTCTTTGATAATCAAGTATTGTCAGGCTCCACATCTTTGCTCATTAGGAATACTTCACTCTTCAACATCTAAAATTTAAAGCCATCATTTATGCTACTGTTTTGAGTTTTTGTTTTTCTAGGATCTTATGGGAAACATTATGTAATTAATTCATTTAACCAAAAAATATTTATTGAGCCCCCACTATGTGTCAGGCATTGTTCTAAGGATGGGAATATGGCAATCAACAAAAGAGACAAAAATCTCTGCTCTTATAGACTTTATAAATCTAATGGTGGGAAAGAAAAATAGACAAACTGAGAAAACAGGGCGCCTGGGTGGCTCAGTTGGTTAAGCGACTGCCTTAGGCTCAGGTCATGATCCTGGAGTCCCGGGATCGAGTCCCGCATCGGGCTCCCTGCTCAGCAGAGAGTCTGCATCTCCCTCTGACCTTCCTCCTTCTCGTGCTCTCTCTCATTCTCTCTCTCTCAAATAAATAAATAAAATCTTGAAAAAAAAAAACTGAGAAAACATATAATTCGTAAGACACTGCTAAGTATTATAAAGAAAAATAAAGCAGGGAAGGGAGGGTAGCT
Organism: Mirounga leonina; assembly: GCF_011800145.1. NCBI lineage: Eukaryota > Metazoa > Chordata > Mammalia > Carnivora > Phocidae > Mirounga > Mirounga leonina. The sequence goes on from NW_023270447.1 coordinate 24,488,931, forward strand.
ACAATTTTAAATATAGTGATCAGAGAAGATCTAAACAAAAAAGTAATATTGAAGAGCTAAAGAAGAGATAGGATATCTAATGGCAGAAAGAGCATTCTAGACTAAGAGAACAGTAGGTACAAAGGTCCTGAGGTAGGTCCATGTCTGATGTGTTCCAGAACAAAAACAAGGCTAGTATGCTTGAAGTGATGGGGAAGATAAGGAATAATGTCATGTGTGCTTCATATATGTATATACATTTACATATTACATATATGTAAGTGTATGTACACATATAATCTGTTTCTATTTTAAAACAGTTCAGTGAAAAAAGTCATTGTGAATATACTGATTTTTTTTTTAATTTTTTTTAAGATTTTATTTATTTGCGAGAGAGAGAATGAGAGACAGAGAGCATGAGAGGGGGGAGGGTCAGAGGGAGAAGCAGACTCCCTGCTGAGCAGGGAGCCCGATGCGGGACTTGATCCCGGGACTCCGGGATCATGACCTGAGCCGAAGGCAGTTGCTTAACCAACTGAGCTACCCAGGCGCCCCATGAATATACTGATTTAATCACTATCCACAGCTCTTCAACAGGTTTCTAAATACAGATAATTTCTCTTTTATTTCTCTTTGTGTGTAATGATAGTAATACACCAGTTATACCCTTTTCTCTGGGTGTCAGTGACACCTGGCTGAGTGACATCTGTTTCTACAGTACTTATTAACTGTTACATAGCATTATTTATTGATAGTATTAAGTTAGAAACGGGATCCATCATATGGACCAGAGTTTTTCACTTACAACTTAAATTTCCAAAAAACATTTTTCTCTGCAGAAAAAAAAATTGCCTTTCAGGCACATTATAACATGACCACAAAATACTTGCCTTATAAATCCAGCTGAAATGAATTTGTTAACAACTTCTATTGAAATGATATTTAGCTTATAGTTCCACGATCCTTCAGGGACATAGAAAACATGAAGTTCCACCAACTGAATAAATTGAGAAGAATGTCAGTTAAAATATTTTTAAAGTGAAAAAAATAACTGATGTCCTCTAGAATTTTAAGCTTAATAAACATAATTGAAATAAACATGGAATACATGCATCCTTTCTGAACAAACACAGAAAACAAAATGAAGAGCCGAAATTTTGGTTAGTTGGCTACTTGGCACTTGGAGCACATCTCCTTAAAAACAATGTCAGAGATGTGGTCCTAGGGTACCCTAACACCTCTGAATACAGTGTTCTTTCTGTGGCTTGAAGTAAGAGTACGAGACCACCAAGATCAGTTTTCCGGTTACCAACCTTTTCCTTTCCCCTGATCCCTACCTACTCAGTTCCGTTGGGGTGATCTTGTGGAATCCTTACACTTTACATATTGTCTCCCTAACATAGTTGTGATAATTGCTAGTTCTTAGCAACTGCAAAGTGTGAATACTGTGGTTTGGGAAATATTTTTGTTTCCCAGGATTCTAGGAAGAACCTATTCCTGATGGTGATAGGGAAGGAAATGGTTGTTCTTACATAGGTCATGTCTGTCAGCTTAGCTTGCCTGTCCTTATAAATACCACTTTCTTTTCTATTAGTGTTTTGTTAAACCTCAATTAGAATCCTTCTATTTAGAAGAATATTTAGATTATGACAACAGAAACAGAACAATTATAGCAAATATTCCTATCCTTTAGTCTAATGATGTTATTCATTGCATATTAAAATTTAAATGATTATGCTCTACAATATTAAATATCTGAGAAAAACTTTAAAAAGTTGAATATGACCTATCATTAAAAATAGAAATTTTTACAGGAGATAAAATTCATTTTTGAACTGAATGTTTTGCTCAAGTTGTTTTTATAGACCAAGTAAATTATTTCTATGTATTTGATACATGTATAGATCTGATGTGAAGTTTGCCATATGTTATACTTTGAACACCAGAGCATTTAAAAGATAATTCCCTAGCTATATTATACTATTCTTAGCTAACACTACACTATACTATTAATACTAGAATATTTAATAGTTACACAATTATATATTTGCAAAACCTTCAGAAGACTTAAGTAAATATGACCTTATCCTTTATATAGATGCATTAATAACTTACAGGAAAAAATATTTATTGAACTAAACATTTTACTCTGTTCTTATAAACCAAGTAAATTCTGTCAATATTTTTATAATAACTAATGAACTGTAAAGGTGTTTGTACAGATTTAATTCCATAATTAAATGAGTAGGCAATACAGAGAAAATATAGTTAATAAAACATTTGTGTAAAATAATTTATAGTGAATTTGTATTTATTCATTCCCTCAGCAAATATTTACTGAATGTCTACCATGTGCCAGCACTGGTCTAGGCAACAGGAATATGCAGTCAGTAAGACAAAGATCCTTGCCTGCATATAGTTTTACATTCTAATGAGGTATCAGGATAGGAAGAAGGGTGAGGCAAGTGAGGCACTCACCTCAGCTACAAAATTTAAGGCTGTACGAAAACCTCAGTAATCAAGATAAATAACATTAAAAAAAAAAACACTACTCAATGCAAAAAATTTCATGATAAACAAAATATCAAAAATTTAAATAAAGACAGAATTTAGTACTATTAGAGACTTGAGGAAAAAGGAAAAATACGAACTTCAATACATGTTTCTTAAAAAAAAAATACATTTCTTAATGGTCAACTTTTTCCAGAATAACCAAGTAGTTGAAAAAAATACTGAAAATTTCAAAAGTATATATTAAAATTCACATTATTTTAAGGTCAAATATTCTATTTATATCAAAACATGAATTTATTATAATTTTACCTTCCTGGCTCTCATGGAAGCAAGCTCATCAGTAATATTTTCATCAAAACTATTAACCATTTAAAAATATACTAAAAGGTATATTTAGGGGCACATATTTTGCCTTTTGCCTCAGGTTCCAAAATGGCTAGGCATAGCACTATCAGATTCTATTTCTATTTAAAATGTTGCTTTTATGGATCTTTTGCATCAGTTTCCATTAAAAAAAAAATCTTGTATTGATTATTTATCTTAATTATGGAGGTTTTTTGTGTGTGTGCCCCTTAAATATTGCACCCAAGGCAAGTGACTCATTTGCCTCAGACTAGTCTCAGGCCTGTGAGGGACACAGACAATAACCGCTAAATATAAAACACTTCTAAGTTATATAGTACATGAGAAAGGGCTAAGTACTGGGGAAAAGGATAAGAAGAGCAGGGTAAGGAAAATCGGAAAGATAAAAGGGGAAGTAGGTTTCAGTTTTAAATAGTCTGGGGTAGGTCTTATAGAAAAGGTGAAATTGAAGTAAAGATTGCAGGGGAAGAAACAATTAGCCAAGTGATGATGCAGAGGGAAAGAGTTCTAAGAAGAGCTAAAGCAAAAGTCTTTTTTTTTTTTTTTTAAGATTTTATTTATTTGATAGAGAGTGGAGTCGGGGGCAGAGGGAGAAGCAAACTCCCCGCAGAGCAGGGAGCTAGATCCCAGGGTCCTGGACTGAAGGCAGCACTTAACTGCTTAACCAACTGAGCCATCCAGGCACCCCTAAAATAAAGTCTTAAGGTGAGAGTGTGCTAGTATGACTGAAGCAGGGAACAGTAAGAGATAAAGTAAGAAAAATGAGGAAGACAAGGAACAAAATAAATTGGGTTTTCCAGGCCACTGTAAGATCTTTCATTTCAGAAAATGGGAAGCCAATACAGGGTTTTAATAGAAGGACAACATCTGACATTCATTTTATAGTTTTATTTTAATAAGAAAAATTCTAAACATACATACAAATAAAAGGAATAATACTATGAATACCCAAATACCTACTATGTAGATTCAAAAGTTAACATCATGCCACATTTACTTTCTCTCACCCTCTCTCTTTTTTAAAGACAGACTGCCATGTGCAGTGCTTTATTTGGATGTCTTGAGTCTTAGAAGTTTGACTACCCTACCTTCTCCTACAAATGGACCTTGAGAGCTTGTTTGGAGGTTCTAGCAGGGGAGCACAGCTGCTCGTATATCCTTGACTGAAGAATGGTGCTCCTTTATAGGGGAAGGTCCTCCTCTTCAACCCAGCATGCAGCTTTGGGAGGGATGCACATGGAGCTGTGAGGGAGGAAGAGGACACACACCTAGCCAGCCAGATCAGCCAAATCAATCTTGGCGATCAATGGGATGACAAATGTTGCAGATTGTCCTCACATCCTCTATCCCTTTCTTGATAAACCATTCAAAGTAAATTAGACATTGTGAAAATATACTCCTAAGTACTTTGGCAACCATCTTCTAAAAATAAGGATTTCTCCAACATAATCACAGTACCATTTTCATATTTAAGAAAATTAATAATCCCTTAATGTAAAATAATATCCATTCCATATTCAGATTTCCTCAATGTTTTTTCAATCTACAATCCAATCAAGGATAACACTTTGCATTTGGTTTGTCACATCCTTAAAAATCTTAATCCACAAATTCTTCCAGACCTGTTTTCTTTTTCCCCTTCTTCATGGCATTAACTTTTTGAAGAGACTGGGCCAGTTGTTTTAAAGAATGTTTTACATTCTGAATTTACCTTATTAACTCATGATGTCATTTAACTCAATTCTCCAATCCCTTTTTTAAAAAACATAGCATAGTACAGTTTCTTTAAGATTTTTTAAATCATGAAGTGTATTCTTCAATCCCCATCCCCTATTTCCTCATTCCCCCAATCCCCCTCACCTCTGATAAGCATCAGTTTGTTTTCTACAGTTAAGAGTTTGTTTCTTGGTTTGTCTCTCTCCCCTTTTCTTTGCTCATTTGTTTCTTAAATTCCACATATGAGTAGGATCACATACTATTTGTCTTTCTCTGACTTATTTCACTAAGCATTATACTCTCTAGCTCTATCCATGTTGTTGCAAATGGCAAGATTTCATTCTTTTTTATGGTTGAATAATATTCCATTGTATATAAAGACTTCTTCTTTATCCAGTCACCTACAAATGGACACTTCAGCTGCTTACATAGTTTGGCTTCTATAAGTAATGCTGTAATAAGCATAGGGGTGCATGTACTCTTTTGAATTAATGTTTTTATATTCTTTGGGTAAATAGTAGTGTGATTACTGGATTGAAGGGTAATTCTATTTTTAATTTTTTGAGGAATCTCCATATTGTTTCCATGGTGGCTGCACCAGTTTGCAGTACCACCAACAGTGCAAGAAGATTCCTTTTTCTCCATATCCTTTCCAACACTGGTTTCTTGTATTTTTTATTTACTTTAGCCATACTGACAGGTATAAGGTGATATCTCATTGTAGTTTTGATTTGCATTTTCTTGATGATGAGTGATGTTGAGCATCTTTTCATGTGTCTGTTGGCCATCTGGATGTCTTTGGAGAAATGTCTGTTCATGTCTTCTGCCCATTTTTTATTATTTGTTTTTTGGGTATTGAGTTGTATTAGTTTGTTACATACTTTGGAACACTAACCCTTTACTGGATGTTATCTGCAATATCTTCTCCCATTCCATAGGTTGCCTTTTAGTTTTGTTGATTGTTTCCTTCACAGTGCAGAAGCCTTTTATTTTGATGTAGTCCCAATAGTTTATTTTTGCTTTTATTTCCCTTGCCTCAGGAGACATATCTAGAAAAATGTTGCTATGACCGAGGTCAGAGAAATTACTCTCTTCCAGGATTTTTATGGTTTCAGGTTTTGCATTTAGGTCTTTAATCCATTTTGAGTTTATTTCTTTGTATGGTGAAAGAAAGTGGTCTAGTTTCATTCTTTTGCATGTGGCTGCCCAGTTTTCCCAACACCATTTGTTGAAGAAACTTTTTCCCATTGTATATTCATTCCTTCTTTGTCGAAGATTAATTGACCATATAATTATGGGTTTATTTCTGGATTTTCTGTACTATTCATCTATGTGTGTATTTTTATGTCAGTACCATACTGTTTTAATTGCTACTGCTTTGTAATATGACTTGAAATCTGGAATTGTGATTCCTCTAGTTTTGTTTTTCAAGATTGCTTTGGCTATTCGAGGTCTTTTGTGGTTCCATACAAATTTTAGGTTTGTTTGTTCTAGTTCTGTGAAAAATGCTATTGGTATTTTGATGGGGATTGCATTAAATCTGTAGATTGCTTTGGGTATTATAAACATTTTAACAATATTTGCTCTTCTAACCCATGAGTATGGAATGGCTTTGCACGGTCTTGAATTTCTTTCATCAGTGTTTTATGGTTTTCAGAGTAGAGGTCTTTCACCTCTTTGGTTAAGTTTATTTCTAGATATTTTATTGTTTTTGGTGTGATGGTAGATGGGATTATTTTCTTAACTGCACTTTCTGCTGCTTCATTATTAGTGTATAGGAATGCAACAGATTTCTATACATTGATTTTGTATCCTGTGACTTTACTGAATTCATTTATGAGTTTTAGTTTCTTGGTGGAGTCTTTAGGGTTTTCTATATATAGTATGTCATTCACAAATAGTGAAAATTTTACTTCTTCCTTCCTTCTACCAATTTGGATGCCTTTTATTTATGTTGTCTAATTGATATGGCTAGGACTTCTGGTACTATGATGAATAAAAGTGGTAAGAGTGGACATCCTTATCTTATTCCTGACCCTGGGAGAAAAGCTGTCAGGTTTTCAGCACTGAGTATGATGTTGGTTGTGAGTTATTCATATAAGGCCTTTATTATGTTGAGGTACGTTCCCTCTAGATTTACCTTGCAGAGTTTTTAATCATGAATGGGTGTTGTACTTTGTCAAATGCTTTTTCTGCGTCTATTGAAATGATATGGTTATCCTTTCTCTTATTGATATTACATACATGTTTATGGTTTTATGAATATTGAATTACCTGTGCATACCAGGAATAAATCCCACTTGATTGTGGTGTATGATTTTTTTAATGTATTGTTGGATTTGGTTTGCTAATATTTTGTTGAGGATTTTTGTATCTATATTCACGAGAGATACTGGTCTGTAGTTCTTTTTTTTTTTTATGGTGTCTTTATCTAGTTTTGGTATCAGGTTGATACTGGCTTCATAAATTGGATTTAGAAGTTTTCTTTCCTCTTGTATTTTTTGGAGTAGTTTAAAAAGAATAGGTATTAACTCTTTAAATGTTTGGTAGAATTTCCTTGTGAAGCCATCTAGTCCTGGACTTTTGTTTTCTGGGAGTTTTTTGATTACTGATTCAATTTCATTGCTGGTAATTGGTCTGGTCAAATTTTCTATTTCTTTCTGCTTTAGCTTTGGTAGGTCATATGTTTCTAGGAATTTACTCATATCTTTTAAGTTGTCCAATTTGTTGGCATATAGGTTTTCATAATATTGTTACAATTGTTTGTATTTCTCTGGTGTTATTTCTCCTTTTGCATTAGTGATTTTATTTGGGTCCTTTTTTTTTTCTTAATGAATCTTGCTAGAGGTTTATCAATTTTGTTGATCTTTTCAAAGAAATAGCTCCTGGTTTCATTGATCTGTTCTATTGGTTTTTTTTTTTAAGTTATCATTTGTATCTATTTTAATCTTTATTATTTCCTTCCTTTTCCTGGGTTTGGGTTTTGTTTTTCTTTTTCTAGCTCTTTAGGTGTAAAGTTAGGTGTTCTGAGACTTTTCTTGCTTCTTGAGGTAGGCCTGTATTGCTATAAGCTATAAATTTCCCTTAGGACCACTTCTGCTACAGCCCAAAGATTTTGGGTCATTGTGTTTTCATTTTGTTTCCATGTAATTTTTGATTTCTTTTCTTCTGAGATCCCTATAATGCAAATGTTATTATGCCTGATGGAGTCACGGAGTTCCCTAAGACTATTCTCAATTTGCATAACATTCTTTCCTTTCCTTTGCTCAGCTTGGTTACTTTCCATTACTTGTCTTCCAGGTCATTAATTTGTTCCTCTGCTTTATCTAGCCTGGCATTTATTCCATTAAATGTATTTTTAATTTCACTTACTGTGTTCTTCATCTTTTTTTTTTTTTTTAAGATTTTATTTATTTATTTGAGAGAGAGAATGAGAGACAGAGAGCATGAGAGGGAGGAGGGTCAGAGGGAGAAGCAGACTCCCTGCCGAGCAGGAAGCCCGATGCGGGACTCGATCCCGGGACTCCAGGATCATGACCCGAGCCGAAGGCAGTTGCCCAACCAACTGAGCCACCCGGGCGCCCCTCTGATTTTTTTTTAAATCTCTTTCTTAAGGGTCTCACTGATGTCCTCCACTCTTTTCTCAAGTCCAGGAATATGTTTATGATCACTACTTTAAATTCTCTATCAGGCATATTACTTATATGTTTCACTGTGGTCTTTTGCATTCTTTCATTTGGGAGAGATTTCTCTGTCTCCTCATTTTGTTTGACTTTCTATGTCTGTTTCTCTGTGTTAGGAAAGTCAGCTATTTCTCTTGCTCTTAACAATAACAGTCTTATGAAGAAGAGGTCCTACAGTGCCCTGCAGTGCAATGTCCCATTCCCCAGGGCCTGGAGCTTTAGGGAGTGCCTCCTATGTGTGTTGCATATGCTCTGCTGTTGAGTCTTGGCCTCTTTTTCCTTTAGTCGTCTGCAGAGGCTCTCTTTGCCTATTATGAGTATCATTTTGTCCCCAGCAGGAATGGGGTGCATTTTAACAAGGTATGTGGTCATCTCCTTATGAAATAAGACCTGCTCCTGCTACTATCAGAAATGCATGAGTCAGCAGATTTGGTGCTGGCAGGGTTTGCACTGGGGGAAGAACCTGTAGCACCAGGTCTGAGGCAAGTGGGACTGGGAAGGGCTGATCTGCCAAAGCATGAGGGGGCAGGGCTTCGTGCAAGCAAGTTAGGTAACAACTGGTTCCTACAAGTGGCCACTGTTTATTCTGGAGGGTGGGGGAGGGAAATGGCACCTACCAGCTCCTTTGTTCCTGGAGGGGTCTCCTGGTGATCCCTGTGTCTCTGGGCTATGCTCTGAGATAAGCAAATCACTTTCCTTCCCCCAGCATTTTTCTAACTGCTGGTTCTACCTTGTATCTGCATGGGCGGTTTTGTGAGCTCTTTATGGGCAGGGCCTCCACTTCCTACTGCCCTCTGTCCTCTCCCAGAGCAGAGCCTGCTGACTTTTAAAATTCCAGGCTTTAAGTCGCACTGGTTGTTAGAACTCAAGAAATTCAGCCCCTCTCATTTACAAAGGCAAATATTACAGGGATTTGTCCTCCCTGTTCGTGGGCTCCCTGGTGTGAAAATCTATTTTCCACCCCTCTCCATACCACTGGTTCTCTGCCCAATGAAGATGGCCATGGTCCATTTTGCTCTCAGACCATGTCTTTGCCCTTCCTAACTCCTTTGGTGTGGCTTCTTCCCTGCCTTTAGTTGAAGAGTCTGTTCTGCTAGTCTTTTTCATGTCATTTTCTGGGTTATTTACACTGATATGAATGTTATCTAGTTGTATCCATGGAATGAGGTGAGCTTAGGGTCCTCCTATTCTGCCATCTTCCCAGCCAACCTCATTTCATAAGCGTTTTTGAAATGAAGTTCTCTATCTCTCTGTACAGCCTTCAACTGATGCAAATTAGTCACCTAGGGGCATAAAACTTTATAAATGGTGCCCTGTATTTCATATTGCCTCACATTAGGACACATATAATGTTATACTTGCAAATTTTGCTATGTTTAGTAACTATTAAAGGGATAATAGATTAGGTTGTAAGGGATAAGAAAATGGAAACTGTTATGAAGCTATCAGAATAATTAAAATGTGAGATGATGGGGGTGGCTCACTCCAAGGTACTAGCAGTAAAGATGACGGGAAGTGGTCAGATTTTTTATATAATTTGAAGCTAAAGTCAGTACACTGGAAGTGAAGTTTAAGAAAGAAGTAAAACTCCAGGGTATTTGGCCTTAGATAGTCAAAGGATGGACTTGCCATCACCTGAGATGCAGAAAGTCAAATAGAACATGTTTAGGGGAGGGGGAAAAGATTCATAATTCAGTTTGAGACATGCTAATTTTAAGATGTTTACTGGCCATCCAGGTGGAGATGTCAAGCAGGCAGTTGAAAATACACATCTGCAGTTTGGGAAAGAGGACTAGATTGGGGATATAAATTTGGGATCCTTAGCATAAAGTTGGTTTTTAAAGCTATTATACTGAATGAGATCATCAAAGAATAAGTGCATTTACAGAAGAGAACAAAGAGCTGGCTCCTGAAATTCTCCAATATTAAGAGATCAAAAAGAAGAAAAACCAGGAAAGAAGACTGAAAATGAACAAGTAGAAGGAAAACCAAGATATGTGTATGCTAAAAGTAAAGGAATTATGTCAAAGAAGAGTGATCAACAGTTTCAACTGTTTTGCACAGATAGATCAGAATATGTGGGGTGACAATTAAACAACATATTTAGTGATGTAGAAGTGAATTTAACAAGAACAATTTTGGTGCAGTAGTAGAATGAAAGTGATTACAGTTGAAGAGAAAATGGAGAAGGTACTGAGGGTATGAAAAGGTACGAAATAGTTGTCTAGAACAGTAGAAAAGTGAGTGAGCAGAAGATAGTCTGTTTGCCTACCAGCAAAAGGTTCTTCTTTAGATTCATGGTCATGACTTTAAAGTGAGAACAGTCTTCATGTTGGTATACTTTTTTTCCAGTCACATTCCATTGCTGGCATGGGTATAGCATAGGTGAAGAATTCAATAAACCAGGGGTTTTGTTTTGCCAAGCAGTATTATGAAATGAGAGAGAGGCAAAGAGTCAAAAGTATAAGCAAGAGAGTAATCAAGACTGCTCTGTGGTATTTAAGCTATGGAGAGCATCACAAGGTGAATTAAAAAAAAATAAATGATAGGATCAATGCACTGGGGGTTCCAGTACAATCAGCTACAGATAAAAGAACTGTAATAAAATAACTATAATCAGACAATGAGATACGCAGTGGAGTTAATATCTAAAACTTTATATAATCCATATTTTTTCTTTCTCAGAACTCTTCAAAAGCAATGTTAAGCAAGTCTTTCTTATATTTTAGTTTAAAAGATTTTCTTACCTCTGAGGAGGAAGGTCGGCTTGGACTGAAGGACATATTCACCAGTGTCTGAATGGGGTAATTATCAGTTGGAATTTTGTGGGGTTTTTTATCTTTCTTCATTTAAGTAGTATTTATAAAGGTTGTAACAGATTTTTGACTTAAGATAGCATTCCACTCATTTCTGGTTTCTGATTCATTCGAAAGTGAAAAAAAAAACACAGAAGGCTTTAAAATAGACCAAAAATGAAAACTTAGGAATGTATACACTCTTATTATAGTAATTTGAAAAGACATATTACTAGTAAGTAGGACTGGGGATGCAATAAAATGAACATATATCCCATACAACTAAATAGAGTGCTAACTTAAATTATGATAGACTTGTGATCAGGGCATATTTTACTATTCTGAACAATTCATTTTCTCAAGTTTGAAAATTAAAGTTAAATATATACGGTATTTTACATAAAGTAGAACTATGTTTCTGGAAGTGGAAAGACTAAATTTGTACAAATGGCTATAGAATGATGAAAACCATTTTACCACATGTATTTCTTCCTAGGCTTGGATACCTCAGTAATAAATGTGAACAATTATTCCAGATGAAAATGCTAGTCTTTAAGTATTTTAAGCTATGTTTGTGTATTGTTTCCTGTATTTTTCCTCTGAGGATTTAGAACAGTTTACACGAATACACAGTAAAATTTAAATTATATAAATATATAATAAAAATTAAAATAAGGGAGCTGAATTACTATAAAAAAGAATTATCAAAGTTGGACAATCCTTAAGGATACAAAAAGATACCGATACCAGAACAGAAGGCTTTCCAAGATTCCAAAGCACTGCTCCATCTTGATTTATATTAAATTAGTGAGTAAATAAAAAAAGTGTAAAATTTCTGTAATTTGGTACTGATTACAGCTTTATGAAATCATACCAGAGATCACTAATTGTTCTAATGGTATCAAAATTTAAAAATTATACCTGGGACAAAACATCTTTTATTTTTATTAAAAAAAATCGATGAAACTAAGAGTGGGTCTTTGAAAAGATAAACAAAATTAATAAACCATTAGCCAGATTCATCAAGAAAAAAGGGAGAGGATTTAATAAAATCAGAAATGAAAGAGAAGTAATAAACTTCATCACAGAAATACAAAGGATTATAAAAGACTACTATGAGAAATTATATGCCAACAAATTGGACAACCTAAAATAAATAAATTCATAGAAACATACAATATGCCAAGATTGGATCAAAAAGAAAGAAAAAATCTGAACAGACTGATTACTAGTAACAAAATTCAATCAGTAATCAAAAAGGTCCTAACAAACAAAAGTCAGGGCACCAGGTGGATTCACAGGTGAATTTACCAAACATTTGAAGAAGAGTTAATACCCACTCTTCTCAAACTTTTCCAAAAAAACAGAAGAGGAAGGAAAACTTCCAAATTCATTCTACCAGGCCAGCATTACCCTGATACTAAAACCAGACAAAGACAATACAAAAAAAGAGAAAACCACATCTTCTACAAGATGTTAGCAAATGAATTTCAAAATTTAAAAAAATCATTTACCACAATCAAGTAGGATTTATTCTAGGGATACAAGGTGGTGCAATATTCACAAATCAATCAACATAATAAGTCACACTAATGAGAAAGTATAAAAACCATATGATCATTTCAATAGATGCAGAAAAAGCATTGGGAAAGTACAACATCCATTCATGATAAAAACTCTCAACATGATAAGTTTAGAGAGAACAACATCAACATAATAAGGCCACACATGAAAAAGTCACAGCTAACATCACACTCAATGGTGAAAAACAGAGCTTTTCCTCTAAGCTCAATAACAAGACAAGGATGCCCACTCTCACTGCTTTTATTCAACATAGCATTGGAAGTCCAGGCTGCAGCAATCAGACAAGAAATAAAATGCATCCAAACTGGTAAGGAAGAACTTAAACTGTCCCTATGTATATATGACATGATAATATATATTATATATAAAAAACCTTAAAGACTCCACTAAAAAACTGCTAGAACTGATAAATGAATTCAATAAAGGTGCAGGATACAGAATTAATAAACAGAAATCTGTTGTGTTTCTATACAATAATAATGAAGTACCAGAAAGAGAAATTAAGAGAACAGTTCCATTCACAATTGCACCAAAAAGAATAAAATACCTAGAAATAAGCTTAATGAGTGGGTGAAAAACCCATATTCTGTAAACTATAAAACACTGATGAAAGACATTAAAGATAACACAAAGGGAAAGATACTGCATGCTCATGGAAGATTTAATATTATTCAAATGTCCATACTACCCACCCAAAGCAATCTACAAATTCAATGTATTCCCTATCAAAACATCAACAGCATTTTTTATAAAACTAGAACAAATAATACAAAATTTGTATAGAACCACAAAAGATCTGAAATCGCCAAAGCAGTCTTGGGAGAAAAGAATAAAGCTGGAGGGATCACAACCCCAGATTTCCAGATATACTGCAAAGCTGTAGTAATCAAAATAATACAGTACTGGCACAAAAAGAGACACATAGATCAATGCAACAGAACAGAGAGCCCAGAAATAAAACAATGATTATATGGTCACTTAATCTACAACAAAGGAGGCAAGAATATACAATGGGGGAAAAGATAGACTCTTCAACAAATGGTGCTGGGAAAATGGGACAGTGACAAAAAAAAAAAAAAAAAAAGAAAGGAAAAGAAACTGGACCACTGTCTCAACCCATACACAAAAATAAATTCAAAATGGATTAAAGACCTAAATATGAGACCTGAAGAAAACATAGGCAGTAATCTCTCTGACATCAGCCTTAGCAACATTTTCCTAGATATGCCTCCTCAAGGAAGGGAAATAAAAGAAAAAATAAACTATTAGGCCTAAATCAAAAAAAGCTTTTGCACAGTGAAGGAAACCACAACAAAATGAAAAGGCAACCTACTGAATGGGAGAAGATTTTGGCATATGATATATCTGGTAAGATGTTAATATGCAAAATACATGAACTTCTTACACAATCTAAACCAAAACCACAAATAATCCAGCTAAAAAATGGGCAGAGGAACTGAATAGATGCTTTTCCAAAGAAGGCATATAAATGGCAGCAGACACATGAAAAGATGCTCAACATCATTAATCATCAGGGAAATGCAAATCAAAACCACAATGAGATATCACTTTACACATGTCAGAATGATTAGAATCAAAAAGACAAGAAACAAGTGTTGGTGAGGATGTGGAAAAAAAGAATCACCCATGCACTGCTGGTGGTAATGCAAGTTGGTGCAGCCACTGTGGAAAACACTATGCAGGTTCCTCACAAATTAAAAATAGAAACACCATATGATCCAGTAATTCCACTGGTATACATACACACAATGGAATATTACTCAGCCACAAAGAACGAGATCTTTGGGGTGCCTGGGTGGCTCAGTCATTAAGCGTCTGCCTTTGGCTCATGTCGTGATCCCAGGGTCCTGGGATCGAGCCCCACATCGGGCTCCCTGCTCAGCGGGGCACCTGCTTCTCCCTCTCCCACTCGCCCTGCTTGTGTTCCCTCTCTTGCTATCTCTCTCTGTCAAATAAAATCTTAAAAAAAAAAAAAAAAGAATGAGATCTTGCCCTTTGCAACAACATGGATGGAACTAGAGGGTATTATGCTAAGTGAAATAAATCAGACACAGAAAGACAAATACCATATGATTTCACTTATATGTGGAATCTAAAAAAGAAATGAATCAACAAAAACTAGATGCTTAAATACAAAGAACTGAGGGTTGCCAGAGGACCATAAGGAGATGAGTGAAATAAAGGGGATTAAAAAGTACAAACTTCCAGTGATAAAAAAAATCATGGAAATAAAAAGTACAGCATGAAAAATATAGTCAATAATATTGTGATAACATTGTTTGGTGATAGATGGTGAGTATACTTATTGTGGTGAGCACTGAATAATATATGAAACTGTTGAATCATTATGTTATACACCTGAAACTAATATAATATTGTATGTTAATTATACTTCAGTAACAAAAAACAATCTGATATTAAAAAATGGGCAGAGGAGGGTTGCCTGGGTGGCTCAGTCAGTTAAGCGTCCAACTCTTGATTTCGGTTCAGGTCATGATTTCAGGGTCCTGAGACCGAGCCCCACTAGATGTGAAGTCTGCTTAAGATTCTCCCTCCCTCTGCTCACATTCTCTCTTTCTCAAAATAAATAAATAAAATCTTTAAAAAAAAAATGGGCAGAGGACCTGAACAGGAATTTTCCCAAAGACAACGCACAGATGGCCAACAGACATATGAAAAGATGCTCAACATCACTAATCATTAGAGAAATCAAAACAAGGAGATACCACTTCACACCTCTCAGAATGGCTAGTGTCAGAAAGACAAGAAATAACAAGTGTTGGCAAGGATGTGGAGAAAAAGGAATTCTCATGCACTGTTGGTGGGAATATAAACTGGTGCAGCCACTATGGAAAACAGTATGCAGTTTCTTCAAAAATTAAAAATAGAAATACCATAAAAAAATAGAAATGCCTACCATCCAGTAATTCTACTACTTGATATTACCCAAAGAAAACAAAAACACTAATTTGAAAAGATATATGCACCCCTATGTGTTTTTTTTTTTTAAGATTTTATTTACTTATTTGAGAGACAGAGAGAGAGAGAATGAGGAGGGGGAGGGGCAGAGGAAGGAGAAGCAGGCTCCCCACTGAGCAGGGAGCCTGACGTGGGGCTCCATCCCAGGACCCTGAGCTCATGACCTGAGCCAAAGGCAGACTTTTAACAGACCGAGCCACCCAGGTGCCTCCTACGAACCCCTATGTTTATTGCAGCATTATTTACAATAGCCAAGGTATGGAAGCAACCCAAGTGTCCAATAGATGAGTGTATAAAGAATATGTAGAATATTACTGAGTAATGGAATATTACTCAGCCATGAAAAAGAATGAGGTCTTGCCCTTTTCAACATGGTTGGACCTAGAGGATATTATGCTAGGTGAAATAAATCAGAATGACAAATACAATGATTTCACTTATATGTGGAATCTAAAAAACAAACGAACAAACAAAACCAGAAACAGACCCATAATTTTAGAGAACAAACTTATGGTGGCCAGAGGGAGGGAGGTTGAGAGGACAGGCACAATGGGTGAAGGGGAGTGGGAGGTACAAGCTTCCAGTTATGGAATAAGTCTCCCAGATGAAAGGTACAGCACGGAATATAGAAAATGGTACTGTAATAGCATTGTATGGTGACAGATGGCAGCTATACTTGTGGTGAGCAGAGCATAATGAATAGTTGTCAATTAAAAAAAAATCTGGGAAGCTTTATTATTTCATTATGAAATGAGTAAACAGGGACACCTGGATGGCTCAGTGGGTTAAGCGTCTGCCTTCCGCTCAGGTCATGATCCCACAGTACTGGGATCGACCCCACATCAGGCTCCTTGCTCATCAGGGAGCCTGATTCTCCCTCTACCTCAGCCTGCCGCTCCCCTACTTGTGCTCTTTTCTCTTTGTCAAATAAATGAAATCTTTAGGAAAAAAAAAATGAGGAAACAAGAGGCTCGGCGAAGTTAAAGTGGCTTGCCTAGGAATACCAAGGTAAGTGGTAGTGCCAGGATTTATACCTTGGTTTATAACCCTAGTCATTACATCTATCGTATGAATTAAGTAATATACTAAAGCACATTGTACATTTTTTAAAAATGATTTAAACTATTTAGTAAATAAGTTAGGTTTTGTCAATTAGGGCAAATTATATGTGGATTTTCTCACCATACGAAAAATCTGTAACGTCTTAGTGATTAAATTATTCACGTTTATTGAAAACATCAGTGTATTTGTTGATGTACTTGAATCGTTGCATAGGATACACTTGTCCTAAGTGCTGTGCCGTAATACGTTTCCATGGGTGAAACACACTTTGCCTGAGCCTATTTTGCTTGATTAGATCCTACTGTTTCTCTCTCCAGAAACTCCTCTGAAGGTCAATTTCAGGCAGCAGGTAATGAGTTACAACTGAAATGCAGAACAAACTTTCCCGAAACACACAAATGTATTTTGATATGATAAGCGTTAATCCCCCAAATGAAATGGATAACAAGAGATGGGTGTAATCTTCAGCAAGTACCTTGGCTTGTTCACAACCTCTTCGAGAAAACCAAGAGGTAAGAGGCGAAAGAAGCCAAATCCCGAGAAGCACTTTTCCCTAGCGAACCAGCACCCCTGCTCGCCGTCGCCCCGCTCCTCCCCGGTCAGTTACAGCAACCTCCGTGTCCTTTTTCGGCCTCAGGAGTCTGATGGCGGGAAGCTGGCTGAGGACTGGCCGCCCGTTGAACAAACTCGAGTCACTTAGAGACACGTCTCTAAGGAGACAGGGTAGGGTGTCAGTGACTCGCGCCCGGTACTTCTGGCTCCCATACACCTCGGCTGGGTCCTTCTCTTCCCTCAACTTCTGCCACCAACGCCGTTCAGGAAAGCGAACCTCCTCGTCAGCCTGCCACCGCGCCTTTTGTAAACTCCCTCAAGCACCTGACTTCCCTCACCAGTCCCCTTCAGGGTCCCCCTCGGGTCTTGGCGGCTAATGACAAACTTTTTTTTTCTTTTTTACCTTTCCAAAGTCGGCCTCTCGGGAGAGGAAGAAGACGGGCGTCCGGTCGCGCTCGCGTCCCGCAGCTACTCAGCCCACAGCCCGCCCCGCCCCTTCTCACTCCCTTCTCCCCCTCCCTCCGCCTCCGCTCCCCGCCGGGGTGAGGAGCTGGAACTGAACGCGGGGGAGGAGCGCGCATGCGTGCCGCGGGTGGAGCCGCTGGGCAAAGAACCGGAAACTTAAGAGACAAAGTTCCGAGCCCCGCCCCCCGCCGCGCTGCCCCACCGTCTGGCCCAGCGGACCCACGAACCGACAGAGCCACGCACGGACGAATCTGCCCGCTCTTGAGAGCGCCATGTCTGGTTCCTCCAGCGTCGCCGCTATGAAGAAAGTGGTTCAACAGCTCCGGCTGGAAGCCGGGCTCAACCGCGTGAAGGTGAGCGGGGGCGGGCGGCCGAGGGGGAGGGGAGGGCGGAGGCGGAGGGTGGGATCGGGAGGCCGAGGTGGCTGGCACTGGCTGCACTCGCGTCCGGCTCCCGCTTCCCTTGGGGAGGGCGCGCGCTCGGCGGCGAGGATCCGGGAGCAGCCAACTTCAGCGAAGTAGGGGCGCGGGTCGGCGCTGTGGTTTGGGGGGCCGGTTAGTGCGCCCTTCCGCGGCCAGGGCTTTCCAAGGCGGCTGGTCCCGGGGCTGGACCGCGGCTTTCCGCATTCCGTTCGCCCTTGTCTCTCTCTCCCTCCGCAGTGACTCCGTGGCTGGCTTGGGCAACAGCTGCTCCTCCGCGCGCCGTCCGCACCCTTCCAGTCCTCAGCTTACCAGACTCCACCCTTTCTTTTCACTAGACAGTTTTATCTGAGTTTTAATTCAGAACAGAACCAGTTTTCTTTTCATGTCAGAACGTTCCCAAACCCACTCCTTTTAGTACTAGATTCTTACCTCCAGCTCTTCTTATCCACCGAACACATACTTGAAAACGAATTTTTGCAAACGCAAACTTTAGGTCAAAGAAGCATGTTTGTTTTCAAAACGTTCTCTAAGGTTACCACTGGTGCCCTGTACAACCTCGTACAAAGCGTGCATTGCATACCTATTTGGCACAGTTTGCTGGGATATGACCTTGGGAATATCTGCTGGTCTGCTCTTAGTGAACAGGGTGGTCAAGTTTTATTTGTTTTGCCGACTGGTTAACACTGACCTGGGCGTTTACTTTGGGGGAAAAAAAACCTTTTGTGTATGTTGGTAGGATAACCTGACATTCACATGCTATTCCAAGTTTCTCCTGATTTTTAAAATCCTGAATGGATTGGCTTCTTTCTGGCACAGGTCAGCTTACAAGTGAAACTCTTCTTGTAATTAATAAAAAAAGAAACAGAAGAATATAAATCATGCACTCCGTTGAAAGAAACAGCCAGTTTCCAAGATGACTTGATTGTGTACTCATCAGGCTAGTCTTTACTTCTCCCTGAAATGTTCTGTGGAGTAAGATAGTCTCCCATTTACCTATTTCCTTAAATAGAAATGTCAGGGACCTAGCTTACTCAGTTGTGGTCACCTCAGGACGGAAGGGAAATTCCCATCAATTTTGGTGTGGGATTCCCCTCCCTTCCTGGCCTTAAGTGCTGTAGACTCCATTGCTGTTTGGAGTCCATTTCTCTCATATCCAGATACTTACTTCATCCCAGTGGTTTATGGTCACTCTTGGCTGGATTTAACTCTGAAATTTCTTAACCAACCATTACGTTATCATTCAGGTGTGCCTTTACCATAGTTGGAGTGGCTCAGGAAAGAAAAAAATGCGGGGGTATGGGAGGCAAAAGAAAAAAAAAGGTTGGTTGAAAGCAGTAAGTGTTCAGTAGGGGTACTTAGCCCTTGTCTCAAAAGAAAATGAGATGGAAGTCCTCAGACTAAAGTACTTGAGGGTTTTACCATGAAAACCCCAGCTACTGCAGTTAACTCTCCAGAGTGATGCCTGTTCCTATACTTCATTTCTTCAGGAGGCTTCTGGTCAGGAGCCTTAAAGCCACCATAGGTGATTTGGTTTTAGAGTTCTCTATTTCCTGCTAGGGGCTGTAGCAAGGAAGGGAGGGCATCCCACCTTGGGACTTTTAAATGAGCTTTTCTTTAAATCTGTTGTAAAATATGGTTAGTTCGATTTTATTTTGTGTGCCTATTTTATCCATGACTATGCTAGATGCTTTTTTGGGTGCTCGTTTATTTTTAAACTAGCACAAATTTACTATTAAACCTTTAAGTAGAAACCATAGAAATGGTTACAAATGCTTGACAAACTCTACCATATGTAGGGCGACCATACGTTGTTTCACCAACCCAGGACAGTTTTGAGAGTTAAAGAGGGCAGTAATAATTATGCCAGGATTATAGGGTTTCAACCTCCTGGATGGTGATTATTACAATGCTTTAGGGGCTAGCAGCTTGTTTGAGTTTTAGAGTCTTTGTCTTAGTTCTCCCAACTACTTAGAATTCTGATTGGTTTCTCACTGATAGTTACCTGGCTGGTTCTCTTGTCTCTAAGATCTCAAGTTTAAATATCACCTCCCCAGAGACACCTTCCCTTAAGGCATGATCTAACCACTCTTTTTTCCAAAGAGCTCCTTGTCTGTATTTTCCTCTGAACTGTCACCTCTGTAACAAGGACCTGGCTGTTCTTAGGTATTCTCAGTGCCAGAATATATTTGGCACATTACTAGTGCTTGAGAAGTTTGTGAAAGGGAATTAGTTAAGTTGGAGCCTGCCTCCCTTTTAGGCAGAAAGTTAATACTTTATCCTTACTGCTAGTTAATGTGAATGAAACCAAGTTTTAAGATTGTGCAAAATGATACCATGCATACCCCCCACTTTAGCTACACCTTCTTTTGGTGGGTAAACAGGGTGGCCATTTTTTGTAGCACTTGGTTATCAGGTATTTACATAATACTTTATACAGTTGCTAAATAAACCTATGGAACTCAATTACTCTGGACTGTTGTATAACCCAAATATACAAATAGATTTCAAGACTTGAGATTCATTTCAGGATCATGTATCCTTTTACCAGGTAAATGTCTGGGATACAGCAGTAATCTGCAGGATTTCTTCTTATAGAGAGTATTTGTGATGCTTACCTCCCTTTCACAGGCAAATGCCCAGCCGGACTGGACACCTGCTCTCACCCTCCTTGGGGATAGTTGAAACTGAAAATAAATGATTATTTTTCCCATCTTCCTAAACCTCAAGACTGAGGATATTGTATTCATTTGGTACATCTTTTAGTTATTCATGTTCTACATCTGAACCATTCGGTTCTTTATTTTGGTATTCTACATCACCTTATCAGTATACAAATAGTAGACATTTAAGTGATACTTAATTCCTTAAGTCCTGTTTGAGTGGCATTGTATATGTATATGAAAATTGTTAAAATCACATTTAAGCAAATACACTGCTTTTTAAAGGCAGGCTGCTCAGTGAAGTTATTAAAATAATTTGAAGTTTGCTATCAGCCTTTCAGTCGCATGACACCAAGCAGAAAGCTGTCACTGTTCAGTTTCGTAACCTTAAACAGCAATGGTACATAATACCAAAACAATGAACTGAATGGTTCAGTTTTAGAACATAATGTTCATTCACAGTAGCATTTTTCCAATAATATTGCTTTCAAGACAAAGTAATAGTTGGCTAGAATTTTAACGCCTTTTGTATCGAGTGTATGGCTTTTAGTAAAAAATATGTTGAGGCTCTGAAGGTGGAATACCTCTGAAGATTATTTATTAATAAACTAGCAAGATAGGTTTTATTTTGCAGATGTACTGAATCATTTGATGCTTTTAATAAGCAAGCAAAAGAAAACATAAACTAGTCCTCTGTACATGTAGTGTTTTGAGTATGAGCTCAGTATATATATGACTGTTGACCTTCAATTAGTATATATCTTTTGATTTAAGAGAAGTGTTTATAGGGGCGCCCAGGTGGCTCAGAATCTTTAAAAAAAAAAAAAGAAGTATTTATTGCATGCAGGTATTTCAAAGATTTGAGGAAACCTTCATTAAAACATTCTCGCTGTGATTCATCAGTCTTACACAATTCACAGTGCTCACCATAGCATAAAAAGAAAAAAAAAGATCATAGGAAGGGAAAAATGAAGGGGGGAAATCGGAGGGGGAGACGGACCATGAGAGACTATGGACTCTGAGAAACAAACTGAGGGTCTAGAGGGGAGGGGGGTGAGGGATGGGTTAGCCTGGTGATGGGTATTAAAGAGGGCACGTTCTGCATGGAGCACTGGGTGTTATGCACAAACAATGAATCATGGAACACTACCATCAAAAACTAATGATGTATGGTGATTAACATAATAAAATAAAATTTAAAAAAACATTCTCGCCTCTTCCCACTACCCTCTCCTTTTGTCTTATACAGGTTTCCCAGGCAGCTGCAGATTTGAAACAATTCTGTCTGCAGAATGCCCAACACGACCCCCTGCTAACTGGTGTATCTTCAAGTACGAATCCCTTCAGACCCCAAAAAGTCTGTTCCTTTTTGTAGTAAAATGAATCTTTGGATGGTAAGTTGCCTTAATATTTAGACAGTTTTAAAAAAATCTGCAGTGTTCATGGGATGACTTTTAAATACTACCAACTCATTTGGATTAATCCTGATGTCTTTTCTCTAATAGAACCCAGCTATAACGCAGCATAGCAAAGAATTGGGGGTTGGGAATGTAAGAGAAAATCAAGAGATCATTGAATAAACTGACATTTGTAGTGGGGAATAACAGGTTTTACTCTTTATTCTTGTAAAGTAAAGATAGAACGAGAGAAATGAAGTGTATGAGTTCATGGTGGCAGGCAGCGGATTTGATTTCAGAAGATTAAGAAACTAAAGAATTTGCTGGTTTAAGACATGTGTCTATATATTAATCTGTACCTTCCAGATCAAATGTCAATGTGTGCAAAAGTATATGTTAATCCAAGAGAGTTGTGACCAAAAAACATGCTGTGGAGAATTTAAAATGTAATCCAAGGGTGCTACACCTTTTATAAATACACGGTACTTTAGTCAGAGGGTTTACTCACCCGTACTGTCCTATGAGAAGCAACCTTAAAATAATAGTGTTTAAAAAAAAAAAACTGTGTGGCACACACCCTTTACAAACATTCTAACTCCTCAAAGTTCAGGAAGCTGCTTCCTAAAATACCATGTTACATAGTTGTGCCCTCCCTCATTAAGCTTTGTAGATTTGGTAGTATCCAGGAAGTCAGCATGTTTCCAGTAAATAAAATGGTTAAATAGGTTAAGATTTTGAAACACCAGAAACCACCTTTGAGTAATAGGTTTCCCATGAGGAAGTCATTCTTTTTAACAGCTTAACACGTTCATTTTGAATAGTTAATAGTTCTTTGCCTCTAGCAATATTAATTCTTCATGGCAGTTTTTGGAAATTTCTTATTTTTATGGCTTATTAAAGATTCTTTAACCTCTGTTCCCGTTGTATTCACTTTACAAAGAGGTTTATTTTCATTTGATATAAAATACTGTTAAGAAGCCTGGCTTCTTATCTGGCTGTTAACAGTTTCATTTCACAAGAGTCTACAGATAGGTATTTAAATGACTTGCTCAAAGTTATAAATATAACTAGGATAAGAACCCAGATTTCAGAGTAAAATAATTGCTACTAATCCTGGCAGTATAATAAAACAAGTTTGTAGGTATGATTTGAAACACCTTGGTCCAGGAAAAGGACATTTGGATGTAAAAGCATTTCTTCTCAAACTTGAATGTATCTACAAATCACCTTGTTCAGAAGCAAATTCTCAATAGGTCTGAATTCTAGGGGTGAAGCATTTCTTACAGACTCCCAGGTTATATTGATGCTGGTGGTCCTGGGTGGCCCACAGTGAAATGGCCTGGATGCAAAGAATCTACAAGTCAGTCTTAAAAATACATAGTTTTGATAATTTAAATTAAGACAACGTAGATAATTTAGTAGTAGATAGAGTACAAGGAAAATAGAAATTACCATGATCAGCACACCTAGAAACAATCACTGTTAATAGATTAGATTTCCTTTTAAGAGGAAGAAATATTTATGGGCAGGTTTACAGACAATGAGGATCACAATATGTACAGTTTTTATTCTGCTTTTAAAAAAACACTTGAATTTTCTTCATTAAAATTCTTTGTAAACTAGATTTTCAATGGTTGTAACTTAAACATCATTAAATATTGAGGACATCATTAAATATTGAGGTTTCCAAGTTTGAAGCTACACTGAGGCAAATATCTTGGTACTCCTATGTATAGTTTACCTGTTTCCTTAAGATCGATTTCTAAAGTAAAATTATTTAGGGGGGCCTGGGTGGCTCAGTTGGAAGCTTCTGACTCTTGATTTTGGCTCAGGTTATGAGCTCAGGGTTGTGGGAAAGAGCCCTGTGTTGGGTGGAGTCTGCTTGTTCCTCTCTGCTCTCTTCCCCCTGGCTTAAAACTCTCTCTCTCAAATAAATAAAATCTTGGGGCGCCTGGGTGGCTCAGTTGTTAAGCGTCTGCCTTCGGCTCAGGTCATGATCCCAGGGTCCTGGGATCGAGCTCCGCATCGGGCTCCCTGCTCAGTGGGAAGCCTGTTTCTCCCTCTCCCACTCCCCCTGCTTGTGTTCCCTCTCTCACTGTCTCTCTCTCTCTCGCTGTCAAATAAATAAATAAAATCTTAAAAAAAATAAAAGTAAAATTATTCAATAAGGAATGACATTTAAAATTTAATAACACTTGATAACTAGGAGCAAACTTTCCACCTGGACCTTGAGAATGCTTTTTTGTTGAGCTCTTGCTAAACAACCCTCATTTTCTGCCTATCTAGTTTTTTAAATTTGTATTAATCCAGATGTTAATTGAGGTTAGACATTTTGTTTTTTCACCACTGATTCTGTTTAAGCTTCTTGAACATTTTTGTTATAGAATATCAGAAATTTTCAAGTAAGTAGAGAACCATGTATCAAAAAATTTTAAAAAGATATACTTTTTCTATCTTTCCATATAGATAACTTACTGTTTTTTAGGAATAACTACTGTATTATTTTTGAGATTTGTGTTGATCCATGTAAATTGTTTTAACTGCTGTATAGTACTCAACAATATGTATAAATCCTGGTTTATCTATTCCCCTATTGAGTTATATTTAGGCTATTTCTAGTTCTTTGCTGTTAAAACACCACTATAGTCAATATCCGTGTACATGTTTCTCTTTAAGTGTAGGTTTATCTAGGTAAATAGAAGTGGGATTGCATCTTTTACCGTAGTAGATAAAGCCAAACTGCTCTCATCAGTGCTAACTGCTCATTTTCTAGGGATGTTCAGATTTTTCAGAACTTAAGAGAGTTTTACATTAACTTTTTTTTATTAGGACATAGAGTATCTTTCGGAGTGATCCTGGCAAGTTAATCTTTAAGTCTGTTGTTTATAAACCAGAAGTGATTTGTACTTCAGAATGGTTGTGAAAATTAAGAGGAAGTTACATTTTATACATCACAGAAATCTCCTGTTTCTCATTTTTTCCCCCTAGAAACCCTGCGATATGTCTGCTTTAAAAAAACAAAACAAAACAAAACAGGCTTAGTTTGGGGCACCTGGGTGGCTCAATCATCCTGATCTCATTGGTCCTGAGATCGAGCCCCAAGTTGGAAGTCTGCTTGGATATTTTCTCCCCTGCCCCCCCCCCCCCCCAGTTGCGCACACACCAGCGCTGGCTGTCTCTCAAATAAATAAATCTTTTTAAAAAATAAAACAGGCTTAGTTTAATTGAAAGCACTTTATAAGCTTATATGCAAATAAATACCCTTAAAGTAATAGAAGTCTATTACTTTTCAGAAAAAACTATTGTGCTTTGGTACGGTACCCTAATAATTCACTCTTTCTTTTCCATTTCAGGTTTTCTAAACCACTTTTCATGAACCAGTGAATATTCAAAGGAGAACTAAATTTGAAGCCTGTACAAAGCTTATTATCCCTATAACACGTGCCATACTATATAAACTTCTACTTTTGTCAGTCTTTAACATCTACCTCTCTGAATTTTCATAAATTTCTATTTCACAAGGGTAATTATTTTATATACACTGGCAGCAGCATACAATAAAATACTTAGTATAAAAGTTTTTTGGTTAATTACTGGTATTAAATAGACTATGTATTAATTTATTTTGAATACCTAAGATATGTGAGTTTCCCATTGTCATTAAAAAGGGGTTAAGTTTTAGTGTTTTCTCCTACCAACTCATCTCACATAATTTTATGCCATACATTTATTTGAAAGACTATAGGGAATTAAAGGTAAGTTGCAGACTTCTGTATTCTTTCAAGGTCAGGAGGAAGCTACTAGTACTAGTTCCTACTCATGAGTTATTTGCAGGATTAACTTTGTTTTAATAATAAATATTTCTAATAAACTCTTGTGTAGGGTTATTACCATTCCACCTAAGAGTTAATTACTTCTTAAAAGATTGCATTCCTAATAAGGACAGTAAAGACTGGACATAGGAATTCCATTAGAAAATGCTAAGAAAAATTTCAGACTTTTAAACATTTCTTGAGTGGAATACTATAGTACAATGTAATGAGGTACAAAGTATCAAGAAAAAAGGAACCAAAGTTTAGCTTCAGTAATTTGCAACTGTTAAGTCCTTGGTAAACCATTTTGCTTTAAAATTTTTACCATTCTGAAAGGCTTAAGGAAATACTAAAACATCCCAGAAACCTGGCCTCCCAATATGTATTCATGCAGGAAACAGAATTAAAGTTATGTGCCAGATCCAAGATTAGGCTGGTAGAAAACCAATGGGTTAGTAAGTACCAAGGACTGTATTTTCTCTCCAGGCCACGTGTTCCATGAATGGAAGTACACATGGAAAAGTTAGTTTGAATCTTGATTCCAACTTACAAGTACCTAGAAATAAGAGAACTTTTAGGAAACTTAAACTGCAACTTCTAAATTCACCAAAATGACTTTTATTTGTATTTGCTACATAGACGGTGAATGGTAATTCATGGCACTTGATACTTTGTCCAGACATGAAAAGGTTTATGAAACCAGTAAATGACATTTTGAAAAGGGTCTTCTGTCATAAATCCAAGATTGGCCTGTTTAGCACAATTCAATACTATTCCTTCAGTATTTTATAAATGGAATTTTCTTCTACTTGTATCCATTTCCCGGGGCTGAAAATTAGGAAAAAAAAGTAAACAATTTACAGGTAACAATACTTAAAAAAAAAAAACCCTTTTGGGTCCATTTCAGAGACTGAATAGTCTAGGTCTAATAAAGGTATTAGAAGTTACTGTTCTAATATGTAGGTGTATAATATACATGTAAAATTCTGAAGTAAAAATACCTAAGTGAATTATTGCTTACTAGAAAAGAGACGGGTTTTAAGATACTAAAGTTTTCATTTCTGATTTAAAATCTACAAACTTTACAAAACGTCTATAGCAAAAGTTTTCAAACATACAACAGAATCGTAACACTGGCTTATAAAGGGA
>NW_023270447.1:25128733-25160651 GCF_011800145.1 Mirounga leonina
GTCCCAGACACAGGAATCAAGACACCTGAGTTCAAGTTCTGGTGCTTGAACTTCCTAGCTTCCTAGCTTCCTAGCTGTGTGACGTTGAGCAAGGTCAAGGCTCATTTTCCTCAATTATAAATTTATGAGATAATACTCTTTACCTTATAAGGGGTATAGTGAGGATACAATAAAATAGCTTTTGTCACAGTACAAAGTAAAGATATAAGGATAGTTATTATTTCTAGAACTATGAGCTTCCTAGAGGTAGCGAACTGTGCTTTTTTCTCCTTTTAGTAAATGAGTTCCATAGCAGCTATGATTGTGCTTAAATTACACATAGGGACCATGTATTTCTTCCATCTAGCACATAATGGGCACTCAGGAAATGTCCACTGAATGAATGAACTAATTACTCTTACTTTGAATGGCAACTTGTGTGACCTTGTCAAATTATTCACCATCTGAATTTCTCAGCTCTGCCTCAGTAAGTGCTCCATGGCCAGGAATCCCTTCAGGGGTCTGTTCTTTTCACAGCCAGAGCCAGCCACAGCACTAATGTTGGCCATCACCATGGGAGAGGTCCCAGGATTTCACTGGATGCTATCCCACTGAGAGGACTGAGAAGAAGTAGGAGAAAAACAAGCAAAAGGAGGAGTGTCCACTTGTCTCTGCATTTCTTCATCTGCTTCTTTTCATCCTTCTTGCTTCCCTAACACACACACACACACACACACACACACACACACCTGTCTGCTCTCTTCCATGCAGAAAGACACACATGCACCTCCCAAGTATAACTCTAGGGCTGGAATCCAAAGTCTTCTCTTATCTGAAATTCACTGTGCACTTGCCACTTGGCAGAGCCTGTGAACAGCTCAGTGGGTGTTTCTGTAGTCAGCACACACACACACAATTGTCTTTTAATGCTCACTAACACTGGCCTAGTAATCTCAGTGGCTGCTACCACTGCTAGGCTTCTTGTTTTTAATTCATATCCACTAATAAAGTTTTCCTTATTGTTGTAACTGTTGGCAAAGGCAAAAGTCTGGGGAGATTGCCTGAAAAGCTTCATTATGCTGCAAGAATATTTTTGATAGAATTTCAACAGCTCTTGACTGAGGGCCCTCCCCCACCCCTCCCTCATTGGTCCTCAAACTCACGAAAACATTCAGGTCACTTGTTGAGTATCTGAATCTTTCCAAGTAATTAGCAGGTAGAATTACCAGGTAGCGGGCATGTTTGCTTGTAATCTGTCAGTTGGGACTGCGGTGGGGGTGGTTGTCATCTTGAGTGGCCTCGCAACCACGTCTAAAGTGTCAACAGAGAGTTTCTTTCTGTCTTTTGTTCTCACTCCCAGGTTGTGAGTTCTCCATTTTGAATTCAGGCTCAAAGTAAGACAGATATTTGGAACATGTGAATTTCAAGGAAAAATTTTCCCCAGAAACCCAAAATATGTAAAAGCATGTAGGCATCATCCCTCTATCTGCATGACTTGGCTAGGTTATATCAATTTACATATTCAAGCCAGATACACAGTATCTGATAAATGCAAGAGGAACATTCAACTTTTTACCAAGCAGAAAAGTTACACTTTGACAACTGGGTTGGGGGCAGGGAGTGGTGCCGATGTGGGTCTTTTAATGCTCACTAACACTGGCCTAGTAATCTCAGTGGCTGCTACCACTGCTAGGCTTCTTGTTTTGAACTCATACCCATTCTCGCTTAATTCCTTACTCAACTGCTTTCCAGTTCAAGACAGATTTGCCAAAGCAACAAAGCCTATACTCCATACAGAACGTGCCTAGATTTATAGAGCCCCGGTTCAGGAACACATTTTTCTATTAGCAGAGTCTGGTCTCGGCTCACTTAAGAGTTTTGTGACTGCTCTTGGGACCAGTCTTGGCGCAAGCTGCTGTGAGGTCCAGCTGACTGCTTCATTGTCATAAATGTCTTCCCTCTTTGAAGTCCCCTTGATTGGAGAAAATCATTCCATGTTTCATATTTAAAGACAGGATGCCATTTTCTTCCTTTCCTTCTTCCTTCTTTTTTTTTTCTTCTGACTCACATACAGAACCAAGATGTTGGGTTCCAGAAGCCCATATGCTAATTCACAGATGGCTTTTAGGAATGACTTTTTTTTTTTTTTTTTTTTTGCCATTTGAATCATTTAGGTAATGTGCTTCATTTTCCAATACAGGATTAAAAAAAAAAAAATTCTAAACAGACATGACTGTCATATGGTGCCTAACGATTTCTTCAGGTACTGCAATCAATGTAGTGCAGTAATGTTAGTGAGTGAGACACAAATTTTACTATAAGATTTTTCTTGGACTTGCTTTCTTAAAGATTTCATTTAAAGTTGAATTTTAAAGTGCTGCTGATAAAACAGCTGGTATTCAGCATTCGATTTGAATTTATATCTAATCAAGATAAATAGATTCTCTTCCTAGGTAAAAGAAAAACTACTTTGGGGTGGGGGAGAAAAAAGAGTGATGTACTTGTAACCAATATATTCCATTAACAATTTTAAACTTTAAGTATCATCACTTTTTTATCAGGCAGGAAATACAAGAGCGTGCAGAGAAAAGTGTTTTCATGTGGCTTGTCATAGGCATTCAATAATCTATTTGGCTCTCGTAGGTCATCATACAAAGGACCAAACTTAAGAAAAAAAAAATACTGGCAACTTACCTCTATAACATTCAGATGATTAAAAACCCTATCTCCCCACCCCACCCCTTTTATTAAGCAGCCATCAGCAAATAGAAGGTGATCCCTGTAATGTTTGGTATCAAGAACAGAAAAAGTATTCGAAGCCTCACTGTGATATAAGTGAGCTTCATTGGGGAAGTCCCACTCTGATGGGGATTTCTGATAGATTCTGAGGCAACCTGACACATGTGTCATGATGTCCAATCCCTGTAAACACCCAGAGCTCTTGGAAAGTGGATGTTTTAAAAGAGCAAATTGGAAAACACATGTCTTTGTCCTGAGCTTTTTCCTTCAGGGTCCATGCTGCCCCTAAATCCCTCCTTCTGCAAACTGGTAGGAGATAGGCAAGATGTGAATCCAAGCATTTAAATAGGGCTAGGAGAACAGGAGCTAGGTGGAATTTCCCTGCAGCCGAAACAATAAAAATATGAACCTACCCAAGCTTGCCCTTTCCCCAACTGAAACCCTGCAGCTCTACCATTTTAATAAGAAGGCCTCCTTCCACGGAACCGCACCGTGGCCACATGCCTGCCTACCTGAGTCAAGGAAATGCATTCTGGATTGGAGTCAGGGAGGGCCAGAGAATACAAGTGGGGATATTCTCATAACGAAAGAAATAAGAGCTGCCCCCTAAAGATCCTCCCAAACCTGCTCGATGTTTCTGAGCTCTGGCCCACATTTCTGGATTGTATCAATCTGTTCTCAGAGCGCAGCGCAGTGCCAGATTCCGCGGAGGCCAGGAGGTGCTCTCACAGAGCCCGGCGACACCCTTGGAATTGCACACATTTGTGAGGTCTGCTTCTCAGACATTTGGACAACTGCCACGGGGAAGGGAGGGAGGAAATTGGGCCAGTTTGCATTCTGTTACAGACCAGTCTTTGGATGACAGAATTCTTTCCAATCAAAATGCCATGGATTACTCCCTGCTGTGAGCTAATAGGGTGCTAATTAGCATATTTCATTTATTTACTTAACTGGGATAGAAACCATTGGGCACGTGGCCCACTTAGAATGGTTTCCTGGGGAAGCCATGAACTGCTGTAAGTGCTACCTCCATGCATTAAGGAAACCAGCCCACAGAAGCACAACACCACCCTTCCCGCCCCCCTTGTCATTCTGTCCCTCGGGCCCCCCTCCCTCCTAGCACGCACACAGAGCACAGATTGGGGCTTGAGTCTAATCTGCTCTGAATTCACTAAGAATCTGAAACAAGAACTAGAATCTCACGACCATGTCCAAAAGTTCATCTCCGTGAATGCTTTTTGGCAACCATGTGGACCATTCTTAACTCTCTGCTGTGCCCATAATGACTCTTGAACATCAGCAGAAGCTGAGGTCTCTCCTGATCTCTTTATCATTCTCTCAGAGCTAAAGTCACAAGCAAGTGAAGATGGCTGCTGGCGTCCAGGGCCCTCTCTGGACTATTACTTGGAAAATCTTAAAGCACCTGTTCGCCATGTTTTCCTCCTTACTTAGGAAGGACTCCCTTTATAGCTCTCATGCTGCCATAGAGTACTTCTACATTCCATGTCTGCCAGTCTCCCTAATGGTGTATTTTCAGTTTATTCAGGGGCAAGCCATGAACAATGAGCAATGAAAACAAAGTAGCCCAAACCCACTAAGCAAAGAGAGATGGATCCCAATCTCAAACGACTCCAAAAACAATCTCACACAGTAGGAGTGTGTCTCAGTAACTTGGTAGAAATAAGTATGCGTAAAACACACACGTGGAAAGGTCTTGCGGTGTTTCTGCACAAACCTTTATTTACCAAGGACTCCGTTAATAGCACTATGAACCGCCCTATTGTCCAGGCCTAAAAATCTTGGAGTCATCATGAATGTTTCCTCTTTCCCTAATCAGTCACCGAGTCTTGTCATTTCTACTTCCTGACTGCTTCTCAGCCATGTCTTCTCTTCTGCGTTTCCATTGTCACTGCCTCGTTCAGGTTTAGGTCACCTGTCACCTAGACCCTTGCTACTCAAAACATGCTCCGTGGACTGGAGCCTCAGCCTCACCTGGCGTTTGCTGGAAACTGAGAGTTCAGTGACACCCTCAAGACCAGTAAAAATCCGAATTTGCATTTTAACAAGCCCCCTAGGTGATTTGTGTGCACATTACGATTTAAGGATCACAGAGCTAGACTACTAGGGGCTGCCCTATAGTGTGCCCCCGCCACCCACTTGCTTCTGTCAACATCTTCCCACTCCTTTCTTTATGGTACATAGACCTTCTGCTTCAAATTTTTCCATACCTCACTTCTATGTCAGGTTTTCTATACTCTCTCATGGTGGAAAATGTTTCTAGTTCATTCTAGATGACCCCAGTCACTTCATGTTTTTCTTAGTCATTTCACATTGAAACTCAATTGGTCGTGATTTTGCCAGTCTTTACTTTTCACCTTACTTTTCCTGGCATCAACATTCCGAGGGAATGACATAGCTGGATGGCATCATCTAGAAATTAATCGGCCATTCAGTGGTGTCTGTCTGTGCTGGAGCAGGTCTCCAGGAATGATCATTGTTCCACGCTGGTGCTCACCGAGCAGCCAGATCCCCGTGTTTCTATACTGTCCCCAGTTTTATGGTCTTTACTGCTTTCTCTTGTGGTACTTCTCTGTGACAACCAGGGAGTCACGTTTGGGCCAGCTGGCTTTCTCTCTTTTTCAGTTAATTTATGAACCTATCTTGTGGGATTGAAAAGACTTCAGTGCTTTTTTTCAGAGTTGAGAGAGATGCAGTGGGGCTGCCCAGATCCTCTGTAATCTAGACGCTTCCACAGGTGCCTCTATTATCCTCTAGTTTTGAGCCTGGGCACCTGAGGCTTTTTTATCTATTTTTCAGCTCTTCTTCTCACTTCTTCTGCCACCCAAAGTTTAAGACTGTGCCTACTGGCATGCTTACCAACTGGAATAGCAGATTTCTCCAGATGGTCAGTCTTTACAGAACACATCCTTCCCCTTTCACCTACATTGTGTAAGGCTCACAATCAATCAATCAATAATGATATTTTACCATATACTTACAAAATGTTTTGTGGATTATGAAGCTCTTTAAAATTCCCTACCCCCTCGCTCAACTCATTCAATTCACACAGGACCCCTGTGAGGTAGGCAAAGTAGATATCCCAGGATATCATCCCCAGATGGAGAAACCTTATTTCAGAGATATGAAATAACTTTTCTGGAATCACCTGATGCCTCAAAAGTGGAGTGAAAAATAACCTTGAGGAATTCTGACCCTGGACCTACCAGTATTCCTGGCAATATACCATATATAAAACTAATTTCTAGTTCTCCCACTCAGCTCACAAGGTTTTTATGCAGATCGCTTAGATTCTCTGCATCCCTGCCAATCACATTGCAAAATGCTTATGAGAATGATACTCTCTGCCAGGTAATTATGATGTGCTGTGAGCCCCCTGGGAGAGAGAAAAACTGTAGGTAGCATTTGCATTTCTCAATTTCTCATATTTTGTCTAGAAATTTCCTCCCACTTTATTTTAACACATTTTATTTCACCTCTTAGATATTAGGCAACCTGTTGGGAGAGGACTCTTTCCATGCTTTCTTTTACATCTTCCTAGTAATTAGTGCAATATGGGGTAGACAATTGGTACCTAATGAATGCATATCAAATTAATATATAAAGAGAATCCTGCTCCTGTATTTGCTGAACCATATGAAAGGCTCTATAGCTCTGTGAATTTTGTGATATGTCTTGTTGCTTTATTCAAAAGTGTCTTAATTTTAATATCGCAAGCTGTTTCTTAATTTAAACCACTGGCACTCAACTTCACAGTTCCAGCTGTATCTTGCCAGAGGGTAACATCAAGTGTTCTTGTTGAGGACCACATCCTTCCAAATGAAACAGCTGAAAAGTTTCATGTATTTATTACTTGTGCATATACTATTTACTTATTTATTATATGCAACAATTTATTATGCTCTCATTTGGGAGCTTCTTAGTTCCGTTGTTAACACATAACTTAATTAATCAGTGAGTTTACTTATTTCCTCACCGACTTACTTCAATCTTTCCCAGAGTGCTCCTTCTGGAATCTTACCTAATTTCTCAAGACCTGATTTGAAGTTTCCATCTTCATAAAGCTTTTTTGTTGGTCTCAAAAAATGTGGCTCTCTATTTTAAAGAAAAATTACTATATCCTAGCATTTATAAATCTTTACTATCTTTCTGACCAAGTTTGTGTGCTTTTAAGATCAGAAATGGTATGTTGCTTCTTTTCATAGCCTACAAAATGCCATACATAATTGTCTAGTAACTATTTGAATTTGGTTACCTGAAGATATTCTAGGGTTTTTTTTGTTTTTTTTTTGAACATGAGAAAGAGGTTATTTCTTGCAGGAAATATGGTAACTATCAATTGATATTTTAATCTTATAGCCTACTTCTCCTAAGATTTCAGTAACTGAGCTCTCCAAAAACATCAGTGAATATGCTCTTTGCAAGAAAATTACAGGAGGAAGGGAAAGAAGAGTCTCTGATTTTTTTTCCCTAGTGCCAGTCTGTTCTGGGCTTAAGTGATAGAAAGAATTTATGACTCACTCAAAGTTGTTGTTCACATATTAATACAATTATTTATATACCTTTCATTAATGTGTCAATGTCTGATATTCATTCTGCTCTTCTGAGAGTCTACCTACTTTCCAGAAAAAGAGTCATGGATCTTACAAACTGGTAAGGGATAGCCTGACTGAAGCCCCAAATAAAGAAAATGTTCCCTATAGAGAGAAAGTTACCTTTTAAACTAGACACTATCAGTTATGAAATACATAACTCTAGTGAGTATACTTAAAAATTAGATTGGGATTACATTTTCAGTGTTAGGGAACACATTGAAAACAGGTGAAACTATCTTCTATATATTATAGAAATAAGATAAGACATGTTTAGGGCAAACAGGAGGCAAAATATTATAGCTGTTGAGAGTACTGGACTAGTTTGAAGGTATAAATGGGCTGGGGTTTTCCTGATTTACTCAGAGTTAACATCTGATGAAAAAAGGTATGAAGTAGGAGTCATATTCCTGCAACTGGCAATCTGGGCTACACACTTTCCAAAGGATCAAGTATTTAAGCTGGCCAAGATATCTCAGTGTATCTTGGTGTTATAGACTGAATGTTTGTGTCCCCCAAATCTATATGTTGAACCCCCTTCCTCCCCACCCCCCGCACACACACAGTATGTGATGGTATTTGAAGGTGGGACCTTTGAGAGGTAATTAGGATTAGATAAAATCATGAGGGTGGAGCCCCCCTGATTGGAATTAATGCCCTTATAACAATCACGAAATCTTGCATTCCTCTGCTCTCTGCTGTGTGAGGATACCATGAGAAGTCAGCAGTCTGTGACCCACAGAGGGCTCTCACTAGAACTTGACCATGCTGGCATCCTGATCTCAGACTTCCAGCCTCCAGAACTATGAGACATAAATTTCTACTGTCTATCAACCAGCCAGTCTCTAGTGCTTTGTTATAG
Source organism: Mirounga leonina (assembly GCF_011800145.1). Classification (NCBI taxonomy): domain Eukaryota; kingdom Metazoa; phylum Chordata; class Mammalia; order Carnivora; family Phocidae; genus Mirounga; species Mirounga leonina. The sequence continues at coordinate 25,136,924 of NW_023270447.1, forward strand.
CTGCCTGAATGGACTAAGACACTAGCACTTCCTTCCTGAGTACTCCTGTTATTAAGTAGAATATGGTAAGCAGAATATGAGGGGGATGTCCAGGAAAAAAGAAATTGTGCTTGGAAGACCAAAAGCATTAATGAAAAACCACATATATCCCTCCTCAGCTTCTTTCTGTGGCTTAGTGGTGTGTATGGGTTTAGGGAAAAGCCAGATTATCTCCCATGAAACATCCTATCCAAGAACTTCTGATAAATGATGATCCCATTCCTCGGCTTACCCAAGGATTTCCTAAGGGTCATTCTAAGGACATGTTATTTCCTACTGTATGTAATTTGAGGAAAGGGAGGGGTCATACGACTGTAAGCTATAGTTACTATTAAAGGGAGTGTTGTGGTTTGAGGAGTGTGGTGAGTTCTATAAGCCAAGGATGTGGCTGGGTTTGCTGTCTACAGGAAGTGGGCAGCAGAGTTATTCTTCAAGGATCCAACTTATAATAATTGATTGTTAGTCTTAGGATGGGTCCATTAAAACTTGGACAATTTTAAACAGTCCTCTTACGAGCTTTGAGAGCTTCTAAGAGCTGCAGTTGAATTTTCTGTAGCACGACAGGCCACAGAAGATGGCAGTCTCTCCATTAAGCAAGGGTGGAAGTAGCAGGTTGGTGGAGATGAAATTTCTCTTGTAATCTTGTTTCCGATGTAGGGCTTTTATCCACTATTTTGAGGTACCTGATACTTGTGAAATGAAAAAGGAAAAGTGCTCAAAAAATGACAGACACTCCCCCATCAGCCACTTCACCTGGAGGCACCTCTTATCCTTAGGCATCAATAGTTGGGGGTATGACTGAGTAGCAAAGTTTTTCTGTCTCTAGGTCATGATGGCTGATCTACTAGCTCCTAGAGCGTTTAGCTTTTGGTAGCCTGATGTACGAGCTCCTAAAGGCCTTGATATCAAAGCTTGTGTTGTCTACATCTTTTAGGTTCCTGGACCACTGGGCAAGTGAAGAAGACTCCCCAGGGAAGTGGGCAGCATTTCCATCCCCCTGGGGTCCTGCCAGTGTATCATCGGCTATCTCCTGCTGGCCAGGCCACAAGATACATTGCTTAGTAATGCCACATGTCACTTGTCTGTGTGGCCAGAGAAAGGCCTCTTCCCTCTCTCTGTTTCCTCTGCCTCATGGAAGGACCAGCATCTGCGGCCTGCTGCACACACACACACACACACACACACTGCATACACTGCATTTGAACTGGGAACTTGGTATCAGAATGACTAAAGAGTTAAGGGCATTTAGTGGCTCAAGTCACTTAAAGTGAATAAATAGGATATGTTTTAAACAAGGCTGTATATTGTGCATCAACCATTTCACCAAACTCCTGGTTTTGTTGTTGCTGTTTTCCAAACTTCCAGTGTTGGCTTTCACCCAAGGCTGCTGAATCAAAGTGCTTTGAACAGCACCAGGTACTGGGCCTTTTCTTCCACATCCAGCAGGAAGTGAAAATATCGCTCCTTTCCCAGAAGCCTTAGGAAACATCTTCTGTTGACTCACTGGTCCAGCCTGGATTATGTGCCCATCACTGAACCAATCACAATAGCCCAAGAGATGCATTTCACTGGTAAGATTCGGTTAATCGGGGCCTTTATAAGTATTTAAACCACCAATTACTTTTGCTATTTTAAAATAAAATATATATTGATGCTCAAACGTACTCTTCACTTTTAGAATAGTTGAATTATTCTGAATTAGAGTACAAAAGAAATCTTAGTTTTCTACGAATTCCATAAAATATTAGGTAAAGCATAGAAGACCAATTTGGTCAAATTATTTTGTAAAAATATATTGTGGATGAAGTTGTTTGAGACTACATTCCCTGAGGATTTTGAAAAACACGTTATCTTCAAATAGATGCCTGGTCTGCCAGATATGACCTGTATGAAATCCTGCTTTGATACAGGAGGATAAAACAAAGTCTCAGAGATCCTTCTGTCTCTACAATATGAGGAAAATACATAGGAAATATTCTGTATTCTTCCTCCCACAAAACAAATAGTGAAGTCACACACTTGAAACATAATGTCTTAATCTTACAGGCTGCTATAACAAAATACTACAGACTGGGTAGCTTATAAACAGTAGACATTTATTTCTCACTGTTCTGGGAAGTCTAAGGTCGAGGCACCAACATGATCATGTTCTGCAAGGCCCTCTTCCTAGCTCATAGCCAATGCCTTCCTGCTGTGTCCTCACCTGGTGGAGGAGCTGGGGTTCTCTCCGGAGCCTCTTTTATAAAGCACCAGTCCCATTCCTGAAGGCTTCACCTGTATCACCTGAGTACTTCCCAAAGCTTCCACTTCCTAACACCATCATCTTTGGGAGTTAGGATTTTGACACATGAGTTTTGAGGGTACACAGTCAGACCATAATAATGTATAGCTTTTCTTTTATTAGATGACTTGATATTATAGTCTAAGACAGTAGATAAAAGCAGGAGACAGGAATCCAGGTGCACTGACTTCTGATCTCTGCTCTGCTATGCACTTGCTGGGTTACTTTGGTTAAATCACATCACCACTCTTAGCCTGTTTCTGTAGCTGTAAAATGTAGATAATAATACTTTTTTTTTTTTTCTACCTCATCAAGTTGCCATGAGGATCAAATACAATAGTCTAAAAGTGCTCTGAAAACTGTAAAGGGCTTTCTGAATAAGATATTCTTATTACCATCACTAGTAATTGACTTCTAAGTTTACCCCAAATAATTTATAGTGTTGGTCAAGTTACTTAACATCTTTTACTATCATTTTCTCCTTACGCAGATTGGTCTCTAATAGCTCTTCCCGCTCAGCTTTGGGGTCTTTTAATTCTTTCTTTCTTTTTTTTTTCTGGTAGCTGTTGAATAATGCTTGCCCACTGGACAGAGTTAAGGAGGCATGGCTGGTTTACAATAGCCAGCTTTGGCCAGTAATACTGAAGGTCAACTACAACCACATCCCTGGTGCAGTTTCTTGGAATTTTAATGATGGTAATTATAACCAATGTAGAGTATTTGTTTGGTGTCCTGAGTTGGTTTATTTTTTACAGGCAGCCTTGGGTGTACCTAAGTTTATAGGTTAGTTTGTGGACATATTTACTGAGGAAGAATGTACACAACTCAGAGAACTGATGAGTAAGCCAAGGACATTTAATTTAGTGGCAATTTTGGGCACAGAATTCACAAGTCTTGATTTTTATGGGGCAGGATTTGCAGTTATTATATTTTTAGTTTTAAAGAAATAACAGAATTCATGTGAAAATGGCCTCCAAAGCTAATGTGGAAGGGTTGCCTTTGTTGGTGGGAGGTTTTGAACTATTTAGATGGGTAGGAAAATGAAAAAAACAGCTCAGAGATTTAGGACCTTTGAACCATGAACTGTTAGGTTCGGGTATGAAAGAAATGCTACATGAGAATCTTGCCTATGCATTCTTTCTAGACAGAGCTCTTATCTGTTGATGTTTTCAACTGTAAGTGTGGATTCCTTTGGCAGGGATGATGAGGTTGATGATGATCGCTACTCCCTCACAATACCAGCAAATACTCGTTACTTGCTTGTTTTCCTCGGGGCCCTCATCTAAGTGCTTTACGTGTATTCTCTCAGTTGATCCTAACTGTAATTTCGTGTGATGGGTACTATTATTATGTTCTCTTGTGCACGAGGAAAATGAGGCACAGGATGGTTAATTAACTTGCTCAAGAACACATAGCAAAGTAATGGGAAGAGCTGGGATTCAAACCTAGGTGACACTGAATGCACAGTTACCCAGGTGGACATATCACTAATGCCACCACCAGGAACAATTAACTCTACTGATGTTTTTACAATTCTAGGCATGTCACTTGTTAACTTACTTGATCCTCCTTACAACCCTATGCAGTAGGTACCATCACCATTACTGGTGATCTTATAGATGGGGAAACTAACGACCAGAGGGGGTGAGCTCCAGAGTTTGCGCCATTGCTATCAGACTATAACAAAATAATACAAAACAGTGATGGAGAACAACTTAAAAATAATAGCAACAAGTACTTGTTGAGAGATTTTTACAAGCCAGCTATAAAATGCTTTGTAAGCATTATATGATATTAAGTGTGAATAGTTTTTTTTTTTTTTTAAAGTAGGCTTCACACCCATCATGGGGCTCGAACTCATGACCGTTGAGTCTTTGAGTTGAGACCAAGAGCATCCAAGTCGGATGCTCAGCCAACTAATCCACCCAGGCACCCCAGATGAGAATAGTTTTTAATCCCCATTTACACAGGATAAAATTGAGACTAAAAAAAATTAAGACACTTACCCATAATCTTATAATCTCATAATTTTGCAACCTGGGAATCAAGATTTTGGAGACTGACCCCAAAGCCCATAACCCGAACAGTATTTTGAACCATGTTCGGTTTTGGATTTGGGTAGGGCATTATGAAATGTTGGTTATGACCATGACATTTGTTCATTTATTCAGGCAACAAATATTTATCAGGCACCTATGTATTATGTACCATGTGGTATGTCCCCATGGCTTCTATGTGGCTTATAAAACAGTGCACAATATTTCTTCAACCACAGAAAGCCTCCAGAAGGATGAAGAAATGGTGGCAAAGATGTTTAATCAAATGCAAACGTAGATCATTCTAAGGCTTGATCCCAGAAAATATTTAAATTAATTTATTTCATTTTAAAACAAAATATTTAAGTTAAGCAGCCGCAAAAAACTCACAAAAATACAAATAAAAACTGATCAGGGTACCTTAAGTTCAAATCCTTCCATAAAGAGTCCCCCTTACCCCGTTATTGCAATAACTAAGTCACTAAAAATCAAATGAAATTACCTAGTGCAGCGTTTTGAAAGCAAGTGGAAAGACTATACTTTCAGGGGTCATTTCTATAGTTTGTTACTAGAGGAGTTTCTCTGAACATGTGGAGTACCTGAAAGCAAGTGGAATGGGTTTTCCCACCATCTTGCTTGCAAAGTGAGTGCTAATTGGATAAGGCCTTGGTCTTTGTGATGAGAAACTTGGTGGGAGCCATGAGTGATAACAATGATAGAGCCAGTCACTTTATGACTAGGAGAGGTCATGGTATCTTAGCCAAAGGGCCTTTGGGTGATCAACCTTATCCTCCCTCTCCTGCTGACCTTTTATTTACTTCTGATGTTTTCTAACTGTCTGAATGCCCTTGATTTTTCATTTCAAGGAAACTCATTTCTTGGCAGGAGTTTTTCCATTTAGTCTGGAGGAGTAAGTTTAATTGTTTTTTCTTCTGAGTTTTAAGAACAAAAGTATTTCCTAAATGTGCATTAGGTGTGAATATACAGGTTTGATAAAACTTTTGTTAACTAACCAGCTGGCTGAGATAGGGCTACCTGGCTAAGGGTGTGGATCTATCTACCTTCCTCTCAATTTCAGAAAATGTGCCATTTTCACAGTACAATAGTGTTTTCTAAAGAGTAGGTGTTCAATATATGCTTGCTGATTTGGAATTTAAAAATTTTAATTGGCATGTAATTAACATACAATGAAGTCCACACCGTCTTTGGGGTGATCCGCGTTGGACGTTTTGAGGGCAGCTGACCCGCAGCCTGCATGCCCCGGACCGCCTCCTGTGGAAGCCTGAGCTGGCCGTGGATCTTTCTCCCTTTGTCTCATAACCGTGTCCACCAACGAGAATGCTAATTCACCAGCTGCCCACCTTAACAGATTCAAGAACAAGGGGAAAGACAGTACAGAAATGAGGCAGCGCCGAACAGAAGTTAATGTGGAGCTGAGGAAAGCTAAGAAGGATGACTAGATGCTGAAAAGGAGAAATGTGAGCTCGTTTCCTGATGATGCTACCTCTCCACTACAGGAAACCGTAACAACCAGGACACTGTAAATTGGTCTGTTGATGACATTGTCAAAGGCATAAATAGCAACAATTTGGAAAACCAGCTCCAGGCTACTCAAGCTGCTAGGAAACTGCTTTCTAGGGAAAAACAGCCCCCCATAGACAACAAAATCCGGGCTGGTTTGATTCCAAAATTTGTGTCCTTCTTGGGCAGAACTGATTGTAGTCCCATTCAGTTTGAATCTGCTTGGGCTCTCACTAACATTGCTTCTGGGACATCGGAACAGACCAAGGCTGTGGTAGATGGAGGTGCTATCCCAGCATTCATTTCTCTTTTGGCATCTTCCCATGCTCACATCAGTGAACAAGCTGTATGGGCTCTAGGAAACATTGCAGGTGATGGTTCAGTTTTTCGAGACTTGGTTATCAAGTATGGTGCTGTTGACTCGCTATTGGCTCTCCTTGTAGTTCCTCATATGTCATCTTTAGCATGTGGTTACTTATGTAACCTTACTTGGACACTTTCAAACCTTTGTCGCAACAAGAATCCTGCACCCCCATTAGATGCTGTTGAGCAGATTCTTCCTACCTTAGTCCGTCTCCTGCATCATGATGATCCAGAAGTATTGGCAGATACCTGCTGGGCCATTTCCTACCTCACTGATGGTCCAAATGAATGGATTGAAATGGTTGTGAAAACAGGAGTTGCGCCCCAGCTTGTGAAGCTTCTAGGAGCTACTGAATTGCCAGTTGTGACTCCTGCGCTAAGAGCCAGGAAATATTGTCACTGGGACAGATGAACAGACTCAGGTTGTAATAGATGCAGAAGCACTTGCTGCTTTTCCCAGCCTCCTAACGAACCCCAAAACTAATATTCAGAAGGAAGCTACGTGGACAATGTCAAACATCACAGCTGGTCGCCAGGACCAGATACAGCAAGTTGTGAATCATGGATTAGTCCCATTCCTCGTTGGTGTTCTCTCTAAGGCAGACTTTAAGACATAAAAGGAAGCTGTCTGGGCTGTGACCAACTATACACGTGGTGGGACAGTTGAACAGATTGTATACCTCATTCATTGTGGCATAATAGAACCATTGATGAACCTCTTAACTGCAAAAGATACCAAAATTATTCTGTTTATTCTGGATGCCATTTCAAACATCTTTCAGGCTGCTGAGAAACTAGGTGAAACTGAGAAACTTAGTATGATTGAAGAATGTGGAGGTTTGGACAAAATTGAAGCTCTACAAAACCATGAAAATGAGTCTGTGTACAAAGCTTCATTAAACTTGATTGAGAAGCATTTCTCTGTAGAGGAAGAGGAAGATCAGAATGTTGTGCCAGAAGCTACCTCTGAAGGCTATATGTTCCAAGTTCAGGATGGCACTCCCGGGACCTTTAACTTTTAGATTGTACAGCTGAGGCAGAAAGTTGTTGGTTGTGTACTCTGTTTGGTAGAAATTTGTCTTACTGTTTCTCTACTAAGAACTCTTTTTAAATGTGTTTTGTTATTGTAGCACTTTTTACAATGAAACTCTACTTGACCAGTTCCAAGCTGTACAACCTGTATGAAGCGCCTCCTCTCAGTGCGTTTCTTATTTCTATGTGGAATCTCTTCCCTTGCAGTGTCCTATAAATAAAGATTCAATTCCACTCTTTTCTTTAAAAAAAAAAATACAATGAAGTGCACACATCTCAGTTATGCATTTGATGAGTTCTGACAATTCTTCTGAACCTATAAGCGCTGCTCCCCCCAAAACAGAACATTTTCACCACCCTGAAAGTTTGCTCAGGTCTCTTCATCAAGTCCCAGCCCATGTTTGAATTCAACCACTTCCTACTTCCATTGCCAATTATTAGAATTCAGACCAACGAAAACATGCAGTATATTTCTGCATCGGGATTGTTTTCCTCATCTTAATGTTTTTGAGATTCATTCGTGTTGTTGCTTGAATTTGTACTTCACTATTTTATTACTGAGTAGCATTCCGTTCTAGGAATATAATGCAATTTGTTTACCCATTGTTTTACTGATGGGTAGTAAACAGATGTTTCCAGGTTTTGACATTTTGACAGTCTAGTACAATGGTTTGTGTGGATAATTTTTATTTCCTCTTGGCAAGAACCTAGGATGGAATTCCAGGTTTGTAGGATGAATGTATATTTAACTTTACAGGAAATTGCCACACTATTCTTCAAAGCGGTTATGCCATTATACATGTCCACCATTGTGAGAGTTCCAGTCGCTCCACATCCTCACCCATATTTGGCATTTTTAATATTTTAAATGTTCTTCATTATGGTGGGTGTGAAGTGGTAGCGTATTGTGGATTTAATTTGCATCTTCCTGATACTGAACACTGAATGGTGCTTTTGACCATTTGTTTATATTCTTTTGTAAAGTGTCCCAGTCTTTTGCTCTTTTAAAATTTAGTAGTCTTTTTTTCTTAAAAATTTTATTTATTTATTGGAGAGAGAGAGACAGATAGTGAGAGAGAGAGAGCGCGAGCAGGGAGGAGAGGGAGAAGCAGGCTCCCCACTGAGCAGGGAGCCCGACGGGGGACTCGATCTCAGGACCCTGGGATCATGACCTGAACCGAAGGCAGATGCTTTACCGACTGAGCCACCCAGGTGCTCAAATTTAATTGTCTTTTTATTCTTGATTTGTAAGACTTGTTTATGTATGTTTTATATATGTATATATTTACATGGCCTTTAAAGATACATACAATATACATACATGTTTTAAAGATTTTTTTCCCAGTTTGTGATTTGCCTATTCTTTTGCTTAATGGTGTCTTTTGATAGGCAGAAAAACGTCATTTTGATGAAGTCAAATTTATCAAATTTTTCTTTTTTGGTTATTGCTTTTTGTGTCCTGTCCAAGATTTCTTTGCCTAGCTCAAGGTTGCAAAAACATGTTCTTGTGTCTATGTTTTCTTTTAGAAGCTTCATGGTTCTGGGTTTTTTTGTTTGGTTATTTAGGTCTATGATCCATTTAGAAATAATTTGTGTGTGTGGAGTGAAATGGGGACTCAGGTTTGTTATTAGTTTTTCACATAGCTATCTGGTTGTTCCAGCAACATTTTCTAAAAAAATTTCTTTTCCCCATTAACTTGGTACTGTGGTGAAAAATCGATTGACCTTCTTTTTTTTTTTTTAATTTATTTTTAGAGAGGGCGCCTGGATGGCTCAGTTGGTTAAGCGACTGCCTTCGGCTCAGGTCATGATCCTGGAGTCCCGGGATCGAGTCCCGCATCGGGCTCCCTGCTCCGTGGGGGGTCTGCTTCTCCCTCTGACCCTCCCGACCCTCCCCCCTCTCATGCTCTCTCTCTGTCTCTCTCTCTCAAATAAATAAATAAAATCTTTAAAAAAAATTATTTTTAGAGAGAGAGCAAGAGAGAGAGCACAAGAGGGGGTAGAGTTAGAGGGAGAAGCAGACTCGCCGCCGAGCAGGGAGCCCGATGCGGGACTCGATCCCGGGACTCCAGGATCATGACCTGAGCCGAAGGCAGTCGCTTAACCGACTGAGCCACCCAGGCGCCCCTCGATTGACCTATATGAGGGTCTATTTCTTGACTGATTTTTCCATTGATTTAATATCCTACGCGAGTAGCACAGTGTCTTGATTATTGTGGTTCATAATAATTCTTGGACTCGGGTAATACAGGTCCTCTAGCTTATTCTTCTTTTCAAGATACATTTTGCTATTCTAGATCTATCGTATTCCATCTAAGGTTTAGAATTAACTTGTCAATTGCTTCAAAAAAGCTTGCTGGAATTTTGATAGGGATTGCATTGGGTAGACGATATAGGTAAACATGGGAAGAATGGACATAGAAACACTATTGAGTCCTCCAATCCATGAATGTGATGTATCTCTCCATCTATGTACATCTTTATTAACTTTTCTCAGCTCTGTTTTATAGTATTTGGTATAGCATTTTTGCACATTTTCATTAAATTTTTTCCTAGGTATTTGATATTTTTTGGTAGTATTGTATATTGCATTTTTTAAAATTTCATGCTCCAATTGTTCATTGCTAGTATATAGAAATGACATTGATTTTTAATATTGACCTTGTATTCTGTAACCTTACTAAATTCACTTATCAGTTGTCATTTTTTGTGGATTCCATGTGGTTCTATATGTACACGATCATATTGTCTATGACTAATTCCAGTTGTACTATTTTTTTTCAATAGTTACATCTTTTATGTATTTGTCTTCCTTTATTGCACTAGTTAGAGCTTCTAATGTACTGTTAAAAAGAAATAGTGAGAACAGTCATATCTCCCTTGTCTTCAATCTTAACATTCAACCATTAAATAATGACGTTAGCTACAGGTTTTTCTTACATATCTTTATCAGGGTGAGGAAATTCCCTTTTATTCTTAGCTTGCTGAGAGTTTTTGTCATAGATGGGCATTGCCAATTTTTTTTTTCCTGCTTCTATTTAGATGATTTTCCCCCTCCCCCCCATTTCTTCTGCTGTGAATTACATTGATTGATTTTCAAATGTTGACCCTGCCCATGCCGTCCCCATTCCTGGAATAAACTCATTTGGTCATGGTGTGTTTTCTCTTTTATATATTTCTGGATTTAATTTACTTATTTGTTAAAGATTTTTATATCCATCTTCAGGAAATGTATTTGTCTGTAATTTTCTTCTCTTGTAAAAACTTTGTTAGATCTTGATTTCAAGGTTATACTGGCCTCGTAAAATCCTCTTCTGTATGTTGAAATACATTTCTGTAGGATTAGTATTATTTCTTCCTTAATTGTTTGATAGGATTCACCACTGAAGTCTTCTGGGCCTGAAATTTTGAAGTGAGAACATTATTGCACATTCAATAAAAAATGAGTTTTGTATTTATCTATCACAGGGATGGCTTTCTAAGGGATGGAACAGGACATACTGGGCATGTCTCTGCTTCCCCTGCCCTGTGCTGCCTCCAGGGAGAATTTTAACACCCCCTACATCCCCCAGGTACCCTGACTCCGACTGACCCCTGTCCCCCTCATGAACTGTTTTCATCCCCCTCCATACTGGAGAAGTCACCCTGTGGCCTGAGGAAATGGATTGATCACACTAAGAAAGGACAGTTTTCACTGTTAGAACAGGGACAGGTGAGGGGCACCTGGGTGGCTCAGTTGGTTAAGCATCGGGGACTCTTGGTTTCGGCTCAGGTGGTCATCTCAGGATTGTGAGATCGAGCCCCATGTTGGGCTTTGCACTCAGCATGGCATCTGCTTGAGATCCTCTCTCCCTCTCCCTCTGCCCCTCCTACTCTTTCTCTCTCTCTGAAATAAATCTTTAAAAATAAATAAATAAATAAATAAATAAATAAATAAATAAATAAATAAAATGAACAGGGACAGGTGGGTAAAGGTGGCAGGTGTGACAGGTATGAGGAAGCTCGGGAACAATGTCCCCTATTCTCATCAAGGCCTGTCCTCTGAGTATAACTAATTACCACAAACTTAGCTGCTTAAAAGCATCAGATATTTATTACCTCACACTTTGTGAGAGCCAGAGAGGTAGGCATGGCTTAGCTGAGTTCTCTCCCTCAGAGTTTCTCACAAGGGTGCAATTGAGGGGTTGGATAGGACTGAGGTCTCATCTGTGGCTCAAGTGGAGAAAGATCTGCTTCCAAGCTTATCTGGGTGTTGATGGGATTTAGTTCGTTTCACGAAATTGGGGCCTCAATTCCCTACAGGCTGTTGGTTGGAGGCTCCTCTCAGTTTCTTGTCATGTGAACCTCTCTACTTGGCAATTTCACTAAGCCGGGAAAGGAGAATGTCCATAGAGAGTCCGCTAGCACAATAGGAATCACGGTCTTATGTAACATAATCATGGAAGTGACATCCCCCCTACTTTGCCTTACATTATTATTAGAAGCAAGTCAGGTCCCACCCACTCTGAAGGGAAGGGAATTGCACAAGGGCATGAATACTAGAAGGTGGGGACAATTGTTAGGGAATTACTAGAATCTGCCCACTACATATGGGGCCGTTTCAGATTTTCCATTTATTTCTCTATCAGTTTTGTTAAGTTGTGTTTTTCAAGCAATTTTTCATTCCATTTAAACTGTCAAATTTATTGGCATAGGGTTACTCATAGTATCCTCCTATCTTTTTAAATATTTGTCAAGTGATATCCTGTTTTTATTCTGCTATTAACTATCTGCATTTTCTCTCATTTCTTTTCTTGATCACTCTTATGAAGGGTTTATCAATATTATAAATCCTTCCAAGGAACCAACTTTTGACTTTGTTGATTTTTCTCTAGGTTTTACCTGTTTTCTTGATCACTGATTTCCTAACTTACTGTATTGTTTTCTCTTTACTTTCATTTTTTTTTTTTTAATTTACTTTTGGTTTAATATGATCTTCTTTTTCTAGCTTCTTTAACTAGATGTTTAGATCACTGATTTTTAACTATTTTTTAATTTTTTAATAGATAAACAAAATTTTCAAAACAATGTGACCGTGTGATTACGTTCCTAGGGCTCTCTGTGGGGCTTTGGAAAGGGCCTATGATTGAGAAGCTGAAGCTTCCTGAGGCTCATAATAATCCACCTCTTCTATTACTGCCTTTCATTTACTTTGAGATGCACATCCCCACCCCCACCCCCCACGTTTTAACATCTGTGGCAATGGAATATGTGTTATAAGCTGAGGCACCTCGTGACTGCTGTCATCCAGGCAGAAGTCACAGCACAGTCATTGTTGCCTATGTGTGTGATGACCTTAGGGACGGCTGGCGTTTCGCACCATCATCATTCGGCTGAGCTGTATGCACTTTTGGTACCTACGTTGAGTTTCAGCGGTGAACACTGTAAAAATGATTACGTTATGATTCAGCACCGAAACCAAAAGATAGCATGTGTTCAGAAAAGCAGGAAAAGCCAGTAAAATGTAGTGTTAGTGAAGCAAATGTTGTAGGAGGACTGCTCATAATTTGGACATTTTCCTGTAAAGCAACAACCAATTCATTTCATTGTATTTTCCCTTTTATGTATGCATAATAGTAATATTGGAGAAAAGCTATGTCTAACTTGTAACTAAAACAAAATTTTAAGTGATAAAAAGGCAGTGAGCCATGGTTTAATTGGTAGTATTTTCTTTTGTCTGATGTGTCTTACAGTGGATGGTGACTCCAATTGATGAAATTTTAGGTAGCTCATTTAATTCCTACACAAATGCCCATGAAGTGACCAACTATTATTATCCATTTTTAGAGGTGAGTAAATTGAAGCTCGGGGCGTTAACTTGTTCAAGGACACAGCTAGTAGGTGGCAGATTGGGATTAGAGCGTCGGAGTGTGGGGATTAGGTCTACGCTCTTCACCACACATTATATTGCCTTGGTACATGAGGGAAAGGGAGGAGCAGTTTCTCTTTTGCGATTCTCATCAATTAAAAATATTAGAGTTTCCAGGCAACTATGGCCTTGTCCCTCTCCTACCGAGAACTCTTCATTAGTTTACCACCACCCATGGATAAAACCTAAACTTCTGAAAATTCAAAGCGTTCCCTGATTAGCCTCAGCCAACTTTTGCCTGACTCATTCTCTCTAGCCACACGGAACTATTGCTTCATGTGTCCATACCCAGCACATTTCTCATCCTAGCCTAACATTTAATTGATCTTCCTTTTACTCAAAAGCCTTTAGCTAGTTTTTGCTTATCTGAAGTTATTCATGTTAACCCCTTTGTAAAAAAGAGTTGATCCAGGAGGCCTAACGGCTATCATTTGAAAAGCCTGGTGACAAGGATGTCCCTGGCTTGCATCTGGAAATGTGGATTTCAGGAGGGTTCCAACCATTCCGGGAGCTAATAACTATGCAAATAATATGGTTTGTGCTGAACACCTGTTTTCCTTCTGTGAGTCTGGAATGTTGGTACGTTCTAGATAAAGGATGCCTCCATGACTATCCCCCAGTAAAAATCCTGGGTTCTATGTTTCCAACAAGCTTCCCTGGTTGGCAATATTTCTCACATGTTGTCACAACTCTGCTGGAAGAATTAAGTGGATTCTGTGTGACTCGGTTGGGAGAAGACTCTTGGAAGCTTATTTGTGGTTTCCCCTGGACCGCCATGCACATTTTCCCCTTGCCAATTTCTCTTTGTATCCTTTCATTGTAAGAAATCATAGCTGTGAGTATATGCTGAGTCCATATGTCCTCCTAGAGAACCATAAAACCTGAGGGTAGCCTTGGGGACCCCAATGCAACCCTTCTGCTTGAAATCCCTGCCCATGCCCGTCCCCTTCCCTCTTTAGCTGGATAAGCTGCTTCCGAATCTCTCCCACACCTTTCCTTTGTATTTTGTATTCTTCCTTGGAACTACGGTAGTATCCTGTGGCCGTCTCTATTATTATACTTATCATATCATTTTATAACTATAGGGACATTGTCTCGCAGTCCTTTGGGGTTCTTGAGAGCACAAACCGTGTTATATTCATCTTTGTATCTGTGCACCTGTCACACAGTGGTGGTTGATTAATATTTCTTGAATAAATGAATGCAGTGGCCAATCTGGGATGTCTTCTGGCTGTAGGTAGCGTCCATAATAAAAGTAATTGAGACAGAAATTTGGAATTGCGCTTTGAGAATATTTTTTTCTTTTTGTACATCCTTGCCTACAGAGTTAGTTATTCAATTGCTTCCTCATTCAATAGACACTTAGAAAACACTTATGTGTCTTTTATGTTAGATGGGGTTTAGGGTATTTAAAAAGAAAGGAAAAAGATAAGAGGTCTGAGTTGATGTTACGGAAATTAGGAGAATTCAATGTAGGCCACAGCTTTGTCACTCTGCAAAATGGTGCTAAGGATACCTGTTCTAAATCCACAGTCATGACAAGAAAGAAAATAGCCTAGGGTCATACTTTGAGAGAAGGTACAAGGCGATTCCAAGTATTTATCAGTAACTTGTGCTGCATTAGTTCCAAAGAAAATACATCTGTCTTCTTGCATGGATTACTCATTGGCTGGAAACTTATACTCTTGTTCTGGGACAATTCATTTCTTGATTCCTTCATAAAGATGGTATTTAGATTTATTTTTTCCTTCATTCATTGTTTGCTAATGCCTTACTTTTCCCTCCCACAGTTATATAATCACCTTGCTATTTTTAATACTGCTTTTCTGACAAAGCCAAGTCTAAGCTTTAACAGATACATTTTCATATCTTGGAAGTTGCCCCAATGATTCACTCTGCTATGAACTGAATATATTATACATTTTTTGATTGTTCTTACTCTTAAAAAGGATATTGGGTTTCCTGCGATGTGATTTTTCAAGTTAAAATTAGAACTAGGAAAAGATACCCTCCTTTTGGGGGCTGGGGGGGCCTGTGTAGCCAGGAGTGGAAGTGGTTGGTAACTCAGGATAGAAATAGTGAGAGCTAAGCTCAGCCAACATTGTAATTACATCTTGTGTTTTCCAATCACAATATGGATGAATATGTGGAAAAGCCCAGTGTGGAATTCATCAATTTCTGCATCGTTCAGTTCATTAGGACTTAAACTGATTGCAGTCTGTTCAAAACACCCCTTGTATGTACTCTCCCCGGATAGGAGAAAATAGTGCTTGGGACCCTGCTTTTGTCCACATGAGGCTCATAGAATTAAAGCCGTCTAGATAAGTGTTTTGTCCTTCTCTTCATTTTGGCTTCTACACCACTGTTGCTTAAATCATATACAATTTAAAAAATTATGACACATGATGCATGGGAATATCATGGATTATTGTTTTAATACAAGGAAAAGCAGATATTTCATAACAGAAAGTCCAAATTGCGGCCGAATAATTCAGACGTAAACTTGTAGAAACGCCTGAGAAAATATTTTTAAAAAACATTAGTTGAATTTTGGTATTGCTCAAGCCTTATTTAATTTTTACCAAGATAAAAAATTTATGTCTAAGTCAAGTCTATCATCTGTACGACACAGGAAAAAATCCACAGAGGCTAAATAATAAAATTGTAGTTGGCAAAGAATCGACAGCCTCACTCCCAAATGTTGCTCTCGCGCTCTGTCCTTCTCCCTCTCTCGCTGAAATATACCATAGAAGCTTTAAATGATCTGGTTTCTAATCAGACGCTTTTTCACCTCTTTAAAAATACAAAGTCAGCGACTTCTGGTGATGTTTGATTTTAAATTTTGACATCGTTTAGGGTTTTCATTTTTTCACTGGATCCATGCGCTGGCCCACATTTTAGTTTTGTGATTCTATTTACAGCTATTGAAAGATACCTGAGTGGTATAGCTTAGTATAATCCTTCTCAGAGATATTTCTTCTGATAGAGTTTTCACTGCTTACCTTTGTACTCTTTCATAAATCCTGTCTTCAAGATGTTTCCTTTATAAAAGAAACAACTTCCTAAAATTCTGATATGGCAACATAAAGTTACAGTTTTACATCAGAACGAGAACTGAGCCAGACTTACAAATTGAATGGTGAAGCGAATACAGCATAATAGCCGAGGGATGCCATCAGGCTGCTTCCTTACTTCTACGGCTTCTTTTCACGTTGTTATTGCTCAACGCGGTCAAGAAGCAGGAACAAAGCCCTATTGTATTAGCATAGTTTCTCTCCTGCAGGAAAACAGCTAAACGTTCAACATCTCAGTGCGAAAATAACTATTGGAAGAACAAAAGAATCAAAATGAGAATCTCGAACTCATACTTGAAGAAATATTTTAGCAACGAAGTTTAAGCTGCACTATTAGTAGGAAGCTGATTTCCTTCTGGCCCTACACACTGGTCTGTGAATTAGAAGAGATAAAGACTATTCTAATTCTTATTGCCCCCCTGCCCCAAGATTTCTCATCCCCGCCTTTACATTTCTGATTTCTTATCAGAATTCCAGCCCTCTGAGGCAGGCAGACTGTGGGCACTGACAGCTCTGGGAAACTGAGCAGCGTCTGAACACACAATGATTGATCCTTGCTCTAAATGAGGTAGCTTGGAAGGAAAAGTTGCCGTATGCGAAAGATGACTTATTTTCAAACAACAACCCAAATAGTCATATTTTCGAGAACACTCGGGCTTGGTAATCATCATTTTTCTACGATCGCAATCTATTCGTAAGTGTTGAAAAAAAAAAAAGACAGCTTTGGCAAAAGACTAATTGAAATGTAAAGATATGCGTCTGTTATTAGGTTAGTCAAGTTATTATTTTTCACCGCTTGTTTTATTAACATACATCTTAGGTTACATGTTGCTTTAATCTTCTTTATTAAGACTAGCTGAAAGGTCCTGTCATAATTTGTCGTTTCAATGCCTCAGGTTCCATGTTTTGTTCCGAATTTTCTATGCCAACTTCTTTTGACATGAAAGTGAAATATTGTTGTTTGGGTAGATGTGCGAATGGGTCTAGGGTGGGTGTTTTATATAAAAACAATCACAGAAAATCAGTTGTGTGAGCAAATTCTATCTTCAGGCAAAATAACACTTTTGCTGCAAATGCTATCCCACTGCAAATGTTCTCTGATCATCGCTTTCTCTGGGCTAATGTGATCCTTTCTCATAGCTTCCCCTCCCTGCCATGCCCCCCAACTCCAATAAAACTGGAAATACTATGGTGCAAATGGAGAAACGCACATACTTCTCCTTTCCAGAGGCGCTTTTATCGAAAAGGGAATACACCACAAACTGTTTTACCACTTTGACGCAGCTTCTGTAAAGAAGAAAGAGTAACTTCTCGGTCTGCAGCTGATCCGTGCTTAAGCAGTTCACTGGGGCATCATTGTTATAACTGTGATAGAGGATCCCAGGAGCCTTGCATGATTTTATACTATTTTTCATAAATAAGTAAAAATGCATCAGAAGGCATTCCTACTTCCCAAGGAATGCACAATTAAAGAAAGTGGAGAAAAACGAGACCTAGGATGTAGACTCTGCTTTCAGCCCTGGGAAGGCAAATGTATTCACTTTTCATTGTTGTTGTTGTTTGCTTTTGCTTTTCTCAGTCCTCTGATTGAGTAATGACAATAGTTCAGTAGGAAAGCATACAGAAAGAAAATAATGCCCCAGAGCACATCAGTAGTAAAAGTAATTAGTTCATTGTTAACATCAGGGTGCTGTTAACAAGCACACAGGCCCTGCTCTCTGGCTAAGCTGCCACATACTATGATAGTCAACTCCAAAATAAAAATTATTTTGTGCAGGAGGAAGGAGAGCGGGGATTATAAGCTTGGAAAAGACTAAATTTGGGGGTTGGGGATATTTTTCAAAAGCATAATCGGAATCCACAAATGCAGCCTCGCCTCCCAGATCTGGTCATTATGCACCACATGTGTATTCAGAGCATGCCTGCTTATGAGAAACACAGAGACACCGAGAGAAAGAGAAGCAGCGACAGCAAGCCAGAGAGCGCGGGAGACGGAGCAAAAACCATGATTACACACAGCACCTAGGGAACACAAGATCTAATTGGAGAATCAATAACTGAAACCCCATTTTAAATATTCTGCTCTATTAATTCTTTAGGTTAATAAAAACTGCCCACATGATGATATTTTGGGATATAGATATTCAGAGTTGGATTACTTTTGACAAGAGCGTAAGGAATCTATTCAAAGCTGATTTTCCCCCCTTTTGTTCACCAGGACCTGCAGAATCTAAGATAAAAATGGCAGTTGTCCTGAGGGCACCCTGAGGCATGTCATTAAAATCGGAATTTGATCCTCTTTTCATGGTTACTTGGGACAATCAAGCACAGGAAACCTGAAAACTCATCAGTTTTCCAAAATATGACATGCCCTTGACTTTGTCAGGATTGCTGCCATGTAGCAGCCCCGGCTATTTCAAAATCCCTTTAGGTGTCACTGTCTTCGAGAATGTGCGCCGCAGATCCGGTGCAAGAAATGAGACGTGGCGCTTCCTCTTGGCGCCTTCGCCCACTTGAGGCACTTGCCCTCCTGCTTTCCATCAGAGGCAAATCCCATCTCAGTCTTCCAGGACAAGGCTTGTGTTTTAAAAGAAACGAAGCAGTTTACTAATCGTAATTAATGTCAACCCAAGAAGTGTGTTCGGTCTACCAGTTGAAGCATTCCAGGTAATGGGTGACTTTGGTTTTTAAAGCTGCGGTGTGTGGTAGGTTACGGGACCACAGAGAATCTCGGAGATCATTTGTTGCCATACAAAATTACATGCCTTGTCCATTTGGTTTTGTTTCTGTGCTCTGCCTTTTTATTTTAATTTTCACTGATGAGGCTTTTTTTATTTTCTTGTTTGAATTACGCCACCTTGGAGGCTCCACAAAACTAGAAATCTGGTCAACTTGAGTTGCTAGGGAAATGAAATGTGTATTTCACGAGGTACTCTCCAGGCACCTAAGTTGTCTTTTAACTAAAAAATCTTTTTTTTTTTTTTTTTTTTTTTTTAACCAACAAATTCTTAAACGAGTCTGTGAACCAAAGCCTCTTCCCACCTTCTACCCTAACACTTGTTTTTCCAGGATGAATGGTGAAGAGAGACCCCATCTCTGAGCCATATGTATTGCCTTGACCTGAGAGACCTTTGAATATTCTCAGCCAGCTGTGAGAGCAGCTTTTCATGCAGAAAGGCCAACACTCTAACCCCAGGGCAAACAGGAGGCTTTTCCAAGTGGGGAGCATATGGGTTAGCTATTTTGCCCCTTGCCTTAAAAACGAACTTTGCTTTCTATGAAAGCGAAAAAAAAAAAAAAAAAAAAAAGATTTGGCTCCTGAGGTTTACCTGCCCACTAAAGGCAGCTGCATTTTGATAGCTGTGGCCTGTTGCAAGGACTGTCAGTTCAAGACGGTAGAGGGGACAGCCACATGATGAACGATGCTATACCATACATGTACCATAGAATGAGGGTGGTTCAGCATCGCTGGCAAGTCCAGGAAATTCTTGTGCTTGGGTCTTATACTTGGGATAGCCCGCTGCTTAGGTAGAATTTTACCTGGTGGAACCTCAATTGGTTAAAGCTAGTGGAGCAACAGGAAATTTCTTTATGAGTTTCACTCCTTTGTTGCCATTCGTCTACTACCCATGATATAAAAACATTCACCTCTGGTAAACGTGCTTAGGAAGAACCATTTCCACAAATCATCTCATTCCACATGGCTAGCTTGTTAGAACTTTTTGTTAGACTATAGTTCCAGTTCTCAAGTTAAATAATGTGTACAAAGAAGAGGAAGTCTGAGTGAGCAAGGTCTTGTGCAAATCTTTGATATTGTGTCTTGTTATTTACCAACCATTTCATGTAAGCTAATCTACTTGTCTTTTACTTGGCTTTGTTCTATGGCTTTGCATATGTTTTCCCTCCCACCTGGGATGCCTTTTCTTTTCTCTTCCCCTCTACATGCTTTCCTCTCAAAAACCAGCTCTAAAATCATCTCCTGCTAAGCGCTTTTCCTGAAGTGTTTGACTTGACAAGGATCATTCAGGTGTGCTTCTCATTTGTCATTGGTGTGATATTATAGCTCATAGTTTATTATTGCAGAAACTTGAATATATTGTAGGTTAACGAACGTGCCCCAAACCTAAAAGGAACATCCTATTATAACACCTTCTATTGCCTGTGTTAACATCAAGGAAAGGACTGCATGGACCAATTAGCCCTCCTGGGTGTGTTTCTTGATAAACTCTTTTCTCAGGTGTGACATTGGACAGAAGCGATCGAGGCTGCCATCTTCTTTTCCATTATGTTCTGTAGGATGCACAGTATGGTGCCTCGCACAGCTCAAAAAGTTTTTTAGCTCCTCAAAGTAGTACTGAGCACTAACTACCTACAAAGCACCTGCGATAACACGATAATGATGACACGCTGCTCTCTGGTGGTCACTTAGATACTAGATCAGAGGTTGGCAAACTATACAGCCCAAAATCTGGCCTGCCATCTATTTTTTAAAATAAATTTTTATTGACACCCAGCTCAGCCCATTCACTTGTCTACATATTGTCTGGCTGATTTTGTGCTCTAATGGCTGAGTTGCGTAGTTTTAACAGAGACCATATGGCCCACTAGGCTAAAATATTTATTATCTGGCCATTTACAGAAAAAGTTTGTTGACCCCTGACCTAAATCTTTGCATTGACCATAGTAAGAAGACAATTATTGGCTTAAAGTATAATAAAGACTAATGTAAAAATCAGCTCAAATGAACTATTAAAAGATAAATTACACAAATGTACAGTCTTGGACAACTTTAAAAGGCAGCTGCTTTCTCTAAATAAGTATTTAGGAGCTTGTATTTTCAATGGGAAAAAAAAAAAACAACCCAAACAAAAACCCAAGGCCTAGAGACGTGGGGTTATCACTCCTCAACTCCACTTAGAACAAGCACTGTTCGTGTAACTGCCTGTGAGGGCAATCATTTCATGTATCTTTTCAACAAGTGCTTGTTGAGGACTTGCTTTGTTCCAGGTACTGATGCCTGGAATGCATGATAAGCCAAAGTGGAAGGAAATACTTCACTCGCCGTTTCTGCAAGTCAAACTGAGTATCTGCAATAAGTGGCGCAGCCAGGACTCGAACCAAATCTCCTGACCTTGCGTTCGGTATGCTCAAGTCAATAATTGTGCCTACGAGATATGCAGATTGGAAAAAGTATTATACAGATTCATGACAAACATCACTTTTCTCTCCAGTGGTAAATTTATTGGTTGGTGGTACCATGTCTGTTTTTCTTCATCAATACCCATATATGAGTTCATCGAAGGGGCAATCCAAGTGTGAGCCTGGTATTAACTAGCCATACAACTACAGTTTCTCAGAACTTCAGTTTCCTCAGCTGTACTGATGGAAGGCCATGGGGTAGGGTGCTGTACACTGAAACTAAAAATTTAGCACAGTCCTGAGCAGTAGAACGTATTTGGGTATGGAGTCACACACAGACTAACAAATATTCGTGGAGCGCCTGCTGTATGTAGTCCAGCCTGGTACTGCCACTTTCCAGCTTGTGACATGCTTGCTTTACTCCTAATTTGCTTAATACTTTTCTTCATTGTGAAAAATTGGGAGCAACAAGATTGGCATAACAGGGTTGTTGTGAGAATTGTTGTGAGATGCTTGAAGGCACCCAACAGGGTGCCGACTCTGTGCAAGGGGCTCAAGAGATGTTAGCATCCTCTTGACTATTAAGGTGATATTACCACAGTATTAGAAGGCAAATCAAGTTGTAAAAACACGAGAGGGAAGAGAATGACTGCCTTTCTTACTCCGCCCATGTACACGGTGAAAATGATCATACTTTCCAAGGTGACGGCGTTGGTGAACGTGGCAGGAAACTCCATCTGATGAAAACCCGTTAGCGCATCCCTTCCAAAAACCTT
Organism: Mirounga leonina; assembly: GCF_011800145.1. Lineage (NCBI taxonomy): Eukaryota > Metazoa > Chordata > Mammalia > Carnivora > Phocidae > Mirounga > Mirounga leonina. Next base: position 25,159,093 of record NW_023270447.1, read on the forward strand.
GTTTCTTTGCCTTGGTTTGAAATTTGAAGACAGAAGAAAATCCCTCTTATCGCCTTAGTTGCCAGGAGTGATTGGATAAATTAGGCATAAAAATAATATTTGAGGGTCAGGTAATTATTCTAGCACCTTGGGGGAACTATCTTGATAGTGCAAGAAATACTCCCTTTATCTCTTCTTAATTCCGAAGCATAAACTTCCTCCATGCCAGTCTGCTTTAAAATCCGATGACACCGCTGCTGGGTGTTGTCATATGATGTCAGAGAAGGTGTTGAACACTTAACGAATTCCGGGGTGTGTTTCTAGTGCTGAGAAGTGCTGTCTTGTGTTAACAGTGTCAGTATGAGAGAGACTTGAAGGCAAAAAAGCCTATGTTTATGTAGGTGTTCTTTCATGTCGGGTGCTACACTTACTGCTTTTGATGAAGATGTATGAGTTCCTGGATATGACATTTGTTGAGAGACGGAAGATTACCATGGGTGAAGTGCAGCCGAGTAAAGGATGAGGTGGCGGATGGAGTGTGAATGAAAGGTTACACGCGTTGATGTCTTGTTTATTTGATTTAGGAGTTTGAGATAGAATTAATCTATTTCAGTTTTTAGCATGTTAGGAGAACTATCTTAAAGATATGCTTTCCCATACATAACCAAAATATATCAAAATAAGCTTCGGAAGGTAGTTTTAACTCAGTTTTAGTTGTACAAAATTGTGTGCCGGGGGGCGGGAATGAGAGCCGGGGACTCTGTTCTTAGAAAAGCCTAAACTGCTTTCACGTGTATTATTCTACTTCTATTCACAATACTCCGTGTGGCAGGGAAAGCCAGATTTTTTTTTTCCATGAAGTTTAAATGTTTTCAGTGAAAACCCATTTTATCTATTATTTTTCTGGAACAGGGTGAATGCAAACCAAAACTCATCATCTCTGAACACAGAAATTAAAGAATGAAATGGGCTATAAACTGAAGCTGAACAATCTAATTTCACTGTTGCAGTTAATATGGTGAGAAAACCCTCAAAACCATGGACATTTAAAGGGCAGAAAATAAATGCAATGTTTGAGGTTGAATTCTCTAAATAGCACCTGGATTTTGGCAGCTGAAAACGATGCTAGAATTCACAATGAAGAACCGAAATTCTCTCAGAACGAATCATGCTCTGAATGTACACACGTTCTTTCTCAGACTATTTGCTAATTCTGCTTTGCTAAAGGGTAAGCTGGGCATATTACTACCTCCATTTTACAGATGGAGTAAAAGAAGACTGGCGTTCTAAATGTCCCAATTAACAAAGTGAGTCAGTGGCAGGGTCAGAAATAGAAACCTAGATCTCCTTACTCGCAGACAGCTGCTCTAGTCACGGAACCAAATTCCCTCTCTCTGGGCCATTCTAAATGCATTCGTTTATTTGCATCTGCAAAATGGGACATAAGTGGCCCCCAGTAAGTGCTCTTCCACCGGCCTGGGCTGGCTTCCCTCTCCTGACTGCTCTGGAGGAGACCTCGCGCCTCTTTTCTGGTTTCTTTCTTTCTTTCTTTCTTTCTTTCTTTCTTTCTTTCTTTCTTT